>NC_091833.1:39414107-39767404 GCF_037783145.1 Equus przewalskii
GCATCTTCCTGCTGACACATGCTAAGGGCATAATAATCCAGAGTTACCAGTCCTATAGGGATACATTGTGAGACGTGACGTGCCCGTCTTGAACACCATCACTGCATGACCATTCTGCCAAAATTAAATGGTGCTGCTAGCTACAGCCCAGCTTGCACCCAGTGGTCTACCTCTTGGGCCCTACCTGGACCAATTTAGGTGTGAGCAGGGGATGAAAACAGTGTTTGCATCACTCACTGTCCTCATGGCATGTTTGTCACAATTGTTCCAATTTCATCCCACATTTATAGCGATGAACTCACATAGTGCTGGCATTTAGTTAACTCTGCTGTAAATGCCAAAACAAAACAAAACTTTGGCGTTATATGAGCCATGGATATTTTGATGAGGCCTTTCTGCTGCACCATCCTGGTAGGTTTTAAATGGTTGCAAATTATAGATATCTTGGACACATTATTGATTTCAAAGAGCTTAGAACTCAAAAAGATCTATTGCCAAATTATTAACAACTGGTATTTAGACAGGAAACACAGTCATATAAATTTATCAGCACTGCACAGGAGGGAGATGAATAGCTTCTCCAGGTCTTTTTTTATCTGTGTATTTTCACGTGGCTGGTGATAACTCACCCAAAGCAGACAGGAAACCTTGGATGAAACAACAAAAAACAAAGGGTAATCTGTTTCCTTTCAGAGGCCAGGGCCACCCATATCATTCAACCTACAGGGGGGAATCACATTCACTGTACATTTTCATTTGGATTCAGCTGTAATTCCTCAACCATGACCTAATGAAACCGAGCCCATTAAAGGCGGGGCTTCCAAGGAGTGGCTATCTATCTCTGGAGGAAAGCAGTCTCTCCTACAGCAGCAGGACCACTGTGGTGTATCCAGCAAGTTCTCCGTCATCTGAACTGATAAATGGAAGCTGTTTTTCTGATCAGAATCAAAGAATAGACTTCCATTTTGTCGTTTTAGGTCGACGGAAAACTGAACCTCTTAAGTTCCAACTGAGGGGCAGAGGAGGGACTTTCTTGAATTTTGTACCACTGCATATATTACTGAAACCAGCAAACAGCTAGCCATGGATGATTAGTTGGCTAGCGACTAAAGATTTTTTGCAATTACAGCTTTTAGTTGTGCCCCCACCCGTTGTTAACTGTGCTGCTTAGGCAAGATGCTATCTGACTCCCACGGATTCCCATAGATGACATTTCCCTGGTGCCTGGGTCACCATGGTAACAGATGTTTGAGCTGTTTTCCAGGAATTAGGACCCTTTGTCCAGTTCAGGCTGGTTGAGAACACCAACCCATCAACTGAGCCTGTGCAGATGCTCGACAAGTGACTTTTTTGATGTCGAAGAACTAAAATTCCACCCTCAGGTCAGGAGGCCACCACCATTCCGTGAACATGCATCCTGTGAAGAGACATGAAGCTTGACTACACTTGCACAGATCATCAATTACCTCACCTCGCCTCACCTCCAATCATCTATTCCCACACTTCAGACCACCTTGCTCCCTCCCCCATAAATATCGCTGAATGCCTATTTTCAAAGAGGCGGATTTGAGACTCATTCTCCAGCTTCCTCACATGGCTGCCTTGTGATCCAAATCCATTCTCTGTTGCAATCTTGTCGTCTTGGTAATTGGCTTTCTGCATGGCAGGCAAAAAAGAACCTGGGAGGGTAACGTTAACTTTTTTTAAAAGCTAAGTTTTAAAAACGTTATATGGGAGGGTACATCTTATAATCTTCATATCATTGCTTTCGCTCAGACAGTAGTGTTGCCTATTAGCACAGTAATTACAATAGTTTCTGTTCAAGAATATTCTGTAAAACTGAGGCTCTACATTAATATATTCGGTGGCTTTGTTTTCTTATGAATGCATCACATCTTCTCCCTAACTTCTTTTGGTTTCTGGTGTGTTTGTGTGTGTGTTCACAGCTGAGAGCTGAATTTTTATGCTCCCTAAAAGTCCTTCCAGTTTCATTTCTTTGGGGCATATCAGGTGTGCAAAGTCCATTAATCATCAAGTAAGAGAAAAGAAATGCAGAGAGAGAGTGGTATCTTTATTTTTTTTTTTTAATTTTTTTTTTTTTTTGAGGAAGATTAGCCCTGAGCTAACTACTGCCAGTCCTCCTCTTTTTTGCCGAGGAAGCCTGGCCCTGAGCTAACATTGTGCCCATCTTCCGCTACTTTATGTGTGGGATGCCTACCACAGCATGGCGTGTGCCAAGCTGTGCCATGTCCACACCCGGGATCCGAACTGGCGAACCGCTGGGCCGCCAAAGCGGAGCGCGAGAACCGGACTGTCCCTTTGGAGAATTTTTTTAATGTGTATAATCTTGAATAAATCTATCTTCATTATATTTTCCAAGAAAACGAAAATATTTGTCTATAAACTCTTAAATCTGGAGCACGTGGAAAAACACAGCGTGGTCCTATTTTACGTAACGGTGACTTACAATTGGAAGCATTTCTCCCTCTCCCCGGGTTCTGCCTGCGTCCTGGGCTTGAGCGCCTCCCTCCCGTTTGTTCGCGAACCCGGAGCCTGCGCCTTGTACTCCGCGGCAGGTTTGCTCCCGGAGCACCTACGTCGCCTGCCTGGGATCTTCTTTTCTGGATGGAGACATCAGGGCTTCCCCCGTCTCCTCCCTGGTTGGCATCTCCGTTCTCTGCGGAGGATTTTGTTTGTTGTGTTTGGCCCGCACGGGGTCTCCAGGGGCCTTTCTTCTTTCCTCCCCTTCTCTCAGTTCTGCCCGCTTTCATCCTCCGTCCGCCCAGGCGCCAGTTGATAGCTGGTTTTCCTCTTCTGAATTCTGTCTGTGGTGATGCAGCTGTCTTTTAAAGATAGGAACTAGAGAACAGAGATATCAAACAGACATAAAGAATAACTTAGAAAAGACCAAAAAAAACTCCTTTCCCTAAAAATAGCTTTGTCTTTAGCTCTTTTATGCTGAACACCTAGGTTTGTTTCTCCTTGTCCCTCTGTTTAAACAAACCAAGTCAGTCAAACTACCTCACCTGAAGAAAAATACAATAGTGAGGACACCCTCGTCTCCAGGCAGGATTTACCAAAGTAATAGAATATGAAAGGGGGCTAACTTGAATCTTCTTTTTTAGTACTGTTAACATTATAGTATAATGAAAAAGGAAGTCCTTTTGCATAAAAAGAAAGAATAGGATAAAAAGACGAATCAGAAGAAAATGAACCATGAACGCCAAGGAAAATGGAAAGCAAAGTAAGCAGGAAGCAAATAGGATCCGTGGTTAGATTACACTGACGAAGTTAGCTCGTGCATCAGGACCACAAAACGGAGCCTCCCCAGGGGCCGGCCACGCCACAAATCTAAACCTAAGTCAGCCTGCATTTAGGGAAACAACTCCGTGTCTGGAAAACCTAAGGTACACTATCACAGTCCTCCAACTCCGCTTTAGCTGGCTCACCTGCCCCTGGAAAGGAGGACCTGTCAGCCTTACCGGGAAATCCTGGCCCCCAGCACCTCCCACGCTATTCCCACGTCTCCTCGCCTAACTCTAACCCAAACCCTACACCTAACGAATAAATAACTTAGAAAAACTCTAGAAGACTCACTCTTGCTTAGAATCCCTCTGGAGGAGCAGTGAGGACTGCACTCCGCACCAATCCATGGGTGGTTTTCCCTCGAATAAAGGACGTTGAACTCATTACTAAATTGTTTTAGTTTTGTCATTTGACAATACATACAGTCATGCATCACTTAATGACAGGAATTTGTTCTGAGAAATGTGTCATTGGGTGATTTTGTAGTTGTGCGAACATCACAGAGTGCACTTACACGAACTTAGGTGGCACAGCCTGCCGCACAGCTGGGCCATAGGGTGCAGCCTGTTGCTCCTGGGCTGCAAACCTGTGCAGCATGTTACTGCACTGAACACTGCAGACAGTCGTAACACAGTGCTAAGTGCTTGTGTGTCTAAACATATCTAAACATAGCAAAGGTAGCGTAAAAATACGGTGTAAAAGATTAAAAAAATGGCACACCTGTATAGGACGCTTATCATGAATGGAGCTTGCAGGACTGGAAGTTGCTCTGGGAGAGCCAGTGAGTGAGTGGTGAGTGATGTGAAGGCCTAGGACCTCACTGGACACTCCTGTAGACTTTATCCACCCTGCACGCCAGGCTACACTAAATTTATAAAAAAAAATTTTCTTTCTTCAATAATAAATTAACCTTAGCCTACTGTAACCTTTTTACTTTATTATAAGCTTCATTATAAATGTTTAACTGTTTTTTATAAACTTTTAAATTTTTTTCACTTTTTGACTCTTTTATAATAACACTTAGCTTAAAACATAAATGCATTATACAGCTGTACAAAAATATTCTTTCTTTATATTGTTATTCTATATGCTTTTTTCCATTTTTAAAATTATTTGTTTTTACTTTTTATACTTTTTTGTTAAAAACTAAGACACAAACACACACATCAGCCTGGGCCCGCACAGGGTCAGGACCATCAATATGACTGTCCTCCACCTTCACATCTGGTCCCACTGGAAGGTCTTCATGGGCAGTAACAGCACGGAGCCGTCATCTCCTACGACGACAATGCCTTCTTCTGGAACACCTCCTGAAGGACCTGCCGGAGGCTCTTCTTGAGGGGCTGTCACTCTTTTCAGAAACACATCCATGTGGTTTGCTTGGTTTGTGTTTTTTCCTCTTAGATTTGCTTGTGAGCAGATAATGCACCTTGACCGTCCCTCTCTATTAATGAAAACCTTTTGGTGTTGGGATCCATGCTTTCAAACTTTTTAAAAAGCTTTTTGAGGTCTGCAAAAGCTTCTGCTAAACGCTTTACTGTGAAGTTTCTTGCGAGTTTTTCTTCTTTTTCTTCTCCTGCAGTTTCCTTTTCTCTTGCCTCTTCTTCAACTATGCATTCCTCTTCCAGTTCCAACAACTCCTCATTGGCCAAATCCTCAGGAGCCACTCTAGGAGCTCTCAACATCATCCTCACCCACACGCAAGTTACAGTTGTTTCCATCTCAACCACAGCCTTGTTGATTTCTGCAACCTCCTCATCCTTGGCAAATCCTTGCAAGTCATGGACGAACCTCTTGAGTGTCTTCTTCCAGACGCCATTCATACACTCCCTGGAGACATCACCCTCAGCCCAAGAAGGCGTCAAGAACCATCATAGATGTTATAATCCCTGCAAAATTGCGTGAGTGTCTTCTCTGTGTCTTCCTCAGTTGCAGCATTAGCCTGGGCAAAGGTCCTCCTCTGGTCCACTGGTTGGATCACAGAGGTGGTGTTGGAGGGAGAAACATCACTCTGATATTGGGATGAAGATGACCAATAAAAGGAGGATGTCTGGGAGCGTTATCAACAATAAGCAAAATCTTGAAAGGCTTGTTATTCTCCAAACAGTGCTTCTCCATTTCACTGGCACAGCAATTCAGGAGGGCATCTTGGAAGAGGAGCTGGGTCATCTATGACTTCTTACTGATCCTGTAGTGCACTGACAGTGTGAGCTTACCGATGTGCTTGAAGGCCCTGGGGTTCTCACTGTGCCAGATCACAAAGGGTTTCAGTTTGTACCCTTTGACACTGCCCCACAAGCAGGACTGTTATCCTGTCCTTAGGAGCCTTGAAACCTGGCATTGTCTTGGTCTCCTTATGGAGGAAAGTCCTTTCAGGCATCTGTTTTCAGAACAGGGAAGTTTCATCCATACTGAATATTTGCTCTGGCAAGTAATTCTCCTCCACAATCAGCTTATCTAGAGTTTCCAAAAATTCTCCAGCGGCCTTCACATCAGCACTCACAGACTCAACTCTCACTTTCACATCATGTGATGAATAAGGATTCTTGAATCGGTTAAACCACCCAGAGCTAGCAGTAAATTCAACATGGTAGTTGGAGCCAGTCTTTTCTTTCAACATTGCAAACTTTTTGCTTTGGCGTGATTGTCGTGGTGTTGAGATGGATACGCTTCTGTGTCTGGTCTTCAATCCAGGTCATTAGAAGTTTCTCCATGTCTGATATAGGCCCTTCTTGAATTTTTGTTAGTCTTGTTGCCTTCAATGAAGCAGATCCTTTAATAGCTTCCATCACTTTGTTCTTATTTTTCAAGATGATAGTATGGTGCAAAGGGACATGCTTGACTGGCAAACAATACTATCACTGATTTTCCACATTCATAGTCCTTAATCACTTTTAATTTTGTTTCCAGGTCAACGACTCAATGTGGCCTCTTACTAGCAACATTAGCGTGGATTTTGTATGGTTAGGGGCCACAATGAACAAAACAACACAAGATTAAATCAAGCACAAAATGATGCAATCAAGAGACACGGTAAACACAGATGTATGAGGCTGCTGCTGGTGTAATACGGCACACTGTTTTACAGTGAACTTTTCTTCATAAGTAGAAAGCATACACTCTAAAATAACAATAAAAAGGATAGTATAACAAATACATAAACCAGTCACATAATCATTTATTATCAAGCGTTATGTACTGTACATAACTGTATGTGCTATACTTTTATATGACTGGCAGCTCAGTAGGTTTGTTTACACCAGCATCACCACAAACACGTGAGTAACGCATTGTGCTACAACGTTACTATGGCTATGACATCACTAGGTGATAGAAATTTTTCAGCTCTATTATAATCTTATGGGACCACTGTTGTATATGTGGTCTGTCATTGACCAAAAGGTCGTTATGGTCACATACTGTATATAAATTTTATATATGTATATACTTGGACGGGGGGAATAAGTTAGAGTTGAATGACTTCATTCATTGAGTAGGAGAAATCCTGTGACTCAAATGGGTAAGCAAGGTGACACTCAGGAGCAGTGGCCACAGAGGAGGCAGATGTGGAAGAGAAAGCCACTGGGGTGAGGATGGTCCTGTTATCACTTTGTTTCCCTGGATATTCCCCAAGGGAATACATGCATGTGGCTGGACTCACTCCCCTATCTGCAGGACATAAATTATAATGTAATAAAGAGAACAGTCAACATGTACTCTGCATAGGGGTGAAGTGCATGGGCTTCGGTGTCAGATAGCTGGGATTAAGGCACTGCCTGCCTGACTGCCTGCTGTGTACTATTTCATGATCTAGGATCTTGCTACTCAGTGTGGGATCAGCAAGCCAATAGTGTTGGCCTTCACCCGAGAGCTGGTTAAAAATGCAGAATCTCATTCCTCAAAAGATTAAAAATAGAACTACCATATGACCCAGCTATCCCACTACTGGGTATCTATCCAAAGAACTTGAAGTCAGTAATTCCAAAAGTCCTATGCACCCCAATGTTTATTGCAGCATTATTTACAGTAGCCAAGACATGGAAGCAACCTAAGTGCCCATCAACAGAAGAACGGATAAAGAAGATGTGGTATATATATACAATGGAATACTACTCAGCTGTAAAACAGAACAAAATCATTCCATTTGCAACAACATGGATGGACCTTGAGGGAATTATGTTAAGTGAAATAAGCCAGATAGAGAAGAACAATCTCTGTATGACTCCACTCATATGAGGAATTTAAAAATGTAGACAAAGAGAACAGATTAGTGGCTACCAGGGGAAAGGGGGGGTGGGGGGTGGGCACAAAGGGTGAAGGGGTGCACCTACAACACGACTGACAAACAATAATGTACAACTGAAATTTCACAAGATTGTAACCTATCATTAACTCCGTAAAAATTCAAAAAACAAATGCAGAATCTCAGGGCCCACCCAAGACCTACTGAAGCGGAATTTGCTTATTAGCAAGAATCCCAGGTAATTCTTTTGCACATATAAGTTTGAGAAACATTGGTCTAAGGTGGATTACCTAATCTATGCATGTCCCAGCTTCCTTATTTATAAAATGGGCATATTAGTGATACTGAACCTCTTAAGCACAAGTTCGTGTGCCCCATGCACAGCAAGCCAAACGCGGAGACATCGGCGCCTGGAGATGGAGAAAGATTTATTTGAATTGGTCAAAACGAGTAGATAGGAGCCTGGGTTTGTTCAAAGCTGCCTCCCCCAAGAGCAGAAAGCAGGGCGCTTATAGAGCTAAGGGGCTTGGTGGGAGGAGCTTCGGGGAAACAAAGGGGTCGCTCCCCATAAGCCCCTGGGCGTTCTGACTTCTGGGCGTTCTGACTTCTGGGCATTAACGGCTTCTGGAGGCCAGCCACTCGGTCCACTTAGAGGGATAACAAACGTCCATTAACTGTCAATAAAGGTAAGTCAAAAAATAAGGTTCAAGATTCTGAAATTGAATTCTAGGCTCTAGTGCACACACAGTTAAATGTAACTAAAGCTGAGTTTTAATTCTACGTGCTAACTGACTTTTATGACCATTTCACCAAATGAAATAGTCATTTTAAAATGAGTAGTTTCAAAAGGGCTATCGATACAAATGCCTGGCTAAGCAAGTCATTTTACTTTTCTGGAAATCTGTTTCCTTATCTGAGCATGACAGCAGTTAGGCTAATGTCCTTCCTGATTCTAAATTTTGATTTTACAGTATTTACTATGAAAACTAATACTCTTATGCACTGATTAATTTGGAAGGTCACGAATTAGATGGAATGGTGGTATAATTCTTGGCCTTTCTAATTTATGAGTATTTTGACTTAGAGGAAAGAGAAAAGAACAGAAAAGGGAGGATGACCAGTGTAAGACACATTCTGAAGGAGCGACTGAGAGGAGTCTTGTGGACCTCTGATTTCTTCTCTATAAATGTAAGATCTCTAAGGCTGCATGCAGTTAAATATGGTAAGCCAGTGATTCTTTTTTTTTTTTTCTTCCTTTTTCTCCCCAAAGCCCCCCGGTACATAGTTGTATATCTTTAGTTGTGGGTCCTTCTAGTTGTGGCATGTGGGATGCCGCCTCAGCATGGCCCAATGAGCAATGCCATGTCTGCGCCCAGGATCCGAACCGGTGAAACCCAGGCCCGTCAAAGCTGGAGCGTGCGAACTTAACCACTCAACCACGGGGCCGGCCCCAGTAAGCCAGTGATTCTTAATCGTCCAGGTGCATAAAAATCATGGAAGCCTCTTGGTTAAAAATACTCATTCCTAGGACCCCACCTCTTGAGATTCTGATCCAGGGAGTCTGAAAGATGAAGCCCTGGAATTTGTATTGATAACAAACACCCCAGGAAATGATGAGGCAGACAGACCACAACTTGAGAAACACTGTGCTCTGGTGACTTTTCTTATGTCGAACACAGCTGGATTATTGTATATTAGATCACGTAACACAAACGTACTTTTTACTCACGCATAAATAAATCCTTTCAGCACCCCATCCCGTTACATATGCAGAACTATTGCCATTGGGAGCGATGAAAACGATTTCCGCTGTGATTAAGTTCTATGTTGGGCATGATGTCCAGCAGGTAAGCAGATAATTTAGTGCTTATGTTTCTCTTTATCTTTAACTATAAAATAGCACTGACCTAAAAGTCTTCTTATAAGGATCACATGAAATAAGTATTTCAAAAGCTCTAAAGCAACTTTAAATGCAATGTTGATGATAACATTTCTTCGGCTCATGATTATTTTCAAGTTTATAAAGTTCTTGGGGGCAGGGGCTGCATCTTGTAAACTTCTGTAGCAGCAGCCTATTGTTTCTCCCTGCCTGACCTTCCTTCCCCCTTATTCTGGGAAGACAATCCTGACCTTCCTCTGGGAAACCTCTGTTCTTGCATTCTCGGTCCACGTTGTTAGCGGCGAGGAAAAGGCACGCACAGCCATGGGCCGTGACTGGCCTAGCAAATCAGAGCATGGCTTCCTGGCTGACCCTGTGATGGCTTCAGGACTCTGTAAGTGCCCCACGCCCGGCCAATGGGACCCAGCCCCAGATTTTGCTGAAACCATTGGGAAAGACAACCCTCTTTTTGAAGTCGCTGCACCTCCAGCTGAACAAAACCCGGAGTCATGTTTGCCATCCCAAAGAAAGCCTGGCTGAAAATGAAGCCAGCGTCAAAGAAAATAGAACCAAGAGTTTGAAAGACAAAGACTTGTCTGACGACAGGGTTTGGGGCCCTGAATCACTCACACCCAGACTTTTCCAACACGAGAGCCACCCTTCCTCATTCTCTCTCCTACCTAGGCCATTAGCCCGTGGTTGGAGGTTTTCAACAAATGTTGACTAATTTGTTTGCTAATGAAATAAAAATCCTTAGTCACAGGTCACAAGGCAAGGAGGTTGTTCAAATTCATCATTGCAGTGTTTTGGCTATTCATTCAAAAATACATAACACGTACACATATGGAATCATGAAGTTTTTTAATTCAATCAGCAGAGCAACCAAAAACATTAAAATTAGGCACTATCCATAAATTATTCTTCTTCTTTGTACAATTCACCAAATAACTTCCTTACTTGTTACCAAAAACCGTGCAGCTTGAAGGATGAGTCATAGTCCGATTGTCTGACTCTAGCTTAAAATCTCAGAGCTCAGAGCTCTCTACTCTATTGTTCCTTACTATTTGTGAGATCCGGAAACCGTCACTTACCCTCAGCTCCTGCCTCTGTAAGAATCGGCTAGAATAAGGTGTTCATTAACCAGGTAGATTTGAGGTTTTCCTCTTGTTCATATAGATTTTTGAAAATTAAAAGGATGGCTTCAAGTGAAGAATTCTTTATTCTTTTAACATGCTGCCATCATGTGGTTGCTGTGTTCATTCACATTCAAATATTTCAAAGATAACAATGTTTATAGTGACCCCTCATTCAGCAAAGTGCAAAGGAAGAAGCCCCAGAAGAAAATGAAAGGGAATCGAATACCTTCTTCCCAGAAGCTTAGTCCAGAGTATGGGAGAAAATATGTATAATTTGCCAAAGTTGTGAAATATATGTGTAATTTGCCAAAATGCAAAATGGAATGTGGTAGGAACCTGAAAAGACAGAGACTAAGTGCAAAGGAGACCCAGGGAGAGTCAGCCATCTTAGACTCCAGTCTCTTTTTAAAATCTTAAGGCTGTAATTTTTAAAAAGCTATTTAATGAAATTTGACACTATTTGTTTATAGTATTAATCCCTTGCAACATCTCAACAGTCATGTCCATTTTAATTCTGAGATGCTTGAGACCAATAGAGAATTTGCCACATGTCTGAATAACCTAAAAGCAAAGAGAAGCTCTTTGTTCATAGTTGAGTGTAAAAATACCTTGGACTTGTAGAGCTTTGTATAGTTTGCATATTTGTTTTTGAGTCCTTGGAGGTAGATAAGGCAGATGGATTAGAGAAGTTTCCATCAAAATTTTCTGGCTCTAGTACATTTCTTTACTGCATTTTGCTTTATATATAGGTACTCAAAAAATGGAGCTTCATTTGCTTGGATGAATCCATATGAAAATGCTCATGAGTTTTGAAATTTTATATATGATTTCCTATAATCAAAGAAAAATTCAGTAAAATTAGTAGGATTAAATTCTATTGCAATATTAATTGCCAAATTGTTTCCAGAATAAGTTTTAGCACCTAAAGAGAATTAGGGAACTTGTGCTTTTGTACATTACGACAAAAAAGGGGTTTTAGGGTTGAATACAGCACACATATGTACCAAATCCTACTTATTTAATTGCCCAAATCATGTCTGCAAATTATTCCTTAAAAATATCACAACGTAGATTGTGTGCTGAGAGGTCTTCTCGGGCTTGCCCACATTTGGAAATGCCTTTATCTCAGACTCCTGGCCCTCAACTTTCCTCCCAAATTAGAAGCCAATACAGCCAATGGAGTCTTGCACTGTCCTAAACAGAAATTTATCAAGTTTAGCAATGAGATTAATGTTGCTTGTGTCCCCCTCAAGATTCACATGGTGAAGTCCTAATCCGTAATACCTCAGGACGTGACCTTATTTGGAGACACGATCTTGACAGAGGTTTGTTGTTAGTGCCGTTGAGTCATTCCGGCTCCTGGCGACCCTGTGGGCAGCAGAGCGGTGCCTGCCCGGTCTTTCTGCACCACCCTCTCCCCTTCTGGTGCTGTATCAGACGATGCTCCGCTGCTATTCATTGAGTTTTCGTGGCCAGTTTTTTTTGGAAGCGAGTAGCCGGATCCTTCTTCCTACTCGTTGTCTGGGAGCTCCACTGTCCAGCGTGAGTGACCCTGCCAGTATTTGAAATTCCAGTGGCATAGCTTTCAGCCTCACGGCAACACACAGCCACTATAGTGTGACAACCAACAGAGGGGTAGTGACCAGGAAACAAACCTGGGCTGCGGTGGTGAGAGTGCAGAACCTTAACCACCAGACCACCAGGGCTGGCTCTTTACAGAGGTAAGCAAGTTAAATGAGATCATTTGGATGGGCCCTACTCCAGTATGACTGGTGTCCCTATAAAAATGATAAATTTAGACACAGAGACACACACAGAGGGAAGATGTGTAGACACAGGGAGGAGACAGCCTTCTACAGGTCAAGGAGAAGTCTGGAACAGATCCTTCCATCATAGACCTCAGAAGGAACCAACTCTGCTGATGCCTTGATCTTGGACTTCTAGTCGCCTGAACTGTGAGACATTGAATTTCTCTTGTTTAAGCCATCCAGTGTGTGGTACTTGATGACAGCAGCTCTAACAAACTAACACAATTAGCTTCGGGAAAAGGGGTTATATTAACTTTCTTTCTTTTTTTTTTTTTTTTGGTGAGGAAGATTGGCCCTGAGCTAACATCTGTTGCTTGAGGAAGATGTTGCGGAGCTAACGTCTGTGCCAATCTTCCTCTAATTTATATGTGGGACACCTGCCACAGTGTGGCTTGACAGCAGTGTTAGGTCCATGCCCGGGATCCAAACCTACGAACCCCAGGCTGCCGAAGTGGAGTGTGCAAACTTAACCACTATGCCACCAGGCCAGCCCCATATTAACTTTTTTTTACGCCATATGTGTCTTTGTGACTAGCCCTAACTTAACTGTTATAATTCTAGAAACTACAAAAACAATAAATCGCTATTTTCATCCAGAAAATGTTCTTGTGTTAAATAATTTTTGAGAAAAAATAAGTAGATGGGAAGAGATCATATAACTTAAAAATCAGAGTAAAGGATTAAAGATTGGTAACTCTAGTCATAAATTTTGGCTTTGGCAACTATTTCTCCAACTGTATCCTCCTATTTCCTGTCCCAGCCAAACTCTGATCAGGCCATGTGAAGAAAAGACCAATTATTTTCCATCTTAGCCCTCAATACTTCAGGCCAAGAAAAGAAATAAAATATTAATCTTCCTTCTTAAATGGCAGTCTTTTAAAGATCTCTGCCCAAAGAAGAAGAAAATCAGTTGAGAACTGCTATTAACAATTGTCAATCTTTTTGACCGTCCAGAATTTGAACACCCTTCCAATTAGAGAGCCTCCCCAGGTTCTGAGGCAGAGCCTGCCTCTGACTACAGGAGTGCAGAATGCCTGATACTGGCTTCCAGAGCCTCCCTCCCAGGGGAGCGTGGACACCTAATCTAGGCCACGACCAGACACAGCCTAGACTGACCACGTCAGATGCTGTGGGCCCAAAGAAGCAGGGATTGTTCTAAAGCCATGCTAGAGAAGCCGATGGCAGCCACATCCAGTTTCTGGGGTAACAGGAGCAGCTGTGCTAGCAGCAGCCCCTGGGGCTATTGTCAGTAGTGATAAGCAACAGAGGACAGTGCTCACCAACTGTGACGAGTCACAGGTCTGTAACATTACTCTAGTCACTATGTGCAGATGAGTAGCCTGGTCACTGGTCTGCCAGACATTCCCCAGCTACCTAATTTGTGCTTAAATCATCCATAGTTTCTGTTGCTTCCAGCTAAGAACTCTGACATAAAGAACGTGTATTTTTAATTTACCTTTTAGTAAACATAGAATTATCTAATTACTTTTCTTTTTAGACAATAGTAAAATCACAAAATTTTACTCAGTAAATAAATGTATATTTAAATTCTTCATGGGGGGAGGGAGGAGGGCAAAAGGTGTGACAGGGCACACGTGTGTGGTGAGGGATGGTAATTAGCCTTTGGGTGGTGAACGTGATGTAATCTACACAGGAATCGAAATATAATGGTATACACCTGAAATTTATATAGTGTTATAAATCAATGTTACTGCAATAAAATAAATAAAAAGTAAATTCTTTATGAATAGTTAAAAAAGAGAGAAGAGACAGAGGTAAATAAGAACAGGAAGATAGAGAATGAAATGCAGAAGGAGGATAATCATTAAGAATTCCTCCAAATTTTCCTTTTTAATTATTTTAAGATTAAAAACCTTCTGTCTTGACTTCTGATCATTACTTAGCCCTTATTTTACATAATTTTAAAAACCTGTGACAAACTTATCTTTAAGATACCTAAATAGAAATATTGGCAAATGATACTAACAGATAATTAACAAAAAAGGAAAAGCAAATAGCCCTTGAACACATGAAAACATGGTCAACCTCTCTCACAATAAGAGCAAGCCCAGTGAGATACTGTCTTACACCTGTCAAATTAGCAAAACCCAAAACGTTTGACAATACATTGTGTTGGAATGAGTGTGGGGAAACAGGCTGTTTCCTATTGCCTGTGGATATATGAGTTGGGACAGACAGCTTTGGCGGGAACTTCAGAAGTATCCGTCAAGATCACACATGCATCTGCTCCTTGACCCAGCAATTCCATCTCTAGGAATTGGTCCTGTGGATGGATACATAGATCCACAAAATACAAAAAGTAAGAGTATTAATTGCAACTACGATAGAGAGCTAATCAAGTCAATTCTGATACATCCGAACAACGGAATACCGTGAAGCTGTTAAAATAAACTAGGAAGCTCTCCAAATGCTGCTGTGGCAATCAGAGTCAAGACTTGCTGGTAAGTGGGGAAAACGCTTTATTACATAGTATGTTATCATTAGTGAGAAAAACAATAATTATAATTCTCTTTATATCTATGACTATATTTGTATGTATATGCTTGTGTATGAAGGGTAGAATATCTCCAGAAGGTCTCATTAAAAAAACTGCTAATACAAGTAGTGATTGCTTCTGAATAGAGAAAATGTGTCCAGGAAACAGGGTAGACAGGTAGACTAGATGGTATGCATGTCTTTTTGCACCTTTTGAATGTTATATTTCTGTGTTATCTATTTAAAAATCATAAAAAATACTAAAGCGTACACATTCACAATATGCATATAAAATACGGTAAATCATTTTTATCTAACCATAAAGAAATGTAAGTATAAAAAGATCTATCAAACCACAAAAATAAACCAAAACTTTATCAAGAATTGGATTCATGCAGAAAATATCCATAAACTTGTTTCTAGGTAAATAACCCAAGTCTGTTGTTTTTTGCTGATACAACGTGGCAGGTAAAGTTTCCTCCCTGCATCTTTCCCTCTGACGCTAGATTTCACCCTAGGCCCAGGAGGATTTGACAAAGCAGAAATGGACTTGTGCAAAGTTGAAGAACAAAGAGGAAGAAAGTTTGTATGTGTTCAGGGAGGAAAAAGAGAGGGATACAGCTTGGAGACGGAGAGGAAAGGTCTTGAATCCACGAATCATGGTTACCCACCTGTGGCAGTCTTGGCTGTCTCAGGACTTTGGAGAAATATAGTTCAAACACCCAAAGCAAAGCAAGGATAAAGAAGGCTCTCCAGGGAATGGCAACGTGGGGCTGTGCATGCAATGCCAGAGGCACACGCAGAGCTGACAGTTCAAGCTGAAAGGGACCTTAGATTATATATAATCCATGTAACTCTAATTTTTACATGTGAAAGAGTTGAAGTCTAGGCCAAAGGCTAGCCCAGAGTCACACAATGTTAATGCCACAGAATTAGGATAACAGTCAATGTCCCCTACCTCCAAGTCCATGCTTTTCTCCCATATACACATTCATTGCCTTCTCCCCATAAATGATCCTTTTACACAGTTGCTTCTTCCATTTTCTGTCCAAGAGAGGTAAGACATAGAGGAGTATTTTCCTCCTGTTCTGGCAGTCATGTAGTCAAGGCTGCTACAATTCTTCATCTTTCAGTTTGGAACAACTCCTTAGGCTGGCCTCCAGTCCTACAGAGTGAAGTTGAGTGAAGTGAGCCCTAGTTGGGTTAATGCTGCGTTCCAGCCAAGGCTGTTTTGAGTGCAAATATCAGAAACCAGCTCAAACAAGCTCAAGTACAAGGAGAGCCAATACTGGGGATACAGGAGCACTGTTCTTGGATTTTACATAATCCAAGGACAGGAAAGAAGTAAGCATTGGTTTCATAGGAAATGGAAATTGAGAAACAAAAATGTTTTCTATACTCTTTCACTTTTGCATCTGACAGAACAAAATCTACAAGGAACAGATTAAATTCCTGCAGTTGAATCTTAAAAAGCCGTTATAGGAAAAAAGAATGGGTAAAACATGGCTCAACCAGCAGCTATTGTAAAAAAGAGTCAAGATTTTAGCTAAACTTTTAATATGAACTTAGGACATATTAATAGAAGTACAGGGCTTGGAATAAAGAAAGTAATTTTTTTGTATTACTCATACCACATGTGGAATATTGTACACCATTCTGGGCACCATGAGAGAAATAGAGAAACTAAAAATATCCAATGAGCAGTGGTCAGACTGGAAAAGATTTTGAAAACCTCATCTAGAGGAAAGACAACAGCAAGCGGAATTGATAGTTCTCTTCAAATATTTGAGGAGCATTTAGTTAAGGATATGCTGTGTGGCTACGGGGAACCAGGATGGATTAGTGGAAGTGCTGGAAATAGAATAGTCTGTGCTGGGTGGCGTTCAGTGTCACAGAGGGCTCGTGTGCAAGGTGGGATGGATAGCCATTTGCTTTATTGAATCTTTTTAACACATGGCCCAATTCAGCAAAAACAATATTTGTAGGACATATATTCAGTAGCTTTATTGAACTCCATTGGGGAAAAAGTTTTACAACTTAGGTCACATTCTTTAACACACAGCAGAATGTTGGGAAATTTGTGTACTTCTGTGTAGCTCTTAAGATGTTAATATACGGACATGCTTGCAAAATAGCAACTTTTTTAACCCCTTGCATTGGTACAGGGCTTGAGTTCACAAAGTGCCCTTACATGCATTACCTCATGTCATTCTTGAAGCATCTATGCAAGATAAACATTACTATCCCCAGGAAACAGGTTTAGAGAGGGAGGATGACTGACCAGAGAGCTTAGCAAAGGAGGTTAATATTCAAGCAGTGCTTAGTTCTTTCAAGGCAAACTGTAGTAATGAAGATGGGTAGCCTGCAGACTTGTTTTCCTTTTTATCACTGCTTAATATGAAGCTGAAAAAGAACCAACCACTGCATCCCAAGCTAGATGTGACTGTTCTTTCCATCCCCCAGAGAATTTTCAAATGAGAGTGTATTTAATGAAATAAATGAAACATACTTTGTACAACTAAAAGAAGGGTCTGCTTTTAAAAAGTGCGTAATTGCTTAACATGCTAAATAAAATCTCTGTAATATTGTGATTTTTTTCAACATTTTATGAGAAAATATTTTGTGTTTATTTTACATTTAATCCTCAAATATATTAATATTGGCACTACGCATTTGGATGGCTGGATGGCTGTGTTCCAACCAACTGATGATTAGTTTTTTTATTAACCTGGGTTCCAAGAATATGGAATACATCCAAGAAAAAAGAGGAGTGGTGATGAGCTCTAAGATTTCCAGGGTGTACTCAGCACCTAGCACGTTGCTTAGCAGGTATTAGACATCATGCTAAGTGAAATAAAGCCAAACACCAAATGACAAATATTGTATGATTTCACTTATATGAGGTACCTAGGGTAGTCAAATTCATAGAGACAGAAAATAAAATGGTGATTGCCAGGGGCTGGAGACAGAGGAATGGGGAGCTATTGCTTAGTTTAGGAAGATGAGAAAGTTCCAGAGGTGGATGGCAGTGATGGTTGCACAACAATATGAATGTACTTAGCACCACTGAACTTTACGCTTGAAAATGATTAAAATGGTAAATTTATGTTATATATACTTTACTACGATTTTTAATGTAAAATAAATCATTTACTTTAGTATTATGTAATTAGAAGTTATACCCCAACGCTATGCTGACATCTTTGAGATTTAATGCAGCAATGTAGCTTAAGTTTTTAAATAATCTTTAAAAAGGAAAAATCAGTTGAGGGGCTGGCCCAGTGGCGTAGTAGTTAAGTTCTTACACTCGGCTTCAGTGGCCTGGGGTTCATGGGTTTGGATCCTGGGCACAGAGCTACATAGTCGTCATCAAGCCAGGCTGTGGTGGCGTCCCACATACAAAATAGAGGAAGATTGGCACAGATGTTAGCTCAGGGACAATCTGCCTCAAGCATAAAGAGGAAGATTGGTAACAGATATTAGCTCACAGCCAGTCTTCTTCACCAGAAAAAAAAAGAACATCAGTTGAACTTCAGGTTTCCAGTCCAGCATGTAAGAAGCATAGATGTCATCTCTACATCCTAACAACAAGTAAAAAGCTGAGCAAATGGAAAAAACCAAGAACTCTTCTTAGCTCCGTAAGAGAAGTGAGATCCCAGGGTAAACCTCTGCTCCCAAAACTGAAGAGACAGACAGGCGAATACAGAGAATCACAACTTACCAGAGCAGAAATCTCTGTGGGAACCAGGCAGGGGTAGGAAAACCTGAACTGTAATTGACTAATTACTGGAGCCTCAATGTGGACAATTCTGAGAGTTAAAAACTCCAGGGGGACCGAGTCACAGGGACCCCACATCCTTTTGTGAGTTTCACCTCCAGGAACTTGATCTGGTTCTCACAGCAAATACCAGAGAAAAATCTCCCCAAGCTTCCAGTAGTAGGAGGAAAGAAACCATTTTTAAACAGGCCAGAGGGTTCTGTTCTTCTTAGCATGGTCTGCCTTCAGGAGAAACTACTTAACCAGAGCCCGAGTGGACGGAGGGAAGGGAAAGACCCAACTCCAGCCCACTCTATCCATCCTGTCCCACCTAAAAAGAGGAAAACACTGAGACTCACATGTAAAATTCACAGTACAGAGACACGGGCTCACTAAAAGGCTGAGCTCTAATTATAGGACTATAGGACGCTTCCCCCATCCCAATACCTTGCCACCATATTACTTAAAGGCCCATTCACAGTACTTCCTTTTACCCGGTACATCATGTCCAGCTATAGAGAAGAAATTACAAGGCATACTAAATGGCAAAAAACAAAAACAAAAACAAAAAAACAGTTTTAAGAGACAGAGAAAGCATGAGAACCAGACAAAGATATGGCAGAGATGTTGGAATTATCGGAAGGGGAATTAAAAACCACTATGATTAATATGCTAAGAGCTCTAATGGACAAAGTGGGCAGCACGCAACAGCAGATGGACAGCATAAGCAGAGAAATGGAAATTCAAAGAAAGAACCAAAAAGAAATGCTAGAGATCAAAAACACTGTAAAAGAAATGAAGAGTCGCCCAAATGGGCTTATTAGTTGACTGGACATGGCTGGGAAAGAAGGTCTGAGTTTGAAGCTATCTCAATAGAAACCTCCAAATCTGAAAAACAGAGAGGAAAGAGACTGAAAAACCCAGAATAGAATATCCAAGAACTGTGGGACAACTACAAAGTGTGTACCATATGTGTATTAGGGATACCAGAAGGAGGAGAGAGAGAGAAAGGAATAGAACAAGTAATAGAAACAACAATGACTGAAAATTTTCCTAGATTAATGTCTAATAACAAACCACAGATCCAGAAATCTCAGAGAACACCCAGCAAGATAAATGCCCCCTAAAATGACATTTAGGCATATCATCTTCAAACTACAGAAAATAAAGATGAAGACAAAATCCGGAGAGAAGCCAGAGGGAAAACACTTAATTACAGAAAAGCAAAGATAAGAATTAACTCTGACTGCTCCTCAGAAATCATGCGAGCAGGAAGAGAACGGAGGGAAATTTTTAAAGTGTAGAGAAAAAATATTCCATCAATGTAAAATTCTGTACCCTGCGAAATTATTCTTCAAAGTGAAGGAGAAATAAAGACTTTCTCAGACAAACAAAAATTGAGGGAATTCATTGCCAGTAAACAAGGCCTTCAAGAAATGTTAAAAGAAACTTTTTAGAGAAAAGAAAAATTATGTACGTCAGAAACTTATCTACATAAAGAGGGGAAAAGCATCAGAGAAAGAATAAGTGAAGGAATAATAAAAACTTTTATTTTTCTTATTCTTACATGATCTAATAGTTTATTCAAAATAATAATAGCAACAATGCATTTAATTATGTAGGCATATTTATATGCTTATATATAAATGAAATGAATGACAGCAATGACACAAGGGATGGGAGGAAGGAATTAGGATTATTGCTCACACTACACATAAAGCAGTATAGTGTTACTCAAAAGTGAATTTGGATTAGTTGTAAATGTGTACTGCAGACTCTAGGGTAACCATTTTAAAAAGCTAAAAAAAGAAGTGCAACTGATATGCTAAGAAAGGAGAGAGAATGAATCATATAAAATGCTCAATTAAAACTACAAAAGACAGAAAATAGTGGAATACAAAATGGGAACAAAGAACAAGGGCAACACGTAGAAAACAGTTACAACTATGTTAGATATTAATACAACTATATCAATAATCATTTTGCACATCAGTGGTCTAAATGCCCCAATTAAAAGACAGATATTGTCAGAGTAGATCAAAAAACAAGACCCAACTATATTTTATCCACAAGAAACCCACTTCAAATATGTAGACACATCTAGAATAAAAGTAAATGGATGAAGAAAGATATACCACGCTAACACTAATCAAAAGAAAGCAGGAGTAGCTATAGTAATTTCAGACAGAGCAAACTTTAGAGCAAGGAAAGTTTTCAGAAATAAAAAGGGTCATTACGTAATGATAAAGTGGTCAATTCTCCAAGAAGATATAACAATCCCTAACATGCATGTGCCTAACAAGAGAGCATCAAAAGATGTGAGGCAAAGACTGACGGAACTGCAAGGAGAAATAAGTAAACGGATGAATCCACTATCATAGTTGGAGACTTCAACACCCTTCTATCAGAAATGGACAGATTCAGCAGGCAGAAAATCAGTAAGGACATAGTTGAACTCAACGACACCATCAATCAACCAGATATAATGAGCATCTATAGGCTAATTCATTCAACAACAGCAGAATACACGTTCTTCTCAACCTCACATGGAACGTTACCAAGATAGACCACACTGTGGGCCATAAAACACACCTTGACAAATTTAAAAGACTAGAAATCATACAATATCTGCTCTAAGTCCACAATGAGATTTAATTAGACACCAATATCAGAAAAGTAGCTGGAAAATCCCCCCAAATACTTGGAGATTAAACAACATACTTCTACATAACACAGGAGTCAAAGAAGAAATCTCAAGAAAAGTTTAAAAATATTTTGAACTAAATTAGAACCCAATTTATCAAAATTTGTAGCATGTAGCAAAAGCAGGGCTTAGAGGGAAATTTGTAGCATTGAAGGTATACACGAGAAAAGAAGAAAGGACAAAGATCAATCATTCAAGCTTCCACCTTAGGAACCAGGAAAAAAAGAGCAAATTAAATCTGAAGTAAGTAGAAGAAAAAAATCATAAAAATTAGAGCAGAAATAAATAAAATTGAAAACAGGAAATCAACAGAGAAAATCAATGAAACCAAAAGCTGGCTCTTTGAAAAGATCAATGAAATGAATAATACTCTACTTAGGCTAACTAAGAAAAAAAGAGAGAGGACACAACTTACTAATGTCTGAAATGAAAGATAGAACATCACTACATATCCCATGGACACTAAAAGGATAATAAAATATAAATATTGAATCATTACGTTGTACCCCTGAAACTAATATAATGTTGTATGTCAATTATACCTAAATAAAACTAACAAGAGAAACTGGCATGGGAAGAAATAAAGAATCAAACAGAATAAATTAGAAACAAGTCAGTTCATGGTAGAAACTTAGCGTTTGATTAAGATTAAATTTCAAATTAGTGGTGAAAAGAAGGCAAAGTAAAAATTTTTTCCTTCCTCTTTTTCTTTACTGAGGTATAATGACATATAGCATTATATTAATTTCATGAAGTAAAGATTTAAACATTAAAAATAAAACTACAAAAATACCCAAAAAAGGATAGTAAAGGAATACTATGAACAACTCTGCCCACATATTTGATAACTGTGATAGAACAGACCAGTTCCTTGAAAAACACAATTTGCCAAAACTCACACAAGAAGAAACAGACCATATGAATAGGACCATATCTATTGAAGAAATTCAATCAATAATTAATATCCTTCCAAAATAAAAGCACTAGGCCCAAATGGGTTCACTGGTGAATTACACCAAATATTTAAAGAGGAAGTGCTATCAATTCTCTACAATGTCTTTCAGAAGATAGAAGCAGAGAGAATACTTCCTAATTCTTTCTATGAGGTCAGCATTATCTCCACACCAAAACCAGACATATTATAAGAAAACTACAGACCAATACCTCCCATGAAGATGGATGCAAACATTTTCAAAAAAATATTAGTTAATTAAAACCAACAATGTATAAAAAGAATAATACACCACAGCCAAGTGGGATATTTCCCAAACATACAAGGCTGGTTCAACATTCGAAAATCAATTAATGTAACCCATCACATTAACAGGCTGCAGGGAAAACAATCGCATGATCTTATCAATAGATAAGAAAAAGCATTTGACAAAATCCAATACTCACAATAAAAAACTCTCAGTTGGCTAGCAATGGAGGAGAACATCCTCAACTTGATAAAGAATATCTACAAAAATCCTTCAGGTAACATACTTAAGGCTGTGGAACTAGAAGCTTTCCCACTAAGATTGAGAAAAATGCAAGAATGTCCCCTTTGACTACTCCTTTTCAACACTGTACTGGAAGTCTGAGCTAAAGCAATAAGACCAGCTACCCACCCACGCCGCCACAAAAAAAGAAAAGGCATACAGATTGGGAAGAAAGAAATAAAATTGTCTTTGTTTGCAGAAGGCATGATCGTCTATGTAGGAAATTTGAGAGAACTGACAAAAAACTCCTGGAACTAATAAACAATTATAACAAGGTTGCAGGATGCAAGGTTAACATACAAAAGTTAATTGCTTTCCTATATGCCAACAATGAACAAGTGAAATTTGAAAGTAAAACAAAATACCATTTACATTAGGACCCCCCAAAATGAAATATTTAGGTATAAGTCTAACATATATAAGATGTGTATAAGGAAAACTACAAAACACTGATGAAAGAAACCGAAGAACTAAATAAATGGAGAGAGATTCCATATTCATGCATAGGAAGACTTGCACTTGTCAAGATATCAACTCTTCCCGACTTGATCTATAGATTTAATGCAATCCTCATCAAAATCCCAGCAAATTATTTTGTGGGTATCAGCAAACTAATTTTACGGTTTATATTGAGAAGCAAAAGACTCAGAATAGCCAACACAATATTGAAGGAGAAAAACAAAGTTGGAGGACTGACACTATTTGACTTCAAGACTTACAGTAAAGCTACAGTAATCAAGACAGTGTGGCATTGGTAAAAGAATAGGCAAATAGATCAGTGGACCAGACTAGAGAGCCCAGAAGTAAACTCACATAAATATAATCAGCTGATCTTTTACAAAGGGGTAAATGGAAAATGGGGAAAAAAATAGTCTTTTCAAAAGATGGGTGCTGGAACAGCTGGACATCCACATGCAAAAAGAAAAAAAAAGGAATCTAAACACAGACCTTACTCTTCACAAAAATTGACTCAAAATGGACCACAGACCTAAATGTAAAATGAAAAGCTTTAAAACTCCTAGAAGATTACGTAAGAGAAAATCTAGATTACCTTGGGTTTGGTGACGACATTTTAGACATGACACCAAAGATCCAATCCATGAAACGAAGAATTGATGAGGTTGACTTCATTAAAATTAAAATTTTCTGCTTTGTTAAAGACACTGTCAAGAGAATGAAAAGACAAGTCACAGACTAGAAAAAAATATTTGCAAAAGACATATTGGATAAAGGACTGTTATCCAAAAGATAGAAAGAACTCTTAAAACTCAACAATAAGAAAACAACAAACCAATTAAAAAGAGGCCAAAGACCTTAATAGACACGTCACCAAAAAAGATAAACAGATGGCAAATTAGTAAACAGAAAAGATATTCCTCATGATACGTCATCAGGGAAATGTAAATTAAAACGATAATGAGATACCACTACACACCTATTAGAATAGCCGAAATCCAGAACCCTCACAACTCCAAATGCTGACAAGAATATGGAGCACAAGGAACTCTCATTCATTCCTAGTGGGAATGCAAAATGGTACAGCCACTTGAAAGACAGTTTGTCAGTTTCTTATAAAACTAAACATACTCACTGTATGATTCAGCAGTTGCACTTCTTGGTATTTACCCCAAGGAGTTGAAACATTCTGTCCACACAACAACTGGCACACGGATGTTTACAGCAGCTTTTTTCATAATTGCCAAAACTTGGAAGCAGCTAAAATGTCCTTCAGTAGGTTAATGGATAGCTAAATTGTGGTACATCTAGACAATGGAATAGTATTCAGTGCTAAAAAGAAATGAGCTATCAAGCCATGAAAAGATATAGAGGAATCTTGAATGCACAATACTAAGTGAAAGAAGTCAATCTGAAAAGGCTACATACTGTATGATTAGAGGGGAGGAAGGGATGAATGGGCAGACCACAGACGATTTTTAGGGTAGTGAAACTATTCTGAATGGTATTTTATTGGTGGATACGTTACAATTTGTCCAAACCCATAAAATGTACAATTTCAAGAATGAACCCTAATGTAAACTATGGTCTTTGGGTGATAATGATGTGTCGATGTAGGTTGATCAGTTGTAACAAATGTACCACTCTGGTAGGGGATACTGATAATGTGGGAGGCTGTGCATATATAGGGGCAGAGACTATATGGCAAGTCTCTGTGCCTTCCTCTCAATCTTGCTGTGAACCTAAAACTTCTCTAAAAAAATTGTTTATTAAAACTAGTCAGTTGAATTAGAAATAACTTATTACCAAGATAAGTAGAAATATCTGGCTATCAAGCATAAAAGAAATAATTATCTTTTTCCATAACTAAAAATCAAATTCTCAATATGCATAAATGCCTAATTAATTTAACATTTTTATAATTATTAAGAATTACATGTTAATACGTATTTATGGAGGGGAAAGTAAAAGCTATTTACAGAACTTATGAAGAAATTTGGAAAGAACACTTCACTTTGACGAATTGTGATTTAGTAGCATTTGAAGAATTCTCTCAATCTAATAGACATGGACCATATTTGGGTCCATGGGAAATAATCTGTTCTTCTACCTATTTTGGAAAAGGAAAAAAAGCTCCGTAGAAAGGCAGAACCAAGCGCAGGTCCAGCTTTAACACACAATAAGGTACTTTACAACAATGTGGATGGTAGGAGTGCGTGGCGTTGCTCATAGCCTTAAATAGATTGGTTGAGTTGGAAAAATATGACCTACAGAGGAAAATCAAGTAGGACAAACAGTATGCAGATCAAAGTTTCTCAGCTGGTGCCACTCAGAGGCGTGCACAGGGACTCTCCATGCAATACGGTGCTTCCTTAACAATTCAGCAGAAAGTGCTCCTCCTTCACATCCGTGTTCACCACAGATGACATGTGCATTTTCTGCAGACCCTGCCAGTCATCTATATCCACCCGTGACTTGTGGCCCGCGTGCAGTAACAATGGACACTAGGTTATTGCATGATTCTTAGCTTTCTCCGCCCAACATTTACCTGAGTCCCTCGCAGTCTAAGCTTCCTGCTAAGGATTATCTTTTCCTCTCCATTTCCCCCAATTACCTTAGCCACCGATAGTTATTATATCTCATAGTACTTATGTAATATTATGTAATCTATCATTGCCATGGCACTAAAATATATATTTATTATTTTCATCTTTTAATAGAATTTCTGAATTGTGTTTTAAAGGTATAACAATAAAATACGTGCTCAACATACTATTATTATTTAATGTCCTTAAAACTTACTGTAAATAATAAATAATTTCAGGGAAAAAAAAAGTACTGTTTCCATCATGCCACATCCAGGTTTTTGATGGGTTAGTGAAATTTGCTATAGACCAGGGGTTGGCAATCACTTTCCGTAAAGGTCCAGATAGTACCTTTTATTTTTAAATAGGTTGTAAGTAGATAGTAAATATTTAAGGCTTTTTGTGCCATATGGTCTCTGTTGTAACTGCTCAATTCTATCTTTGCAGCCTGTCATAGGCTGAGTTCCAATAAAACTTTATTTACAGAAACAGGTTGTGGGTCACAGTTTGCTGACCCCAGCTACAGACAATGAGAACTAACAGCAACTGGAGAACAAAACTCATATTTGTAGACTATACTTGGAAGGGTAGGCAATGGATAAAGTGTATTCTAGGC
Source organism: Equus przewalskii (assembly GCF_037783145.1). Taxonomy (NCBI): domain Eukaryota; kingdom Metazoa; phylum Chordata; class Mammalia; order Perissodactyla; family Equidae; genus Equus; species Equus przewalskii. The sequence goes on from NC_091833.1 coordinate 39,440,575, forward strand.
AGGGGCAACTGAATGTGGGGTAAGACACAGGCACAGAACTGACCGTTAGTAAAACCCCCAAACACGTCTATATGGAGGAAGAATTCACTCAGGCCCGGGGATAATAAAGTTGGCATATGTTTACACAAATATTATAAGTCATGGTAGACAAATTATTAATGGCCCTGAAAAGCTGTTTGAAGAATTTCGACATTGCAGTTTATGAAATTCTCTTTATGCCTTCATTTCATTCTAAGCATTATCAAAGCCTATGGCATCTGTTTGAAATGCCTCAGTGGACAACTTTTAAATCATAACTAAAATCTCAAGAATTCAACAGCTCCACAGATGGGCAGTAGTATATGGCAGTAGAAGCATGTGAAAATTCCAGTGCAACTGCTCTCACACACATTCTCATTTTATTTTTACAGCACCCCTGTAAGAATTAAACCGTATGAAATCATGCATCAGTGTCCCTTTATAAACTATAAAATATATAAGAAATAAGACATTTATTTATGTAGTATTAAAACAACCCTATGAAATAGGGCAAGGCTTGTGTTGTAACTCCACTTGACAGACCTGGAAACTGACACTCAAAGAGCTTGACTTTCCCAGCGTCACAAGGCCAGTGGCAGAGCCGGTACTGTCAGTGCAGTACAGAAAGAGAACTAGCTCAGAGGTCAAAAGAGGGCAGTTCAAAAATAATTGTAGTAGTAATTAACCATGTGACCTTTGGGAAATAAGTCATTTACCCTTCTGAGTATTAGTCTTTTAATTTATAAATTGCAGTTGGTAGTAATAATATGACACTACTTCTCAGGAGCCGTGAAAGTAAATTAAGATAATACATGTGTCTTTGCTCGTCCATGCTCATTTCCTTTCTCCTCTCTCCTTAACCTTTTCATTTATCTGTACCCAATAATCTGAGCAGGCATGTGGCCTGTCACTTTTCAGCTCCACCTCCTGTGATCTCTTCGTGCAGTCTTTCTTTTTAAATTTCCACTTATCTCTAAACCTGTGTTTGTTGTTGTTTTTTGTTTTTGAAGAAGATTAGCCCTGAGCTAACATCTGCCAATCTTCCTCTTTTTGCTGAGGAAGACTGGTCCTGAGCTAACATCCATGCCCATGTTCCTCCACCTTATATGTGGGACCCCTACCACAGCATGGCTTGCCAAGTGGTGCCATGTCCGCACCTGGGATCCAAACCAGCGAGCCCCAGGCTGCCGAAGGGAAACGTGCTCACTTAACCGCTGCGCCACTGGGTCAGCCCCTAAATCAGTTTTGATACTCTCTGGTTCAACATCCCAAGTGAGGAAATATGATTGGTCTGAGTCAGGGAAAAACACACCCAAACCAAAACCTTAAAGCTATGTCCTTGAACAGCCAGAGTGAGGAAACGGACTTTAGGAAAGAAGGAGGAAATTGGGGCTACAAGTACTTGTATGGAAGTACCTACAAATCAACCTCAGTTATTGTTCTGACTCGTAGTCTAGGGTGCCTTCTAGTGGCCCAGACCTTGGGAAACACAAGCTGCAGTGGGAAATTACTTTCTGGGAAATTCCAATAGCTGATCTCTAATGCAAGTCTCAAATGGTAAAGTTGTGAACTCCGTACTCCATTATTCAAATTTCTACCAGTTGAGAGAAAACCACACCTTGTTCTTAGACTTGTGTGGGTGTCTTGTGAGTGAAGATATCATTTCTAATCAGTCTTTTTTGCCTCGTTGGGCAATTCCCAACATAAAATACTTTCATGACTTTAAGCTCTTTTTAGGAGATAAAAAACCCATATCTTAATCTGCCTTAAGATATAGGATTTTAGAGTTGGCAATTATCTTTGAGTTAATTCAGACCAACTCCCTAATTCTATAGGTGAGGAAGCAGAAGGTCCTAGGAGGAACAATGACTGTCCGAGATCCAGGAGCTGGCTGGAGGCAATGACAGTGTAGGACCTTGAGTTTGGCTGGCTCTAAGACAAATAATAGAACTTTATTTTTCCAATGATACTATATAAATGAAATGGAGCTTTTCCACATGCAAATTTTCCGGATAACTAAAATTTAAGCACCAGAAAATTGTCAGCCATTTTTTAAATCTGTCCTACTGTGTGTATTTTACACTCTTCTGCCTTTTGTAGATGACTCATTCAGCATTATGAACATTAATTGCTGTGTTATCATATAAGGAAATCCTAAGAGACTATTGAAATACGAAAAACTTGATCAATAGTGATTCTCTGTGTCTTAGTAGCAACTCCAGAGGTATTTGTTAACGGATTGGTTCTACACTTTTGCTATCATATTCTTTACTTGTTAGTAAACATTACTCTTCAATGGTTCAGCTTGTCCTCATCCTCCTTCACACCCCTATTTCCTCAGATGTATAGTCTAAGGCTTCCTAAATCACTAAACTTGATTTTTCATGTAAATGTTAGTCCTTGGGGCTGTGGGGTGACTTCAATCCTCTTTTTACAGCAGGGGATTGAGGTTCATGGCAACTACTCTCCTCTGGGGCCTAAAAACAGCAGTCGGAGTTTGGTTCAAATTGAAGGCTAATTCCAGATTGGCATTGCTATGGTCTGAATGTTTGTGTCACTCTCAAAGTCATAGGTTGAAATCCTGATCCCCAGAATGGTGGTATTAGGAGGTGGAGACCTTGGAAGATGCTTAGGTCATGAGGGTAGAGCCCTGATGAATGGGCTCCAGAGAGACCCTTTGCCCCTTCTGCCATGTGGGAAGGACACAGCGAGAAGTCAGCAGTTTGCAACCTGAAGAGGGTCTTCCCCAGAACCTGACCATGTAGCCACCTGATCTGAGACTTGCAGCCTCCAGAAGTGAGAGGAATAAATGGTTGCTGTCCACAAGCTACCTAGGCTGTGGTATTTTGTTACAGCAGCCCGAATGGACTAAGACAGCATGGTACCATAACATATGTGGATTGGTTTTGTTTATTAAAAAATAATTACTCAACTTCCTCTTCTCCATCCTCTTCCCTTCACTTGCCCTTTCCCTTCTACTTCCCTTCCTCTTTCTGAACAATTCAGTCGTAAATATGTTAGGTGAGCAGATCAAGGCAAGAATCAATATAAAGGGGCTGACTTGCATGAGGCTTCAGAGCCCACAAGGAATGAAAAGGACATCCACATTGGGAAGGAGATGGTCCAGTTCGTGATGTCAGGGTGTGAGAAGGATGAGGAGGGCATCCACGCAGGGAAAGGGGCCTGGAGGGAGATGTCAGCTCCCAAGTGGAGTGAAGAAGGTCTCCACACAGGGACGGGGCCCTATCATCAAGACTTGGAGCCCAAAAGAATGAGGATGACATGCCTGAGTGAGAGAAATCTGGCATCAGATGTCAGAGCCAGAGCTGGATAAGAAGGGCTTTCAAATGGGGTAGGATGGAGGGAGATGTTAGACCTTGAGCAGAGTAGGAAGGTGTTACACAAGGGAAATAAATGGGGTGGAGTATCAGAGCTGAAGCAGAGTGAGAAGGGCATTGACCTGGGGAGGCAGTCCATGCAGACAGCCAGAGCCTGAGCAGAGTGTCAATATAGAGGGACAAGTTGGTGTGGTGTTTCAGAGCAAGAGTAGGTTGAGGAGGGAGTCCACATGGGAAGACGTGTCAGAGTTCAAGTAGGATAAAGAGGCCATCCACACAAGGAAAGGTCTAGTGCAGGGTGTTAGAGCCCAAGGGAGGCGAAGAGATCATCTAGGCAGGGAAGTTGACCTGGAGCAGTGCAGAAGAAACTGAGTGAGGCAGGCACAGGTACAGATGCAGCGGGGAGGAGGCAGCCCAGCACAGAGACGCACAGCCAAAGCATGGGGTGGGGTGGGGGAACCTCCATGCTGGGCACGGGCTGTAGCAGACTGAGTAAATAAACATGAAAAGGGAGAAAACTAGAATGAATTCTGTGCCGTTTGATTGGAATTGAAGGTATCAATTAAACTCATGAATTTCAATACTTCTAGATGGATGTGGAGATTAATGCAGTTGTAAATGTGTATATGTGTGTTTATACATATGTGTGTATGTATGTGTGCATATGTATGTGTACACATACATATATTCCTTACCTCTAACCACTGATAGGGCCTTGGAGCAGTGACCTCCTCTATTCCCATCCCCAATAGCAATGAGCACACCAAGCACCCAGATCATGGCTTATACATCACTCTCCACTAAAGGGAACAAGGACTCCCTGAAGAAATGACTGATTTCAGGGATAGGATCAACAAAGTATGAGATAAGTCTGGGTATCTTAGACTCCCAAACAAGGAAATGCCCCAGAATGATAGGGACATGTCAAAAAACACCAGCAGCAGCTTGAAAGGGCTCCCACCAGCCAAATCTACACCACTGAGCATGGCAGTAAGTAATTGCATTAAAAATTATAATGCATTGAATAAAATAGAAAATCACGGATGAGAGAGAGAAAGAGAGAGAGTAAGAAAGAAAGAAAGAAAGAGAAAGAGAGCGAGAGAAAGGAAGAAAGAGAGATTGATGAGAAATAGGATGAGGAACAAAGTTTCAAAGTGCTTCTCTGCAAAACACTTATTAATTACAAAAAGAAAAGGAATAACTTCACAGTGGAGAAGACTGGCAGACTATACGTTAATCAAGTGATCCAAGCTAACAGCACCAATAATGGGACAAACTGAAATCACCAGCCACTGGTAGAATGCAATGAGAACAAGGCATCAGTTCTATGACATGTATTCCTACCAGAGAGGTAAAATCTGAATGTAATCATGAGGAAACATGCGACAAATTCAAACTGAGAGGCATGTTACAAAATAAGTGGTCTATAATCTTGAGAAGTGTCAAGGTCATGAAATTCAAAGAAAGGCTGATGGATTATTTCATGAAGATGAAAAAGACATGGCAACTGAATGCAATGTGTGATCCTGAACTGGACCCTTTTGCAATAAAGAACATTATTGGGACAAATGGAGAAGTTTGAATGGGCTCTGTGGACTTGATGTGCATTTGATGGTCATAATATAGAAACGGTAATTTCCTGATTTTGATGGTTATACTGTGGTTATGTAAGAGAATGTCCTGGTTTGTAAAGCCCCAAAGTGTTGGGGATGGTGGGTATCAGGTCAGCTACTTATTGTCTCATGGTTTAGGGGAAAAAAGCTCCTATTGTACTCGTAACTGTTCTGTAAGTTTGAGATTATTTCAAAATTTAAAACATAGATATGTGTATTTTAATACTTCCTCTTTCATGACTTAAATGTCACCTTCTCAGTGAGGAATTCCACGACAACTCCTTCAAAACTGCAGCCTCCACTCGCACTCATCATCCTCCATGCTGGTTTGTTTTCTTCACAGGACCTATCTTCAAACACTTGATATAAGTGGCTGGTTTGTTCTCAGTCTGTGTCCCACCCTACTCCATCCCATGACTAGAATGTAAGCTCCTTGAAGGTAGTACTCTGTTTCTGTTCACTGTTGCAAACCAGCATCTAGGACAGTGACTGGTATAACAGGGATTCAATAACTATTCATTTAGTTACTGGATAGAGTTGGTTGTTCAGGGACAGATTCTATTTTTGCTCTATAAATCGATGGCTCTTTGGTCATCAAAAACGCAGACGCCATTTTGTTCCGTTAAGTTTAGGTCTCACTATACTAACTAAGGTAGGAGGTTAAGGATCCTTAGAACTCAATTAATTCCCTCATCCCAACATCTAATCAAAAATAAGGTTCCAAAAGTAAACATGCGGGTAGATATCGATAAAGCAATAAGACAGATCTCACAAATTTGTAATAAAATATGTTGCCATACCTCAGGTATTAACATGTGGTTCATTTAAAATCATCCATATCTTATACATGGATGGAGGAATGGATAAAGAAAATGTAATATATACATACAATGGAATATTACTCAGTCTTAAAAAAAAAAGAAGGAAATCCCACCATTTGTGACAACATGGATGAACCTAGAGGACGTTATGCTAAGTGAGACAAGCCAGTTACTGAAGGACAAACACCGCCTGACTCCACCGATATGAGATATCTAAAAGAGCCGGACTCACAGAAGCAGAGAGCCGAGCAGTGAGCGCCAGGGGCGGGGGACAGGGAAATGGGGAGTTGCTAATTAACAGGTGTGAAGTTTCAGTTATATAAGAGGAATAAGTTCTAGAAATCTGCTGCACAACATGGTACTTACAGTTAGCAGTACTGTATTATACACTTAAAAATCTAAGAGGTAGATCTCATGTTAAGAGTTCTTACCATGATAAAATAAAAATTAAAAGATTAAAAAAAATATCTTGCTTCTGTTCAGATTTTGCCACACAGTTGATGGTATATACTACTTCCTGAATATCAACTATTTCTTAACATTCCACAGATGACTCCTCACTAAATCAAAATTTTGCCTAATATTTATGAATTTCACTTGTATTGAAAATGGTTGTTGAATACATTATTGAGTCATAGAAATTTAGTGCCATTATGCATATTTAAGCCTATTTTGAGTAAAGTTGTTCCAAAAATTGTCACTTAATTACAAATTAATATCAATAATTTATGGCAACTTTAAACCTCACTGGTGAGTAGATATGTAGTTTTAATTCACTATCTTAAACACCTGTGACATTTTGAAACCTCTGCATTCCCCCCTACCATTGTCTAACAAAATAGAGATTTAGCTTTGTTTTCATGTCCTAGAAATATACTTCTTTGTTTAGAAACAGGGCTACTTGTTGACAGCATTGCATATACACAAGGCATTCTGAAACCAAGGCAATGCAACAGTTTCCTGCATAACAAAATATTTTTTCCCAGTAGTGCTCAGTGTCCACTGTTTTGCTTTTTTGTGTGTGTTCCATTTGTGGTTCCAGAAATATTCATAAACTAGCATGGTAATCACCACAATTGCACATGGTAGCTGAGGAACAATTTTCAGTAATATGTCTTTCATATTATAATTGAAAAAATGTCTGGATATAGCATCAGTTAAGTGTGCTATCAATTCTTTACATTACTATAAAGATTTAGATATTGCCTTAAGAGACAGCATAAATTGTAACATAGGTGATAGCAATGAAATTTTAAATAATTTGTAAAATGTTATAGGGTAACAATAATTTATCACATGCAAATCCACTACAATGCTTGAAGATGACATGTAAAATTTGTGATTCACTACCGAATCTAAGTATTGCTTTAAGAATTGTAGGAAAAATCCAGATGTTATTGCCTCAGCAGAGTGGTTTTGTCCAATTAAAATTAATTTTAGAAACTATCAAAAAGTTTTAATGAATCAAGAAATGTGTAATTTGGTATACTGTCAACACATATTAATTGAAAATCTTGATCATAACATAACTGGTGATTTTTCTAAATAAAAGAAAAATAATTCTTACAGAATAAATATATAGTAATGTATTAATTCCATTTACTTTTATACTATCCAAACATCATGGGTCCATCAACAGGAGGCTGGACATGCCAACCATAAGTAAAATAAGTTATCCCTTACATTTTCTAACTTGGACTTATATAAAAATAATACAGCTCTTCACGTTTTTTTATTGTCATTATAAACGTATTTTTGTCAATGTAGGAGGATAAAGCATATTTTATTTAGTAATGTTAGCTTAATTTTTAACATGTAAATATTCAATAATGTAGTATATGAGCCTCCACAAATGCTGGGGATGATTTATTAAAAATCACTACATAAATGTATAAAGTAGGTATTGTTTCATTCTATTTTTATTTTTTAATTTTATTGTGGTCACATTGGTTCATAACATTGTGTAAATTTCAGGTGTCCATCATTATATTTTGGCTTATGTATAGACTGCATTGTGTTCATCACCAAAAGTCTATTTTCCATCCGTCATCATACATATGTCCCCCTGTACCCCTTTTGCTCTCTCCTACCCCCTTGCCCTCTGAACCACGAGTCTGTTCATAGCTATGTGTTTGTTTGTTGATTTGTTTATCTTCTACGTATGAGCAAAATCATACAGTAATTATTTTTCTCTGACATTTCACTTAGCGTAATATCCTCAAAGTCCATCCATGTTTTCACAAATGACACAATTTCATCTTTTTTATGTCTGAGTAGCATTCCATTGTGTATATATACCACATCTTCTTTACTCATTCATCTGTTGATGAGCACTTGAGTTGCTTCCAAGTCTGGGCTATCGTGAATAATGCTGCAGTGAACGTAGGGGTGCCTATATCTTTTCAAATTAGTGTTTTCATGTTCTTGCTTCATTCTCAAGGAACTGGGGATTTATATTTTATTTACCTGCTTCACTTACAGTTATCAGCTGATACAGTTTGTGACACTGAGAAGAGATGACTCCCTGTACTAAAGAATCTCATTGAAGATTGCAAAACAAACAAAACCAAAATTCAGTAATAGGATACTAACAGAAATTGGTTACTCACTAAGATATTGACATCTGTACTGTTTTATTTCCTGTCCTACAGAGACAGTATTTTTTAATCTTTATGATAATCTAATAAATATAACCTGTAGATACTGATAGAATTATTAGGTATATCATGTCAGACCTTAGTAGTATGAGTTTAAAAGATTCTAACAGAATTATTAGAAAATAGTTTTATTATATCAGACCTATTCTATTAGAATCTTAGAGAGGCAAATCTAATAGTTAGAGTTATATGTTGACAACACTTAGTCCCATTAAATACTTAAATAAATTGGGGGCCCGGCCCCATGGCCAGCTGGTTAAGTTCGCATGCTCTGCTTCGGTGGCCCAGGGTTTGCCGGGTTCGGATCCTGGGCGTGGACATGGTACCGCTCATCAAGCCATGCTGAGGCGGCATCCCACACGCCACAACTAGAAAGACCCACAACTAAAATAGACAACTATGTACTGGGGGGCTTTGGGGAGAAGAAGGAAAAATAAAAAATAAAAATAAAAAAATATTTAAAAAGAGTTTAAATAAATTGGTGATAAAGATGACAGCTTTGATCTTGACCAGGTGCTTTTACGACTCTGCTGCTCCCAAAGCTTCCCAACGCTCCTAAATATGACTTATTCTAGCCTTTTAGATAATAGAAATGTTTGCGATAGACTTTATTATTGACATACCTTTTTATATCGTTTTATTGCCACATCTCTTTCTTCCCTAGAGTATCTCCTCTATATTAAGCAAATTTCTTATGGCTTCCTTGCAATGTATATATTCCTTATTTTGAAGACTTTCCTGTCAGGTGAACCCTAACTTCTCAATAATCCAGGCAGTTTCAGTACAGCGTGTGCAGAAGCTCAGCAGCGAGATGTGTTTCTGCTGGCGGTGAGTGGGGAGGGGAAGAATGGAGGCAGGAAGCTGGAGAGCACATTCGGGGGAAGCTAAACAAAAGGAGACCTAACTGTTGATGGGGGGCTTTGGAAAAAGTGAAGGTAGCTGCCATGTGGAGAAGAAATTTAGGAGAAGAAGAGAAATGTGTAAAGTGTGTTTTATGAAGTTTGTTATTTGATTTGCTATTTGAACTCCTCCTCCTTCACTTTATAGCCTTAAAGTGAATTTGATTTGTAGGTTGTAGTCTTTTCTAATATCACTGAAAAGAAATACTTATCTATTAAGGTAAAAAATTTTCAGCAATTTACTATCTGAAACCATCTCTATGTACAAGTTGTACATGGAAATGGATAGGGAAAGTAGAGGACTTAGGACCAAACCCTGGGAAACTGCCATCCTGAAGTCAAGCAGTGAGAGGCAATAAAAGGGGAGAAGGCAATAGAGAGGAGACGGAGCGGCACGTCATCTCTGGGAAATCAAGAAAAGACAGTATTAGCTGCTAAGAGTGGTCATGCTGCTGATAGGTGAGAAGACAGCAGAAAACTGATGCTTGGGTTTGGCAACATGACAAATAACACCAACAAGAACATTTTGGGGGCCTGATGAGAATGAAAGCCAGATCCTGGTGGGTTGAACAGAGACTAGGAGGTGAAAACGATGACAACCATCTGCTTAGCAAAGCATTATGAGGTTTTTGGTGAAGGGGAGCAAAGAAGATGTGGCTGCTGGCAGGAGGCCTGGGGGAGGAAGAACTCTGTCTTACCTGCAACGGGAGCACAGCGGAAAGGGGCACGTTTGACATTGGTAGGAAGAGCATGTTTTCACGAAATGAGGTCGTGAACGAGACCGAGGCCATGGAGGTGGGTTAGGTTACTAGTGCTTAAACTTAGCTGCACGTTGGAGTCACCTGGTGAGTTTTAAATAGTACTTATGCTTAGATCTCTCCCCCAGAGATTCTGATGAAATTGGTATGGGGTGAAGCCAGGGCATTATGAGTTTCCAAACCTCCCCAGGTGATTCTCATAGCAGCAAATGTTGAGTCACAGGTAAGGTTCTTGAGGACAGAGAAGGTATTAGGCTTCAGCTGCTTGCATCAGGCCAGGCTAACTGCTCCATGGAAAACAAAAGAAATAGGAGTCATTTCTTGCTTTCAAGGAAGCTGCAAATCTGTAAGCTATTCAGAAATCTAAAATCTGTTCAGGAAATATGAAAATAATTTAGGAACATTAGCAATTTTAAGCATATTAAAAGAGGGTATAAACTATGTTCAGTTATGCAGAATAAGGGAAATAAGGGATCAGTTTTAGAGATGATGGTTCAGGGAAAGCTCATTAAAGGAGAGTATTGAACTACACTCTGAAGAAGTGAAGGGCAAAAATTGAAAGACGTTTGAAAGGCATTTCAGATGGGGGAAGCAATGTGAACAAAAGCAGGTGATCAAGGAAAATATGGGAAAAACTTATTTCTGGGTAACCGAGGGGCAGGAGTGGTAAAGAGAATTTTCATTATATCCCCTTTTTTAACCTTTTAAATGTTGAAATATGTAAAAGTTAAATCTTTTCCTAAATGAATAAATAATTTTTTAATGGAAAAAGATCAATCTGGATTGAAAGACAATTAAGAATAGTGAAAAAGGAGGGTGAGGAAGTGCGGAAGAGCCAGTTGATAAAGGTGGTAGAAGTGCTAACGACATCCACAGGAATATACCTAATCTGTTTTCTCTATTATTTCACCTGAAAAGACAGAGTAACAGTTTAGCTAAAGAAAAGTCTAACGTCACTGTAGTGAAATGGGGCATAGCAGGCTCAAAGTAAAGGTCCCACGGGGACCTCTGCATTTGTTGAGCTGATCTGATCCTTTTACTGATGGGAATACATAGAGTCGATGAAATGTGGTTTTTACTGTTGTTTATTAGGAAGAAAATCTTTTTTGTGTTTGTTTTCAAAGTAATTCATAGCCCTGAAGTCCTTAACTACTTTAAAGAGACAATCAGGTTCTGCCATGTGGCCTCTTTTCCTGAAGAGAGGATAGGAGAAAAGGTCATGTTTTCTTCCATTCTCTTCTCATGACTCACAATTATATTGTAAGAATGACTTTTCATTAAGGCAGGATGTATCAGCACCTTAAACAATTTAGAGAAAACTGCGTTCAAGGCTGTAACAACACTGAGCATTGGCTGCAAATTAAAATTATCAATGACTGAAAACAATCTAAGTCACAATTAATGTTGCCTCAGTATGGTACTTCCTCAGTATGGTACTAAATTTACCTATAAATTTTTGACAAGGTGGAACTGTGTTAGGTGCTGAAATAAATAAACACACCAAGAGACTTGATATATTAAACATAAGGCAGAAAACAGTAAAACTGAGGTAATAATCTGTATTATGAAATTATTTCTTTACTCTGGTATCGTTTAATGGAAATTTTCAGTGTGTCTATTTGATTTATTTTTAAAAATAAATTTAGATCATTTTTCACTTTTGTAAAGTGGAAATAGTCATGAAATACTACCAGTATTCATGCTTCATGCTAGTAATGTTTTAAAAAATCTTGGGGTGATGCTTTAGAGTTGAAAAACTACCTCCCGGCAGCTCACATGGTCTTTACACTAGCCCTGTCGGCATTCACATTTTGCCCAAGAGAAGTATAATGGGACTCAGAGAGGTTGATTTGACCAAAGTCTCCTAGCTGGGATGGATCAATGCCAAATTCATGTCATCTGAATTCAGTTTTCCTCTTTTTTCCACCACTGCCTCATTGCTCCTTATCTTTTGTGTCCACGTTGGTACCCTATGATCTCATGTACAAGTTCCATGCGTGTTATTTTGGTATAGCCAAAGCAAAACAAAATTAACAACAAAAACATTTATATAGATAAACTTATCTGTTAAAGACAGCTAAGCACAACCTCAAACAATAAAGTATTCTTTATATGGTGAAACCAGAGTAGCTGAGAAGCCAGCCTGGTTTGTTCAAATCAAATATTGGGGTTGCCTTTTATAAAAAGATTTTTTTAAAGGGCAAACTATGATGCAAAACATAGTTTTGGCCCCAAACAATGGGCAAACTCCATAATTACAAAGCAAAGTTTACAATTTTTTTCCTCCCCTACATAAAGATACCATTTCTAGCAGTTTCATCACCATTTGAAAAAAACTTTTGAAGTTTTCCTAAGATTTTCAAAACGTGAATACCCAATTTCAACAATCATCAATATTTTGCCATATTGTTTATGTCTCCTGCACTTAAAAAAAAAATTCTGTTTTGGGCTGAAACATATTAAAGAAAATTCCAGAAATCATTTCATCTTTCCCCTAAATATTTTAGTGCGCATCTTTAAAAATAGTAAAATAAGAGACATTTTCTTACATAACCAAATGCCATTATTTTATCTGATAACATTAACACTAATTCCTTAATATTACCTAATTCTAAATTTTAAAAAAATTGAGGATTCAAAGACATCAGCTTCCAAACAGGGTTCACACACTTTATTGGGTTGTTCTGTCTCTTAATTCTTTTTTAAAATCTCTTAATCTAGAAGAGCTTTCCTCTCTCTCTCTTTCTCTCTCTCTCTCTTCTCCTTCCTCTCTTCTCAATGCTATTTCCTTATTGAGGAAACCAGGTCCATTTCCCACATTCTACATGTGGCTAATACTCCCTTGCATTGTCTGTCTGGTGTCCTTTGATTTTTGGTGGCCAAGAAGTTAGTTCTAAAGACTTGAATAGTAGATATGAAGTGAACTACACAACACCATCTATGAAATATTCTTTTAAAAAAATTATTCCAAATAAACTTAGAAATAGTATTACTCTCAATCTTCAGTGGAACATACCATAAAGACAAGATGTTTTTACTATAGATTGATGACATTTAAATGATTCACGTGAAGGTTACAAAATGGGAATTTTTGTAACTCTATTATTTCTACTGTATTTATTAGCTGTAATTCTTTTGTTGAGAAGAATTTTTCCTTATCAATTAGTTCAATATAAACTGAAATACAGTTCACAGCAGAGAGACAAGATAAATGTTCACTTCTTCACCTTTAATTATCAGTCTTTAGAGGAATGAATTGATGCTGTGGACACTTCCAATGGCATCCAATGAATTTTCTTTTCTCTCTGTTTCTCTCTTTCTTTCTCTCCTCTTATCCTTTCCTTTCTCCCTCCCCCTATCCTCTCTCTATCCTCTCTCCTTTCTCTCTTTTCTCTTCCATTTGGACTCATTGCTTTTTCTAAATTAAATGTGTTTGACTTAAACTTATGGTCATTCTTTTGATGTTCAAATTACCCCATTTTGGCCACTGGGAGATTCTTCAAACTTTAACACAATAAAAGTGCCAGTCAGGTGTTCCTGGTCGGCAGGTGGCCTTTTGTATGATCCATCTTGAGGATCTAACCTCCTCTCTTGCTTTGGAGTCTCCTGCTTTGTGTATCACTCTCAAATACAGAAAAAAAAGGGTGGAGAAGGCACACTTACTTTTTAAAGCCTTGATGTAGAAATGACACATGTCACTTCCACACATCTTGCAGAGAACCCATCACACGGCCACCCCTCCCTGCAAGGAAGCAGGAGTTCTGGTGGAAGGCTCAGGAAGAAGAAATGGGTTTGGTGAACAGTGAGCCCATCTAGGCTGTTCAGGGCTCTGATTACCTACATCATATTTTTCAGTATATTTACTCCAATTCTTAGACACAAATCTATAACCCATGTAAAGATCATGTCAGTGAAAAAATGCTGTGTCCTGCTTTCAAAATAGCCTTTGGAAGTGTGTGCAGCTAATGGAGCAAGAGAATGTACAGCAGGTGTGATCTTCCAAATGTCTGCATTTTCACATGAGCTCTCCTTCCAGGCAGTTTCAGCACCTGGGGGTGGAATAAGGAGATTGGTCGGCTCCAAAAGATGCCATCTGAATAAAAATGTGATGCTTTGTAAATGTAGTTTGGAGTAGATTCTGACTCCTGGCCACCCTGTGGACAGCAGAGCGGACATTGCCTGGTCTTTTTGCGCCATCCTCTCACCTTCTGGCGCCACATCAGACAATGCTCCACTGCTGTTCATGGGGTTTTCATGGCCAATCTTTTTGGAAGTGGTTGGCCAGGTCCTTCTTCTTAGTTTGTCTTAGTCTGGAAGCTCCATTGAAACCTGTCTACTACAGGTGACCCTGCTGGTATTTGAAATCCAGGTGGTATAGCTTTCAGCATCACAGCAACAGGCAGCCTCCACATTATGACAACTAACAGATGAGTGATGTGTTTTCCTGACTGGGGACCAGATCCAGGCTGCAGGACTGAGAGCTCCAATTCTTAACCACCAGACCACAAGGGCTGGCAACTTCAGCTCCTATTCACCTGAAATTTTCAATATGTCATTGGAAATTGAACTAGAGTTTGAATTAAATAATGCTTATAAACCAACTTAATAGAGAACACAAAATATAGATATTTTCAAATATATAAATATATAGGAAGATTAGCCCTGAGCTAACTACTGCCAATCCTCTTCTTTTTTCTGAGGAAGGCTGGCCCTGAGCTAACATCCGTGCCCATCTTCCTCTACTTTATATGTGGGATGCCTACCACAGCATGGCGTGCCAAGCGGTGCCATGTCCGTACTCGGGATCCAAACTGGTGATCCCCAGATAGCTGAGAAGTGGAACGTGCGAACTTAACTGCTGCGCCACTGGGCCGGCCCCCAAATATATATTTTAAAAGTTCTTGAGGAGCTTTGATACATTTACAAATAAATAATGCTATTATAAATTTTTTAAAAGCAAATCTACCATATTTGTTCTCGGCAATACTGTTTAGCAGCCACTTGGAATGTTATACACATTCATATGTAAAAGTATTATAAATTTGTTATACATTTATATTTATACATAGCATATATGTACTTACCTTTGATATTGTATTTATCTCCAAGTGCTATAATTCATAATATTCATTAATTTCAAGTCCTCTCTGCATATTAATAAAGTTTTACTACATTACAAAATGAGTCACGTGAAACAAGCACTTCTGCATCATAACAACATGCAGTAACACTGATTTGCCGGGCTTTTCCCTCTCCTTTCAGATTTTGTAAAATTCCTGAATTGTCAGCCTAGTTTGAAGACAAAATGACTTGTTTCACTTTTGAGAATTAAGATGAGTACACTGTTTCAATTTTAAAACAGCAAATAAAAATCTAAACAAAGAGCCAGCATGTAAATTTCCAAGATGTGTGGTGAAATCTGATAAACGATTGGACAGCTCCCGCCGAGAGTTGTGGGCTGATCTGTAAATGGTGGAAGAGATCGTCCCAGACTGTTTGCTGCTCAGATTCTGAGCAGTCAAGAGGCTTATTGAAGAAATCAATGACTATTTCATGAAACATCAGGACATTAGGAGACAATTAAAACAGTATTCATCTAGAAAGAATAACATTATGTCTTAAAAGTTGTTCCATTAGAGAATTTGCATATTCCATTCAAGACACAGAGAATCACAGGTATGTGTGGTCATAGGTGCTAACTAAATCCTCTCCTGAGAAGTGCTTCATTCAGAAGTACAAAGAATAGAGAGCACGGGCAACCCACATCTGATCCTTTTATCCCTGAATGTCCACTAAGTCTATTTCTTCATCTTTTAAAATGAAGATAAGCCGTACTTATGTCTACCTCAGATATTTTCAAGTTGAAATGGGCCTATAGGGGCCTGCCTGGTGGCCAAGTGGTTAAAGTTCGGTGCACTGAGTTTTGGTGGCCCAGATTTGTGGGTTCGGATCCCTGGCAGGGACCAACATCACACACCAGCTATGCTGTGGTGGTGTCCCACGTACAAAGTAGAGGAAGACTGGCATGGATGTTAGCTCAGGGACAATCTTCCTCAAGCAAAAAAAGAGGAAGATTGGCAACAGATGTTAGCACAGGGAGACTCTTCCTCAGAACAAAAAGAAGAAAGAAACGGGCACAAAGGTCAAATTCCATTGAAAACTCATAAAATGCCATGTGAATGTATGGAATCATTAGGAAGCACTTTAGAGCAGTTAATCTTGCTAAATATGATGTCTCAAATGTACTGACTTGTTAATCACCATCTGATAACCCTATATCTACTCCTGAGAGCAAAAGCATTGCTCTTTCATTCTCTGCCTGGGCCCTGACAATATTAAATCTCAGTAGGAGTAATTCTATAACAAACTGAGAAAACTCCTTAAAGCAGCTACACAAGCTAACAAGAGGATGCTCAGATAGATTGCTAGCTGTATTAGTTAGCTTTCACTAGGTTGTTCTGTGCTAACAAACACTTCTAGAGTACCCACCCCCTCCCACGCACACACCACACAAAACACAGTTGGGAAAGTCCAAGGGTGTGGAAAAGCCCTTAGGCTCTTCTCTGCGCCATTTCCATCCAATTGAGAGGACTGGGGAGTCCCACTTACCTATAACAATGGATGTCGTGGCCACAGCTTTTAAGAGGTTTTTACCCTGGAGCTGAGTCTGTGGAGAGGTGTGAGGTATAAATTGTGTGGTTGTAGACTCTTGTCTTTTTTTGTGGTGCCTCCTCTTCCTTCTCAGGATGAAGGTGGCAAGGTGGCATTTGGATTCCCTCTAGTACTAAGATAGCTGTATGGAATTTCAAACTTAGAGAATTTAGCCAATGGGCTTATCTCAGTTATCATCATCTTGTAACATTAGGCAAAAGAGATTTACATAGCAACCAAGAGTTTTGATAAAACCAGATTCAGTCTCAGAATCTATGGCAACATCATCATCTTTAGTAAACAGAGGAGAGTAATGAAGATCAAAAACAGATTAATGTTCATTACCCAGAGCTGCAATACACATCTGGAAATGTTCTGAACATCCTCTTGTTAGATGTTACAACTACAGGGAGTTTTCTAGTTTAGTATGGAATTGTTATGCCTAGTTAGACACCACACTGCACTTCTTTGGGTCTTTTTCTTTGCCTGCTCTTCAGCTTTCAGTTGTATTCACTCTTGGTGTTATCATCTGTGGTGTTAAACTAATTAAATAAGGAGGCCATTAGACTGAGGCGGCAGCCTAAAATCTAAGCCTGTAAGTGCCTTGAGGTTAAGAAATGGAAACCTAAAGACAGTCACAAACAGCCAACTATGCTTTACGCTATAGCCAATCAAATAATTTCCTTCCTTTGCTTCCACACCTTCTCTACGCTGCATGTCCTCTCCCCCAGCTCGTGTCAGTGGAGCACTGCTAATCACTTCCAGTTTGCTGCTGTCTGATTCCAATCAATTTTTGCCCAAATAAACTTTTAAACAGTGCTTCAGTTTATCTTTGAACAATTCTGACATCATCACCTAACTTTTTTATTAGAAATACTCCTCGGGATATAGCTTCAAAACTTTTTCCTTTCACAAGCTCCTGCCCTTATTGCCAATATACCTACTAGAAAATTCCACTTGAATTCTCCTAATGTCAACTTAAATATTTCATAACTTTCCTGACTCACCTCTTATCTCCCCTCTGTCCATCCACATCTACCCTCGCGGCTTCTCCATTTCCAGAGGTGCTAATTTATATCCTAGACCACCAATCTAAAAAGCCCAGGTACTTCTTTTATGGCCTCTCTCATTTATCCATGTCCACCTCCTACGCCTTCCTAAACGTCATACCAGTCAGCCACTAAATCTTACGGATTCTTCCTTCAATGTTTTACATCCTTCTCTTGGTTTCAGTGTTACACTGGTTTTAGGCTTTATACCTAAGCGATGTGCATTATCTCTATAAGCCTTCTAACAAAAATCTTCCCTTTTATGATTTGACTTGTACCCTATGCTAGATTAGTATCCTCAAATCAAGGAGCACTGGATTCTCCCTTCTAAGAACTATTAATTGGTTTCTCAGTCTCTCAGGGTAAAGTCTGCTATCTCTCTCCAAGATTTAGGGTGTTGACTTACTGTAAGGGTTAAGATCAGGTTCAGCTGCAAGTAACAGATAATCAAAAATGAAACTGGCTCAAACACAATAGATGTAAAAGTTCGGAGAGATCCAGGGCAGGTTTGATGCTCCATCGTATCAAAGACTCTTGCTCTTTCTATCTCATTATTCCTTCATATGTGACCTACATTCCCAAGTTCATTTAATGGTCCAAAATGGCTTTCCAACTCTGTCTTCATTCCACTCAGCAAGAAGAAAAGGACTTGCTTTTTTGAAGGAAACTTCCTGGATGTTGGGCCTACCACTGCTGCTTACACATTTAGGTCAAAACTTATTTCCATGGCCAAACTGAGTGAGTTCTTGAAGGTACATCCTTTCCTGGATGCTCTAGGTAGAGAGAGCCAAGATTCTAACATGGATTTCCTGAAGAGAAGAATTCTGCCATTATCTATCCTAGGTGAGCATCCTTTGAAATAACTGGGAAGTCTGTTTGTATTTGCTTAAAAATAGATGTTTAAAGCAAGGCATATTTGAGAAATTTGAGATTCCCTAGTGTGAGACTCTCTTTCAAATTCTCAACATAAAAGGTCAAGAACAACAGTAGTTAACATATATGCTAACGTTTGAAAAGGAGGTAGTAACTGGTCAGAGCAAGTCTGCCTGAGTTAGGAAAAGGCTTTTTAGGAGAGAGTCAATAATTTGGGGGCCATCAAATTCTTTGTTTAGTTTTTTATAAGAGAGCACTTATTAAGTAGCTAATTGGGTACGGCATTGAACAAAAATAATTATGTAGTTCTGGCTATGTATATTATATACATGTATTCATATAAACACAAATACAGGAGAGATAAACCAAGAACATTAACATATTTGCACCATGCCTTTTCCAGTGCTGAAAAGAGAGTAGAAAATCTTCACACAACTGCTGTAAAAAGTAGAGAAACTGATATTGTCCTGTTCTCCAAAGGAAGAGGAAAGCTGTTGAATGTAGTAGTAAACCAATTTTGGATTTTACTCTGGAGGTTGGATGACTTGGGTGTGTATACTTTGGGCAGGTTTCAGGCTTGCTGCTTCCACATCAAAGGAAGATAATGTACTAGACAGGAAGAAAGATTTAGGAATCAAAGACACTTCCTTTCATCCCCCCCCAGCATCCAGTGTAGAAGATAGTAGTAGTTATCGTTGAGTGCTTACTGTGTGACAAACACTTGCTGGAGTGCACACTGCATACCTTCTCCTTTAATCTTTTAACAACCACGTGAAAATACGTGTTACTATACCCTTTTCACAGAAGAGGAATTGAAGCTCCAAAAGATTAGTAACTAAGACGACACGGTAAGAAAGAAGCAGAACAGAATTAATTCACGTCGACCTGCTCCCGAGCTTGTTCTCTTACCCACTATTCAGTGAGACAGCAGGGAATTCCTTTAGTTGGGCCTCATAGCAAAGAGCACATGTGCTTTAAACTGGAAAATGTATTAAAGCTAGTTTATGAGTTATCAGGAAGCCTCAGTGGAGTCCAGGTTAACTATTACCTCAGGTTTCATAGCTTTTTATTGTCATTATATCAGTTCAGTGGCGGAACTGATTAACTTTTGTTATTGAGGATATCATAAGAATTCCTCAGTTCCAAGGGCAAGAACTAATAAGCCTTAATGTCAAAACTGTTGGGAACCTCTTCTCTAGAATTTATCTCCCTCTATAGGGAGGTCCTCTAATTTGATAAGATGTTTCAAATTGTAACCCAATCTAAAGTACTTAAGAGTACATATTCCAAATTTCTTCAGGTTGGAAATATTGAATTAAAGTGTAACACACTATTAAACACTATAAATATTAAAGATTTAAATCGCTATTTTCTCTAACCAGTTGGAGACGTACACAGGTGTTATTAATCTATTAGTTGGAAGACTGAGTAGCTGGCATTATGATAGTACTGTGTGTACAGTACCATTTTTTAAGCCCACCATTTGCAATTGATTACATGCACCATCTGTAACTGCCTGTGAATCATGTGAGGACTTACCCCACTGACATTTACCGAACATTTGTCATGTGGCAAAATGTTTAGCATAGAAAAGTTGACACATAATAGCTTTGAGGTTTCACTAAATCAACTTTATAGACACCAGGCTATAGGTACAACCCATTGATGTGTAGTCTCCAGGAAACTATGGTTTAAGATTTGATTAAAGAAGAGAACACCGCCTCAGCCCAAGCCCTCCCTGCGCAGACCAAAAGGTCTTTTGTGTCCAGCGAAACGACTCTGCTCGCGTTTGTTGCCGTGGAACTATCCCGTGGGGGGTTTCAAAAGTGAAGAGGAAAGAAGAGGTGGGAGATACAGTGGAAAATGAAGAAGGAGCAGCGGGTGGTCCTCAGCAGGTGGCTCGGGACTGGCCGGGGAGAAGAAACGCGGAACCTCTCTCAAGGCTGTGGTTCGCCGAGGACTCGCGGATCCTTCACTGGACGCGTTCGCGCCACCTGTCACACGGCAGGAGCCGCGGGGGGCGGGGAGGGGGGGGCTGGAGGGGGGCGGGCAGGGCCCGGAAGGAGGCTGTGGTCGCAGGCGTCCGCCCGCGAGGCGCTCAGGTCGCAGGGGCTGGGCGAGCCGGTGGGAGTCGGGGCGCGCTGGACCCCGCGGAGACTTCGCGTGGTCCGCGGAGCCCGGTCGGGATGATGCTGCCTGTCCCTCCCCGGCGCCTCAGCTCCTCCTCCCGATACGTGACCGCGGCCGGCCGGCCCGCGCCGCCGGAGCCGAGCTCGCGCCGCGGCTTCCCTCCCGCGCCGTACCCTTCTCCTCCACGGTCCCATCCCTCCGCCCTCCCCCACTCCCTCCCCACGCCCCAATAGCGGTGGAGCCTCGCAGCGCACGCCCCTCCGCCCTTCTCTTCGCTTGCTCATTGGCTGAGACCTCAAGGACGCGTCCCGAGGGCGGGCGGCGGCCATTGGTGGGATGAGCAATCCGAGTTCCCGGATGAGGGAACATTCTGCAGTATAAAGGGAGCGGGGAAGGCGGGAGACAGCGCAGTTTGAATCGCGGGGCGGCGGAGCGGTCGGCGCGGGGGCTCGCAGGGCGGCGGACTGGTCCTTTCTCTGCCTTGCTTGTCTGAGCTTCAGCAGAATTCGAAATGGTAAACTTCGCAGAGGCGCTCGAAGCCCCCGGGGGCTTCGGCGGCGGCGGGGAAGCCCGTTAGGCTCGGAGGTGGGGGCGAAGTGGCGACGGTTGGGAAGGCGCGGAGCGGGGCTTGGGAGCGCGGGGGGAGGCGCTCTGTCGGCGGCGAGCGGAGCGCCGCGGCCTCGCGGCGGCGGCGGCGGTTAGCTGACGCGCGGCGCCGCTGGGGGCCGCGGGCGGGAGCGGGCGGAGGCGGCGCGCGGCCGCGGCGGGCGCGGCGGGGGGTGGCGGGCGGGGGGCCTGCGGCGCGGCGGGCCGGAGACCCCGCGACAGGGCCGCGCCGGGCCGCGCGGCGCTCGGCGGCCGCGGGGGGAGGGGCGGCCGCGCGGTAATCCTATCTCCGCTTCGCCCTCGCTCGCGGGCGTGCGCGCCGCAGGCTGGCGGTAAGGCTGGGAAGGACTCCGGAAAGGCCAAGACAAAGGCGGTTTCCCGCTCGCAGAGGGCCGGCTTGCAGGTCAGTGGCGGCTCGTGCAGTCTGGGGATCGCGGCGCTGCTCCTTCCCCCGCTCTTGTTTATCGTCGCTCTGGGTGGGCGGCTCGTCTTTGCGTGGGTGATGCGGTGTCGCGACTTGGTTCGCCGACACAATGCATATCGGGGAGGGGGCGATCACGTGTGTCGGTGCTGGGGCGCTTTGCTGCACCCGCGTCCCTGCCCCTTGCTTTGGCGCGCTTGTAATTTTATCGCCTTTGACTCTTTGTGCATTTATGTTTATGCTTAAAATTAAGTTCCCGGTGGGCCGTATTCATCGACACCTGAAATCTAGGACGACCAGCCATGGACGTGTGGGCGCGACTGCCGCTGTGTACAGCGCAGCCATCCTGGAGTACCTCACCGCAGAGGTAAATGGGAGTACGCCTATAATCTGGAAGGTTTGGGGGGGTGGTGAGAGGGAGGCGGTGAGAGCGAAGGAGGAAAGTGATGCAAGAAAACTCCCAAGCCCTAAACGCGGCGAGAAGCATCTGAGAACGCTAGAGGGAGCTGGTGTTCATTAAGGGATCCCACTGAGCTTGAGTTTGCTGCTCTTGGAAATAAAATTGCTGCATGCGCCTTTACAGCTTTTGCGTGTCTTGCCATTCAGGTAGTGGGGGGAGGCAGTAATTGGTAGATTGACGTTTATGAAGGTTTGATCCTACTCTCTCGATCTTGTCCTTAAGGAAAGATGGATGGAGATTGATTAGAGTCTGCCTTCTAGGTACTTGAATTGGCAGGAAATGCATCAAAAGACTTGAAGGTAAAGCGCATTACTCCTCGTCACTTGCAACTTGCTATTCGTGGAGATGAAGAATTGGACTCTCTCATCAAGGCTACAATTGCTGGTGGTGGTATGTAAATACTAAAATTTTACTTTAAATTTCTTTAGAGAAGAGAATTCTCTTTTTCTCATTAGTGGTTTTTAGTCTAGAAGAGGACACAAGTATTACACTCATCTGCAGTTTGGTTGCATCATGAAATTTTCCATGAATATAACGATGAATTTTTACTCTCAATTCTTGAGCTACTCGTTTAAAGACATCTTCCAAGTTGAACACTGAACTGTCTTGGCTTTAAGTACCGTGTGCAGTAAAGAGAAGAATTAATCTCTGTCCCTCTCCTAGGTGTCATTCCACACATCCACAAGTCTCTGATTGGGAAGAAAGGACAGCAGAAGACTGTCTAAAGGATGCCTGGATTCCTTGTTATCTCAGGACTCTAAATACTCTAACAGCTGTCCAGTGTTGGTGATTCCAGTGGACTGTATCTCTGTGAAAAACACAATTTTGCCTTTTTGTAATTCTATTTGAGCAAGTTGGAAGTTTAATTAGCTCTCCAACCAACCAAATTTCTGCATTCGAGTCTTAACCATATTTAAGTGTTACTGTGGCTTCAAAGAAGCTATTGATTCTGAAGTAGTGGGTTTTGATTGAGTTGACTGTTTTTAAAAAACTGTTTGGATTTTAATTGTGATGCAGAAGTTATAGTAACAAACATTTGGTTTTGTACAGACATTATTTCCACTCCAGTGGATAAGCTCAATAAAGGTCATATCCCAAACTAGTTGTGCTTTAAATTTCATTTGATTGTAATAGGAACGCCTTTCTTTTGAATAGGTATTTCATCGAGCAATAACTTAAGCATGTTTCTTTCCTTGAAATTAAACTGTTAATTCTGTCGATCAACCAAGTCAGAAGGCCCAAATGTACTGTTTTTGTTTTAATGTCATGTAATGCGTCATTAAAGATTTAAAATCTTTGCCAGGAGCTGGAATGGGACAAGTTACTGTTTTTAGGCTGTTTGACCATCTCCGTTTGTGGGCTATGCTTGCTGTATGTGACAGCGCTACCCCAGCGCACTACTGCTGTGGTGGACTTGGGGAGGGGACCCGGCAGGTAGGGACGTCCTGTGTCTAACTCTCTACCTCCACAGAAGGAACTTTCAGGGTAGACTCATTCCGAGTGCTATTCACTGTTAGTCTTACCTCAATGGTTCAAAACTCGGTAACATCTTTAGGGTACGTACTATTCCCATTTTACAGAAGAGAATCAGGATCTTTTTCAAAGTGCCATGTTATTTGCTAGCATGGCTACCAGTAGCTTCACTGAGAGTTGTGTATAAATGTGTTTTGTGATTGGGTTGAGTGGATCTTCTTGACACTTGGATTCTGGCAAGTTATTCTTAAAAAATCTAAGTGGCCCTTTTCCCCTCATCAAGGAGACCAATGTGAAGTGGCACGGAATTTCACAGGGCGATGTCAGGAAAATGGGAGAAGGGAGAAAAGCAAGTAGTTTACTTCCATGATGGGACTGCGTTCCCAGATAGCTGGTTCCTGCCTTGTTTTGGTCAGAAAGGATTAGAATTACGGTTTTTCACCAGAATAATTGTGAACTACAAATTTAAAACTTTGTACCTTCAGGACGTACTGAGCTGCAATTTAAGGAGATCTGTTTGGAAAAATGGCGCGTAGCTGAAATAAGCAGACAAACGAGCCCCGGCCTTGGGGTCAAACGCTGCTCCTGCGTGTTCCGACACCTGCGCTAGAAGCCGCGGAGACCTCGGCACGGCCCTCGCCGCGCGACCCTCCGGGGCCGCCTGCAGTTCTGCGGTGGGCGAGCGGCGCCGGCGCCGCCACGGACGTCAAGGGCTCGGCTGCTGCGGGTGGCTGCCCCCGCCGCGGCGGAGCTCCCAGCGAGCCGGCCGGCTTCGCCCGCCCGCCTGCCTCGCTGCGCTCACTGTGTGCCACGCCCGCTCCGCGCTCCGCCCCGCGCCCCACCCCGACGCCCCCGCACGCCCGCCACACTCCGCTCGCGACACGCTCACTCCGCCCCGCGACCCGGACCGCCCCGCCCCGCTGCCCGGCTCCGCCCCGCACCCCGCTCTGCTCGCCCCGCTCCGCCCTGCGCCCCGCCCCGCTCGCGCCCACACGCACGCCTCGCCCCGCCCCTCGCCCCCGCCCCTCGCCCCCGCCCCACGCCCTGATTCGCTCTGGCCCGCTCGCCCCGCCCCTCGTACGGCTCCGCGCCCCGTTCCTCGTCCAGCTGGCCTCGCCCCGCCCTGCTCCGCTCGCCTCGCCCCGCGGCCCGCCCCGCGCCTCGCCCCGCTCGCCTCGCCCCGCCCCGCTCGCCCCGCCCCTCCCTGCTCCGCTCGCCCCGCCCCGCCCCGCTCGCCCCGCCTCGCTCCGCTCGCCCCGCCCCACGCCCCGCTCCGCTCCGGTCCGCTCGCCCCCGCACGCCCGCCCCGCCCCGCCCCGCCGTCCGCGCTCGCCGCTGCGCTCCCGGAGGAAACGGAAGCCGGCTCTGGCCATGGAGGGGAACCGGGACGAGGCGGAGAAGTGTGTGGAGATCGCCCGGGAGGCCCTGAACGCCGGCGACCGCGAGAGGGCCCAGCGCTTCCTGCACAAGGCCCAGAAGCTGTACCCGCTGCCCGCGGCCCGCGGTGAGGCCCTCGGCTCCCCGCCCGCCCCGCACAGCCTGCGGCGGCCCGGCGTGGCTGCTCGGTCCCTGGCGGCCTGCGGCGCCGGCGCCGGGCCAGAGGCCGCCCGGCCGTTGTCGTCGGCGTCCGCCGGCTGCAGAGCGGGCTTTGCCCCGGGAGCCGGGTCGCGGGGCCCGTCCCGCCCTCTCCCCGCCGAGGCGGGCCCAGCCCCGGGGGCGGGGGAGCGGGGGCGCGCGGCCGGCGCCGGTTCGGGCCGCAGCGCTGCTCCGGGGCAGCCGTGCCGAGCGCCGAGATGACACTGCTTTTCCCGGGAGCGCTCCTCTGGCAGAGAGGCACACCTTCGGCCGGGGTGCAGGCGGCGCTGCTCCGCTAGATGGGGTCTGACTTGACAGCGCCGTGGTGATCCTCCAGCTAGGCCGCCCTCTGAGGAGCGGGCTGCTGCACCTCCCGGGTCGGATTCGCCGTCTCCCTGTCCTGACCCCAGGCTTCAAAGTGATAGTGACAGCCGGCCTTGCTGAGCGCTCACCGAGCGCCAAGCCTGTGCCTAGTGTTTCGTAGGAGTGTTTCCTTCACTTCTCAGAACAGTCCTCTGTGCAGCTACAGGATTCATTTGACCAGGTTGACCCATATGGAAACAGTTTTTGATGACCAAATGAGTGAGTGAATGAATGAAATTGTCTTTCCCAAGGTCACAGGAATTAGTAACAAAGTCAGAATAGTACTTGAGCTTTCCAGCTCCAAATGGCCTTTAACCCACTACGCTCTATTGTCCTGCTAATAAGGTATTGTCTCACTTGAGGTTCAAGGTATTTTTAGGTTAAGAAGAAAGTTATTAATAAGTTAATAAGAATGTGGGGCTGCCTGTTTTATTTTGTTGTTTTTAAAATTTTTTTCTACATTGAATACATTGAAGCCCTTGTATTCTTTGCTTTTCTCTGTCCTTTGCATTACATGTTGAACACTATACCAGGGAGGACGGGAAAGTGAAAGAAAAGAAAGTTGTTGGTTTTTTTCATGTGACAAAAAAAAACAATTTACCAACTTAACTATTTTTAAGTGTACAGTTCACTAGTTAACCATTTCACATTGTTATGCAACAGATCTACAGAATTTTTCATCTTACAAAACTGAAACTCTGCCAATTAAACAGCATCCTATTTTCCCCACCCATTAGCTCCTGGCAACCACCATTCTATTTTCTTCTAAAAATTTGACTACTTTCGATACTTTATGTAAGTGGAATCATATAATGTTTGTCTTTTTTGACTGGCTTATTTCACTTAGCATAATGTCATTGAAGTTTATCCATGTTGGGATATGTGACAGGATTTCCTTTTTTAGGGCTGCATAATATTCTATTGCATGTATATACCACATTTTCATTTGTCAACATTTAGGTTATTTCTGTGTCTTGCTCTTGTGAATAATGCTCCTATGAACGTGGGTGTGCAAATACCTCTTCTTTGAGATCCTGCTTTTGGTTCCTTTGGATGTATACCTAGAAGTGGGACTGCTGGATCATATTGGTAATTCTATTTTATTTTTTTTGAGGAACTGCCATACTGTTTTCCATAGCAGTTGCACAATTTTTCATTCCTGCCAACAGTGCGCAAGAGTTGTGGTTTCTCCAGAGTCCTCACCAACCCATGCTATTTTCTGTCTGTTTTTGATAGTAGCCATGCAGACAAGTGTGAGGTGATACCGCGTTGTGGTTTTGATTTGCATTTCTTTAATGATTAGTGATGTTGAACGTCTTTTTATATGTTTGTTGGCCATTTGTATATCATCTTTGGAGAAATGTCTATTCAAGCCCTTTGCTGTTTTTTTAACTGTTATTTTTGTTGTTGTTGAGTTGAAGGTGTTCTTTATATATTCTGGATATTAGCCCCGTATTAGATAGATGATTTGCAGTTGTTTTCTCCTGTTCCGTGGGTTGTCTTTCACTCTGTTGATTGTGTGCTTTGATACACAGAAGTTTTTAAGTTTAATATAGTCTCATTTGTCTGTTTTTGATTTTTTATTGTCTGTGCTTTTGGTGTCACATCCAAGAAATCATTGGCCGGAGTTGAAATGTTTTGAATCTGCGTACTGTCTGAATACATGATTTCATTTAGTCATTGTCTAGTCCTCGGGGACAGTTTTAACATTATGCAACTAACCACTTGAGACGGAATACCTTGGCTTTTGAACCCCAGCTCTTCCACCTCCTACCTTGTAACCTTAATTTTGGGCAAGTTAGACAATCTCTCTAACCTTTAGCTTTTTCATCTGTAAAATGGGACAATAATTTATGGATTGCATAGGGCTGTTTTAAGGATTAAATGAGTAAATACGTGGAAAGCATTTAACTGTATCCACTGTTGTTTTGGTATCATTTCCATTTAACAACTGTGAGGCTCTGAGAATTTTTAAACTTGTAGTCTGTCAGTCTTTATCATACAAGCAACTTGAATCAGTCTACTAAAGGATACTATAAGATTTCAAAGCACAACACAGTTGTCAGTTTTAAAGTCACGAACATAGGAACGATGAAGAAATAGAACAGTGAACGTTAATAGCAGAGTGTCTTGTAAGGTGGTATGTGATTACCAAATAAAGTGATAGGGTACAATTGTGATGTAGTCCGAAAACCTAGTTCAGATGCCAACTTTGCCTCTGATAGCTTTGCAACTAGGGACGAGTTACTTAGCATTTCTAAGCCTTGTTTAGTTATGTGTAAAATGAAGATTTCATCACAGGGTTGATGTGAGCATTAACTGAAATAAAGTTACATGCAAATACTTAGCGAAGTGTATTTCACATAGAATGTTCTCAGATGTTTATTGGAATAATTTAAGAATTCAGGGGAGGGAAAGATCTAGAACACTGGTGTAAGCTCCTGGTAAAATATTTAGTGTAGAAGGAAAATGAAGCTGTTGGTTAAAGTGACATTTAAAATTTTTATCCTTGAATTTCACCTCTTCTAGACTACCATCAAACCCTTATAACTCAGAGTTTGTTGGGTTTTTTTTGTGAGGAAGATTGGCCCTGAGCTAACATCCATTGCTAATCTTTCTCTTTTTTGCTGAGGAAGAGTGGCCCTGAGCGAATATCTCTTCCTGTCTTCCTCTATATTATATCTGGGACGCCGCCACAGCATGGCTTGATGAGTGGTGTGTAGGTCCGTGCCCGGAATCTGAACCAGTGAACCCCAGGCCACTGAAGTGGAGGGTACACACTTAACCACTACACCACTCTGCTGGCCCATAACTCACAGTTTGGATTGAATATTCCTCTGGCTGTGTCTTCATACTAAGATAGGCCAAAGAAAACATTGCATCTTGATTATCGTTATTCTTAAACAGTGGATGGGAAATGTTAGACTAAATTTCAGAACTTTCCTCCTCTTTATGTTTTATTCTTGCTAGGTGGGAAGTCTGATTGATAAAACACTTTTAAAAATTGGCAAGAGTTTTCTTTGAGGAAAAACTTGATCTTCAAATGAATCTGGGACATCGTTGCTTTCTAAGTTTTTAGTTGAGAATATTATTTTATGGTTTCTTTATTGCAGTGGACTGCTAAGTGAACTGTATTTTACAGCTTTCAAGAATTTTCATATTATGAGTTTGGTTTATGTTTGAAAGGATTGATGTATATGAATAGGTACTAAATAGGAAACATAAATATTCTGAAAAAATAGCATCAGTAGACGGAAAGTAAATTACGTTTGTTTCTTAAACTGTATATTTATTGAATTATTGATAAGTTTTGAACTTTCACAGAGGCATACAATTTCATTGGGGTTTTTTTGGTCAGGAAGTTTGGCTCTGAGCTAACATCTGTTGCCAATCTTCCTCTTTTTGCTTGAGGAAGATTGGCCCTGAGCTAAGAGCTGTACCAGTTTCCCTCTGTTTTGTATGTGGGATGCCACCGCAGTGTGGTTTGATGAGGTGTCCACACCTGGGATCCAGGCCCATGAAGCCTGGGCCCCCAAAGTGGAGCACAGGAACTTAACCACCATGCCACGAGGCTGGGCCCTACTTTCTCTGTTATTGCTTTACATTGCTATTTTAACATGTTAGTGTTTCATAGTAATCGGGGGACAATTTGGAGTATATTTTTTTTCCCCAAGAAAAGCATTTTTAATGTTTTCAAGAATTTCATAGTAATTTGAACCAAACGGTGGCCTACAGCTTCAAAAACGTCCGTCCTGGGGCCTGCCCCATGGCCTAGTGGTTGAGTTCAGTACATTCTGCTTTGGTGGTCTGGGTTCAGTTCCTGGGCACAGACCTACAGCACTTGTTGTCAGCGGTGCTGTGGCGGTGACCCACATTCAAGGTAGAGGAAGATTGGCACAGATGTTAGCTCAGGGCCAACCTTCCTCAGGAAAAAGAGAAAGATTGGCAACAGATGTTAGCTCAGGGCATATGTTCCTCAGGAAAAAAAAAAGCCATTCTCAGTCTGCTTTAATGAATGGATAATTCATGTGCAGTGTGCAGCCTTATATATATTGCTGTACAATAGCAATTAAAATAGTCATCTTTTTATTTTTTTCCCTCGTGAGAGATATGTATAAATTTTTCTCCTTTATTTACTACATTATTTTAAAATTTAAATCTAATAAAAAATTCAAAGTTCTCTCCCCTTTTGTCTCATTTAAAATAGTAAAGTAAAGCTTTTTAAACTGTCATTACATGTCTGTAGTATTATCCAACCTATTCCTTTTAAGACAATTCCATTTCTTTCTATTTCTGACTTAATTAAAATGTAGTGATGAATACAAATTATACATTCTGAACAATTATTTCGATAGCACCAAGTTTTGTTGTAAAATGATTTTCAAGTTTCAGCTAATAGCCAGACTGTTTCAGACATTATAGTTAAGGAATGCCAAATTTGGTATTGAACCTTAATTTAATAATTGTGTGACCTTGCATACATAACTATCTTTTTGGGCCTTAATTTTCCTATCTATAAAATGGGAATATTTTTATTCAACAGATATTTACTGAATCTACGCTTCTTTGTGCCAGGCACTGTTCTGGGAACAAGGGAGTCAGTGAAAAAGAAGACAGTGTCCTTGCCCTCTTGGAGCCCACGCTCTAGAGGATGAAGTACAAAGCGTTTGCTGGACGTTGTAGTGGCTCAGTTTGGGCTGTTCCCCTTTCCCTCCCGGAGCCTCAGTTTTCTTATCCTCTGGAATCTTCACAAGACTGTTAGAAGGATGTTTTATTCAGTGCTATAAGAACATCATGTATTATTACTGTGGCAAAAGTCTTTGGATGGTGCCTTGGAGCTAACAGTATAATATTTGTCTCTTTTCCGTCATTTTTTAGTTACCCTTTTGAGCACTAAATATTTGCTGTAAGTTAGGATTAATCTCCATTTGGATTCAGCTACTCATTCTGTGCTTAGTTAACATGTAGCTCCCCCTGCCTGGCTGCGTTCATTCCTTATGTTGTCTATATATGTAGCTGTCCTGCTTCTAGATTAAAAAATCCTTTGCCGTCAGGAACCATTTTAATTTTCATCACCCTTTTTTAATCCCCTGGTGCCTAATAGTTTTTTGCATATACTTGTGGCATCTTTAAGCCAGTATTTCTGGAACAGTACTTGTTTATGTAATTTTATTCCCCTCAATAAAGATGACTTGTTAAATAATTAAGTGAAATATATATAGCTGTAAGGCTTTTTCATGCTAATATATTCACAAGTGAAGCTTTTCCTTAATCAGACAAGTATACCCAAAGGTAATATATGAAGATTGTCACCGTAGCAAGAATTTGGAAAGAGTATAAGTGTCCATTGGTAGGAATTGATTACATAAATTGCATTGCATTGGTATACGGTGCACCTGTTAAAAATAGTGATGTGCTTCAGTAGTTTTCCATCCGCTGATCCCTTCACCCTGCTTGTTGGCTATACATTTGCAGCTGTCTTTGCTGAATTCGGAGTTCAGGCTGATCTTGCTCCCCTATTGCAATAGTCCTGAATAAGGTCTTCAAAAAAAAAAAAAAATAGGACGATGGGGCCAGCCCAGTGGCATAGTGGTTGTTTACACTTTCCACTTCCGTGGCCTGGACTTCGCAGGTTCAGATCACGCATGCCGGCTTAGCACTGCTTGTCAAGCCCCGCAGTGGCAGCATCCCACATACAAAATAGAGGAAGATTGGCACAGATGTTAGCTCTTCCTCAAGCAAAAAGAGGAGGATTGGCACTGGATGTTAGCTCAGTTACCTCACCAAAAAAAAGGATGATGTGGACCTATATTTATTGCTATAAGATGATATACATAATGTATTATGAATTAAATAAAGGTAGACTACAAACATATGTAGATTTTTCTAGTTTTATTTAAAAATATCTAAAAAGCTAGACAGCTAGCTAACTAGAGTTAAATATACCAAAATGGTTGAGTAACTTTTTTTCTTGTGTGGGATTTATAAGTGATTTTTACTTTATTATGTCTTTTTTAATGAGCAGAGCAACATTACCTTTATAATCAGACAAAAACTATGTCTAATTTGTGGAGGAGGGGAAAAAATCCATTTGTTTTTCAAATTAGGTGTTCTTATTTTAGATTCCCCTAGAGATGGGCATTATATATAACAGGTGTGTGGCAGAAACATATAAAATAAAAATAGATCTCGGTTCTTCACTTTTGGATTATCCACATAAACGTTTTTAATACTATATTTACTTTTTCACTGGTCCTTAATATGGGATATACTTAAATTAAATGCAGATTACATTAAAACCCCAAGCAAAGCAATATGCGTAAAATAAGGTTGGATAGTGGGGCTGGCCAGTGGTATAGTGGTTAAGTTCACGTGCTCAACTTCGACAGCCCGGGGTTGGCAGGTTCAGATCCCCACGCCGACCTACGCACTGTGTGTCAAGCCATGCTGTGGCAGCATCCCACATATAAAGTAGAGGAGGATGTTAGCTCAGGGCCACTCTTCCTCAGCAAAAAGAGAAGGATTGGTGGCTGATGTTAGCTCAGGGCTAATCTTCCTCAAAAAAAAAGAAAAAAGAAGGTTGGATTATTTTAGAATCAAAAGTAAATGTAGTCTGTTTTATAAGTACTGTATCTGTCCAACTAATGTTTGTAATCCTGCACATTATTGTAAATGAGATCTCAAGTGATGGCTAAGACATTTAATCAGAAAAATCTAATATGTTCTAAATTCTGGCAGTACTTGAAGGGAATCATATTATCTTCTCAGGCGTTGGTTCTCTTGGTTATTACTGCAGAAAACCTAGCTGATTCCATTTTAGAGATGACAAACCTGGATATTGAGACCCAGAGGTAATGGAACTTTTCAAAATTTTCACTCTTTGGAACCGAAGAGTGGTGTGAGCACATGTACACCCACAGCTATAATTAAACAGAGCCCCCATACATGAAATTATAGAAAGATTTTTAGTATAATGTTGAAAATCTAAAACAACTATATGATCTGCTTTAGCAATATCCAGCATCTAGCAATTAACATTGGAAAATGTCCAGAAAAACACTGGGAGAACATAGTTGTGCTAAGAATGGAGAATATACAGATGACTTCTAACTAGCATGCATCGGGACTTTGTGGCCACCTGTAAAGACCAAACACATATAACCACTTCCATATCTGGCTCCACAATTTTTGAAAAATAATTTCTTCATTTCTTAGCTGCAGCAGTTCTATAAAGGGACACTTGCCCCTCACCTGTCTTAGGGTTACACAGTGGTGCAGCTCCTGTTGGAAAGACAGGGTAAGGAGCACTTGATTGCTTTTGTCAGTTTTCAAGAAAAGGAATTGGTTCCCTTTCTTCTCCAAAAGCAGCTAATTATTATTACTTTTTGGGTCTGGCCAGTGGGAGCCCCTGAGGGTCGCTCCTGAGTCCTGCAGACACATCCTTGGTAGTCTGTAATAGTTACTGTGCTCTGGTGTGATGGAAGGTCTCAGGCTCCTCTCATACATTCCCTGTTCGAGACCTGGAATCGCCCCTCTCTCCAACAAGCCCTGGTTTCTTTTAGTGGAAGACAGTGTTTCAGCATCACCATCGGGCACTAAGGATGCTGTGGCTGCTAGATTGTTCGTTGTTTTGGTTCCTTTTCAGTGTGCAGACTAGGAAATATTTTTTTTAAAAGCTAAAACAGCTTATGAGTTTATATTGTTACTTCCAATTCAAGTTAAGCACTTTGGAGTGTTTACTTAAACTTTTCTAGCTTATATTTCTATCTCCTTCCTTCCATAGTAGTTATCCTCATTCTCAAGGCCATAGAAAGTCGTCAGGTTTCTCCACTCTAAATGTACTTTTTTTCCTCCTTTATAATAACTAAGCATTTTGTGGGAAAATACTTTGACTCTGTAACAAAGTGCCCTGTTCCACAACAAGCTTTTACCAACTCCTGTTAGCATCCATTGATGTTTCTTTCCTGAATAAATTTCTGATTGTTGCCAAATGATGGTTTTCTAATTCCGTCGTTCCCTCTGTAATTTGTTAGTTCGCATTCAACTTTATTTATTAGTACGGATGCATAGATTCCTGTTTAATTTATTACTATCATTATTTACTTTGATGCTGATTGCCTCAGGTTTAGTCAGCGGGTGCCCCTTCAAGCTGGCTTCTGTGTCTTTTCGACATGTCTTCATCGTTCTTTCAGCTTCCTTGCTTTCGGGCACAAAACATTTTTCAGGCCCACTTTTTACTTTTTCTGCCTTGGGAATCAGCTGTTTCTCTAAGGAGCTCTAATTCTTTTTTTTTTTTTTTTTTTTTTTTATTAATGTTATGATAGATTACAACCTTGTGAGATTTCAGTTGTACATTTTTGTTAGTCATGTTGTGGGTACACCACTTCCCCCTCTGTGCCCTCCCCCCACCCTCCCTTTTCCCTGGTAACCACCAATCAGATCTCCTTATCAATATACTAACTTCCACCTAGGAGTGGAGTCATATAGAGTTTGTCTTTCTCTGACTGGCTTATTTCGCTTAACATAATACCCTCGAGGTCCATCCACGTTGTTGTGAATGGGCCAATTTTGTCTTTTTTTATGGCTGAGTAGTATTCCATTGTGTATATATACCACATCTTCTTTATCCAATCATCAGTTTCTGGGCATGTAGGCTGGTTCCACGTCTTGGCTATTGTAAATAATGCTGCGATGAACATAGGGGTGCAACGGACTTTTGAGATTTCTGATATCAGGTTCTTAGGATAGATACCCAGTAATGGGATGGCTGGGTCATAGGGTATTTCTATTTTTAACTTTTTGAGAAATCTCCATACTGTTTTCCGTAGTGGCTGTACCAGTTTGCATTCCCACCAACAGTGTATGAGGGTTCCTTTTTCTCCACATCCTCTCCAACATTTGTCACTCTTGGTTTTGGATGTTTTTGCCAATCTAACGGGTGTAAGGTGATCTCTTAGTGTAGTTTTGATTTGCATTTCCCTGATGATTAGCGATGATGAACATCTTTTCATGTGTCTATTGGCCATATTCATATCTTCTTTTGAGAAATGTCTGTTCATGTCCTCTGCCCATTTTTTGATCGGGTTGTTTGTTTTTTTGTTGCTAATCAGTGTGAGTTCTTTGTATATTATGGAGATTAACCCTTTGTCAGATAAGTGGCTTGTAAATATTTTTTCCCAATTAGTGAGCTTTTTTTTTGTTTCAATCCTGTTTTCCCTTGCCTTGAAGAAGCTCTTTAGTCTGATGAAGTCCCATTTGTTTATTCTTTCTATTGTTTCCCTCAACTGAGGAGTGACAGTGTCCGAAAAGATTCTTTTGAAACTGATGTCAAAGAGTGTACTGCCTATATTCTCTTTCAGAAGACTTATTGTCTCAGGCCTAATCTTAAGGTCTTTGATCCATTTTGAGTTTATTTTGGTGTGTGGTGAAAAAGAATGGTCAATTTTCAATCTTTTGCATGTGGCTGTTCAGTTTTCCCAGCACCATTTGTTGAAGAGACTTTCTTTTCTCCATTGTAGGCCCTCTGCTCCTTTGTCGAAGATTAGCTGTCCATAGATGTGTGGTTTTACCTCTGGGCTTTCAATTCTGTTCCATTGATCTGTGGACCTGTTTTTGTACCAGTACCATGCTGTTTTGATCACTGTAGCTTTGTAGTATGTTTTGAAATCGGGGATTGTGATTCCGCCGGCTTTGTTTTTGCTCAGGATTGCTTTAGCAATTCGCGGTCTTTTGTTGCCCCATATGAATTTTAGGATTGTTTGTTCAATTTCTGTGAAGAATGTTCTTGGGATTCTGATTGGGATAGCACTGAATCTGTAGATTGCTTTAGGTAGTATGGACATTTTAACTATGTTTATTCTTCCAATCCATGTGCAAGGAATGTCTTTCCATCTCTTTATGTCATCGTCAATTTCTTTCAAGAAAGTCTTGTAGTTTTCATTGTATAGATCCTTCACTTCCTTGGTTAAGTTTATCCCAAGGTATTTTATTCTTTTCATTGCGATTGTGAATGGGATTGAGTTTTTGAGTTCTTTTTCTGTTAGTTCATTGTTAGTGTATAGAAATGCTACTGATTTATGCACGTTAATTTTTTTACCCTGCTACTTTGCTGTAGTTGTTGATTATTTCTAATAGTTTTTCTATGGATTCTTTGGGGTTTTCTATATATAAGATCATGTCGTCTGCAAACAGCGAGAGTTTTACTTCTTCGTTACCTATTTGGATTCCTTTTATTTCTTTTTCCTGCCGAATGCTCTGGCCAGCACCTCCAGTACTATGTTGAATAGGAGTGGTGAAAGTGGGCACCCTTGTCTTGTTCCTGTCCTCAGAGGGATGGCTTTCAGTTTTTGTCCATTGAGTATGATGTTGGCTGTGGGTCTATCATATATGGCCTTTATTATGTTGAGGTACTTTCCTTCTATACCCATTTTACTGAGGGTTTTTATCATAAATGGGTGTTGGATCTTGTCGAATGCTTTCTCTGCATCTATTGAGATGATCATGTGGTTTTTGTTTTTCATTTTGTTGATGTAGTGTATCACGTTGATTGACTTGCGGATGTTGAACCATCCCTGTGTCCCTGGTATAAATCCCACTTGGTCATGGTGTATAATCTTTTTGATGTATTGCTGTATTCGGTTTGCCAGAATTTTGTTGAGGATTTTTGCATCTATGTTCATCAGTGATATCGGCCTGTAGTTCTCCTTCTTTGTGTTGTCCTTGTCAGGTTTGGGGATCAGAGTGATGTTGGCTTCATAAAATGTGTTAGGGAGTTCTCCATCTTTCTCAATTTTCTGGAACAGTTTGAGGAGAATAGGTATTAAGTCTTCTTTGAATATTTGGTAGAATTCTCCAGAGAAGCCGTCTGGTCCTGGACTCTTATTTTTGGGGAGGTTTTTGATTACCGTTTCTATTTCCTTACTTGTGATTGACCTATTCAGATTCTCCATTTCTTCCTGATTCAGTTTGGGGAGATTGTAGGAGTCTAGGAATTTGTCCATTTCTTCCAGGTTGTTCAATTTGTTGGCATATAGTTTTTCATAGTATTCTCTTATGATCTCTTGTATTTCATTGGTATCTGTTGTGATTTCTCCTCTGTCATTCCTAATTTTATTAATTTGCGATTTCTCTCTTCTTTTCTTGGTGAGTCTGGCTAGGGGTTTGTCAACTTTGTTAATTCTTTCGAAGAACCAACTCTTTGTTTCATTGATCCTTTCTACTGTCTTTTTAGTTTCAATATCGTTTATTTCTGCTCTTATTTTTATTATTTCCCTCCTTCTACTGACTCTGGGCTTTGTTTGTTCTTCTTTTTCTAGTTCTGTTAGGTGTCGTTTGAGGTTGCTTACGTGAGCGTTTTCTTGTTTAGTGAGGTGAGCCTGTATTGCGATGAATTTCCCTCTTAGGACTGCTTTTGCTGCATCCCAAATGATTTGGTATGTCGTGTTCTCATTTTCATTAGTCTCCAGATAAAATTTGATTTCTTCTTTAATTTCTTCAATGATCCATTGTTTGTTCAGAAGCGTGTTGTTTAGTCTCCACATTTTTGCACCTTTCTCTGCTTTTTTCTTGTAGTTGATTTCTAGTTTAATAGCATTATGATCAGAAAAGATGCTTGATATTATTTCAACTCTCTTGTATTTATTGATGTTTGCTTTGGTTCCCAAAATATGGTCAATCCTTGAGAATGTTCCATGTGCACTTGAGAAGAATGTGTAACCTGCTGTTTTTGGATGAAGTGTTCTATATATATCTATTAAGTCCATCTGGTCTAATTTTTCATTTAATTCTATTATTTCCTTGTTGATTTTCTGTCTGGATGTTCTGTCCATTGGTGTTAATGGTGTGTTGAGGTCCCCTACTATTATTGTATTGTTGTTGATGTCTTCTTTTAGTTCTATTAAGAGTTGCTTTACAAATTTTGGTGCTCCTGTGTTGGGTGCGTATATATTTATAAGTGTTATGTCTTCTTGGTGGAGAGTCCCTTTTATCATTATATACTGTCCCTCTTTATCTTTCTTTATCTGTTTTGCTTTGAAATCTACCTTGTCTGATATTAGTATAGCGACACCTGCTTTCTTTTGTTCATTATTAGCTTGGAGTATTGTTCTCCATCCCTTCACTCTGAGTCTGTGTTTGTCTTTGGGGCTGAGGTGTGTTTCCTGGAGGCAGCATATTGTTGGGTCTTGTTCTTTGATCCATCCTGCCACTCTGTGTCTTTTGATTGGGGAGTTCAATCTATTTACATTTAGAGTGATTATTGAGATGTGGGGGCCTACCACTACCATTTTGTGTCTTGTTTTCCAGTTTTCTTCAGTTTCCTTTGTTTCTTGTCCCATGGTTTAGTCTGTTCTGATGAAGAGCTGCCACTCTCTGTTGTTGTCCTTCTACTTATCTCCTCTGCTCTTGGTTTTGTAGCCCCTTTCCTTTTTTGGATTTTTCAGGAATGAGGGTTTTCCTGAGGATTTCCTGAAGAGGAGGTTTTGTGGCAATGAACTCCCTTAATTTTTGTTTATCTGGGAAAGTTTTTATTTCTCCATCGTATTTGAAGGATATTTTCGCTGGGTAGAGAATTCTCGGCTGTAGGTTTTTGTCCTTCAGATTTTTGAATATATCATTCCACTCTCTTCTAGCCTGTAAAGTTTCTGCTGAGAAATCTGCTGATAGCCTGATGGGGGTTCCTTTGTAGGTTAGTTTCTTTTGCCTGGCTGTCCTTAGTATTTTCTCCTTGTCGTTGACTTTTGCTAGCTTCACTACTATATGCCGTGGAGTTGGTCTTCTTGCATTGATAAAGTTTGGAGATCTATTGGCTTCTGTCACCTGAAGATCCATCTCCCTCACCAGATTTGGGAAGTTCTCAGCCATTATTTCTTTGAATAGGCTTTCTGCCCCTTTCTCCTTCTCTTCTCCCTCTGGTATACCTATAATCCTTACGTTGCATCTCCTAATTGTGTCTGATAATTCTCGGAGAGTTTCTTCATTTCTTTTTAGTCTTGCTTCTCTCTCCTCCTCTGCCTGCAGCAATTCTATATTGCCATCTTCCAAATTGCTAATTCTTTCCTCCATATTATCGGCCCTACTGTTCAGAGCATCTAGATTTTTCTTAATCTCCTCTATTGTGTTCTTCATTTCCAATATTTCTGTTTGGTTCTTCTTTATCGTATCAAACTCTTTTGTGACATAGCTCCTGAACTCGTTGAGTTGTCGGTCAGAATTCTCTCTTAACTCATTGAGTATTTTAATGATGGCTGTTTTGAAGTCATCATCATTTAGGTTATATATCTCATTTTCTTTGGGATTGTTTTCTGTGTATTTGTTATTTTCTTTCTATTCTGGAGATTTAATGTATTTTTTCATATTGCTTGATGTTGTTGATTTGTGCCTCCGCATGGAGATAGAGTTTAGTTGCTCCTTTCACTTGTTTCAGCTGCTGCGTTGGGGGAGCAGCTGTTTATACTGCACCAACCAGGAACCCTGTCCGCAGTTGCTAACTGGGCCTGGGCCCCTTCTCGTAGCCATAGTGGTCCTTTGGATTCCCTCCTCTGCCGTGGGGGCCGTCACAGGGGGGCTTCAGGCTGCTGGTGCCTACTGTTGCAGCCCACCTAGATGTGCTCCCTCCTTGGGGTCTGCAACGGTGTTATGGGCTTTTCCAGCGGCCAGGGGTGGGATCACTTATATTTGTCGCTCCGTTGCTGTTGGCACTCACAAAATCTCACTTGTCCTCTATGGGTCGCAGGAGAGCTATTGGCATCTTCTACAGTCTGTGGTTAGTTCACCTAGCTATGCTGCTTTTGCCCTGGGGTCTTCCAGCCTTGTGGCTGCCGGCTGGGTCCCTTCTACTGGTGCTGTGCAGAGGCTTTCCCTAAGGCTGCTGTGAGCCTGTAGGGTTTCCCCCTAGGCTACGGAGCTGGGTCGCTGGAACTCCCCCCAGCCCCAGTCCTCTCCGAGATCTCCGGCTATCCCTAGTCCCACGGGGCGGGCAATGGCAGCTGGGGGTCGCCCCGCCCTCTGGGATTCTCTCCGGGCCTCTCCCGGAGCCGTGAATGCTGGGCGTGGCCCCTCTGCTAATGGCAGACAGAGAGTTTTGTCTGTTGCCTGGGCGGAATCGAACTCCGGAGCTTCCCCTCTGGGTCGCAGAGCCGGCCTTTGAAACTTCCCCCAGCCCCAGTCCTCTCCGAGATCTCTGGCAATCCCTAGTCCCACGGGGCAGGCAACGGCAGCTGGGAGACCTCCGTACCCTCAGCGACTCTCTCTGGGACCCTCCGGGCACCGTGAACACCAGGTGGGATCTCCCCGCCAATGGCGGGGAGAGACTCTTCCCGCGGGCTCAGGTGTGCAACTCCAGAGTTTCCCTCTGCGTTTAGGAGTAATTGCAGGGGGTTTAGGTAGGGTTCTGGTCACCTGTTTCCACCGTCGCTCCTCTGTTGTGTGCTCGCTCCTGCCCTAGATGTGTGTAGATCCTCTGGGGGCGTCCGTTGGAAGAAAGCCGCTTGCGGGTACTAGGCTGCTCAGTCGGGGTCAGAGAATTTTCACCTATTTCCACATCCTCCCGGAGGAAAGTCCGTCCGCCTTCCGATGTATAGTCGCGTGGGTATCTCAGACGTCCTGAGATGCTGTCTGGATATCCTTTGTCAAGCGATAAGTGTCCAAATAATTGTAGACTCGAAGGGGGAGAGACAAAGAGGACTACTCACGGCGCCATCTTGGATCTTCCCTCCTGAGACACTCTTCTTTTTCCCTGTTTACGATCACAGTGGGCCAGGGGCAGTCACAGTGTGTGGTGACTGCCCGTACCAGCACGAATTTCTTGTTGTTCCTGGCGGCTTCACAGGACAACCGCAACCCCTCAACATTTCAGGCAATGACCCATTTAGGGACTATCTCAGGAAGGAATGTGTCAGGAGCTCTAATTCTTTATAGTGTACAATGGTACTTAGAAACTAAGATACAGACAATAGATAGGCTCATTGCTACAGGATGTCATGCCAGACAGATCTAGGAAATATATGTATGTTTGAATGCATGTATGTATATGTATAAGTATATATATTTGTGTGTTATGTGAGTTTTTATGTGGGCACACACACATCTATAGTAATTTATATTAATTTTGATATCTGTGTGAGACTCACACACCTTCCCTTTCAGTCCACCACAGAGTTCATTCTAGCCTTCTCCATTTTCATACTTGTAATTCCAGTTTCTGACAGTGAGAAACATGGCTCCTGGTATCGTCAGTTAACTTATCTGTTTATTTTCCCTTGTGTGTAATGAGTTGACTCCAGTGCAGGCCCTCTCAAGCTCAGCCATGTTTTTGGCTTTGACTGCCTCCTTGGTTCTG
Source organism: Equus przewalskii (assembly GCF_037783145.1). Taxonomy (NCBI): domain Eukaryota; kingdom Metazoa; phylum Chordata; class Mammalia; order Perissodactyla; family Equidae; genus Equus; species Equus przewalskii. The sequence goes on from NC_091833.1 coordinate 39,481,617, forward strand.
TGAACTTCCTAGGTTCAGGCCTCAGCTGCCAAAAGGAAGAGAAGGGAAGGGAAGACAATTTTTTTTTCAAGTAAAAGGAAAGACAGGACAGCTAGTGTTTTTAAATACTCAAACCTATCTATAGTGTCAGAACCTATTATCATTACGTACCATATGCTCTCTCTTTTAATCATCATTTAGTCTTATCTCTATAGGTCACTATACATTTATCAGTCCTTGTGGGGATGTATCTCTAATTATTTTGGATTCCTGAAGCTTGTTCTCTAGTAGGTTTCTAGGAAGGGCTTGTGGAAACTATGTTCCCTAAGATCTAGAATGTTGAAAACAGTTCATCTGTGGTCTTAATGCTTGAAGTTAGTTTCAGGGATACAAAATCCTTGGCTCAAATTTTCCTTCTTTTTTTTTTTAAAAAAAAGATTTTATTTTTTTCCTTTTTCTCCCCAAAGCCCCCTGGTACATAGTTGTGTATTCTTCGTTGTGGGTCCTTCTAGTTGTGGCATGTGGGACGCTGCCTCAGCGTGGCCTGATAAGCAGTGCCATGTCGCACCCGGGATTCGAACCAACAAAATACTGGGCCGCCTGCAGCGGAGCACGTGAACCCAGCCACCCAGCCACTCAGCCACAGGGCCAGCCCCCTCAAATTTTCCTTCTTTGGATATCTAAATATGTTATTCTGTTATTCTTTGCAAGTAGTACTGATGAGCAAAGTCTGATGACAATCTAATTTTCTTTGCTTTATAAGTCATTTGAGCTTTTTGCCTAGATGCCCAGCTAATTTTACTAGCATATATCTTGGTGTTGGTTATTCTGGGTCAATATTCTTAGGTATGTGGTTTGCCTTTTCATCATATGGTTTCAGATGTTTTTGTATTTATATCAAAAAAGTTTTCTCCAATTATTGTTATACAGATTTTATTTCCTTTATTTTTCTTCTTGGAGACTCCTATTATGTGTATGGTGGGTCTTCTTTAACTGTCTTCAGTATTTGCCATTTCCTTTCTAATTTTTTTTTCAATTTTTAAATTTTCCCTCTTTATATTTTCTTTCACTCTCACATCTGTTGTGTTTATTAAGTCTTTGTTTTTTCTAGTTCTGTCTTTTTGAATTGATTTTTTCTTTTATTTCTTATTCTTTCCTGAGTTTTATCACGTAAGCTCTGGATAGATAAGTTTTGGAATTGTTCAGATTTTAGTTTATGTTGTTCTTTATATTGTGTATAATTGCTTAGTGTCTTTCCAGCTTGTTTTGAAGTAGTAGGTTATAGTGTGTGCCTCTTTTTCCGGCAGGTCTTTGTGTTGTGCTTTCACTGTCTGCAGAGATTTATTCTCTTCCTATTCTCTTTTTTTCTCATAATAACCTTGTATCAGATTTCACTTTTATCATTTCTTTTACTCGTCTATATGTGAAGTTAGTTAGCCTTTCTAAATACACAGAGATCCTTCTCCAGTTTTTTTTTTTTTTTTGAGGAAGATTAGCCCTGAGCTAACTACTGCCAATCCTCCTCTTTTTGCTGAGGAAGACTGGCCCTGAGCTAACATCCATGCCCATCTTCCTCTACTTTATACGTGAGACGCCTACCACAGCATGGCTTTTGCCAAGAGGTGCCATGTCTGCACCCAGGATCTGAACCGGTGAATCACGGGCCACCGAGAAGAATGTGTGCACTTAACTGCTGCGCCATCGGGCCAGCCCCTCCTTCTCCAGGTTTTGTGTAATGTTTGGAAATATGTCACCTTGCTATGTAAGATCTCCTCACTCCTTTCTCCTTCCCCACTTTATCTAGAGGTTTTCATTTCTTTTTTTCTGTTGCCCCGTCCTCTTCAGTTTAGATCTTGTTCCCAGCAGTTTCTCCTTCATGTAATTTTGTTCTGGAAGAGAGATTTGACTGATTGGTTTTGAGAGTTTGTAGTGACTGGAGTGTTCTATGCCCTTAAGAGTTTATTGTGGACTCTCACTCATGTGCTCCTGTAGTAAGCAAAACCCATTACTTTTTATGCACTTTTCTCAGTTTTGCGTACTGTGCTGTGTTGTGTCCCTGTTGGTTAATATGGATTTCTTTTGTTCTGTGGACTGGTAAATGCCCTGTTAAATCCTCTACTCCTTCCCACACAGAGGGTAATACACTAGTCCTCAGTAGTCCTTTCTTATCCGCATTTCACTTTCTGTGCTTTCAGTTACCCGGGGTCACCTTTGGTCTGAAAATATGAAATGGAAAATTCCAGAAATAAGCAATTCATAAGTTTTAAATTGCACGCCATTTTCAGTAGTGTGATGGCATCTCCCATTGTCAGGCTCCGTCCTGCCTGGGACATAAATTACCACTTTGTCCAGCATATCTACAGTGTATATACACTACCCACCCTTTCGTCACTTAGCCTACTCGGTTATCAGGTTGACTGTAGCAGTACTGCAGTATTTGTGTTCAAGTTACCTTTATTTTACTTAATAATGGCCCCAAAGTGCAAGAGTAGTGATACTGGCAATTCAGATATGCCCAAGAGAAGCCATAAAGTGCTTTCAAGTGAAGTGATGAAAGTTCTTGACTTAAATAGAAAAGAAAACAAATTGTATGCTGAGGTTGTTAAGATCTATGGTAACTTTTATTGCAGTTTATTGTTAGAATTGTTCTATTTTATTATTGTTGTTAATCTCTTACTTGCCTAATGTATAAATTATAAACTTTATCCATTGGTATGTATCTATAGGAAAAAACATGGTATATATAGGGTACTGTACTATCCACAGTTTCAGGCATCCACTGGGGGTCTTGGATTGTATCCCCCGTGGATAAGGGAGGACTACTTACTGTACCCACATAGACCTCCTGAATGCACTAGCTGGGGAAAAGATATAGTAGAAAGAAGTTCTCTTATGTATATAAAATTAGATGATAAATATCTCTATGTTTGAAAATTTGCCAATGTACTGCTGCAATTTAAAATATATATGTAACACCTTTATGGAGCTATAATTCACATACATACAATTCATTCATTTAAAGGATACCATTCAGTGGGTTTTAGTATATTCACAGAGCTGTGCAACCATTACAACAATCAATTTTAGAACATTTTCTTCACCTCACGAAGAAACCCCCTACTCAATAGCAGTCACTCCTCATTTCTCCCCAGTTCCACCCTTCCCTTCCCACTAGCCTTTGGCAACCACTAATTTACTTTCTGTTTCTGCAGATTTGCCTGTTCTGTACATTTCATATAAATGCATCACACAATATGTGATCTTTTGTGACTAGCTTTTTTCACTTAGCATGTTTTCAAGGTTCATCCATGTTATAGCATATATCAGTACTTCATTTCCTTCCTTTTTGTTGAGGAAGATTAGCTAACATCTGTGGCCAATCCTCCTCTTTTTGCTAAGGAAGACTGGCCCTGAGCTCACATCCGTGCCCATCTTCCTCTACTTTATATGTGGGACGCCTGCCACAGCATGGCTTGTCAAGCAGTGCCCTGTCTGCACCCTGGATCCGAACCGGTGAACTCCGGGCTGCCAAAGCAGAATGTGTGAACTTAACCTCTGCGCCACTGGGCTGACCCCTTCATTTCTTTTTCTGGTTGAATAATATTCCATTCTGTGGACATACCACATTTTATTTATCCATTTATCTGTTGATGGACATTTGGATTGTTTCCACTTTTTTTCTATTATGAACAATGCTGTTTGAACACTTGTGAACCAGTTTCTCTGTAGATGTATGTTTTTATTTCTCTTGGGCATAAACTCAGGGATGGGATTGTTGGGTCAAATGGTAACTATATGTTTAATCTTTTAAAGAACTATCAGACAATTTTTCAAAGTGGCCACGCCATTTTACGTTCTCACCCACAGTGTATGAGGGTTCCAATTTCTCTACATCCGTACCAACACTCGTTATTGTTCATCTTTTTGATTATAGTCATCTTAGTAGGTGTGAAGTGGTATCTTATTGTGGTTTTAATTTCATTTGCCTAATGGCTATTGATGTTGAACAACTTTTCATGTGCTTGTTGGCCATTTGTATGTCTATTTTGGAGACTGTCTATTTAGATCCTTTGCTCATTTTTTAATTGTTTTTGGTCCTTTCGTTATTGAATTGTAAGAGTTCTTTATATATTCTGGGTATATGTCTCTTTCAGATATATGATTTTCTAAATACTTTTTCGTATTTTGTGGGTTGTCTCTTTACCATATTGATGGTATTCTTTGAAGGGAAAAGGTTTTTAACTTTGATGAATTCCAGTTTCTCTATTTTTTCTTTTGTCATTTGTACTTTCGTCATATCTAAGAATGTTTTGCCTAAATCAGGGTCACAAAGATTTACTCCTATATTTTCTTCTGAGTTTTATGGTTTCAGCTCCTACATTTAGGTGTGTGATCCGTTTTGAGTTAATTTTTGTGTGTAGTATGAGGAAGGTATTCGTTGTGTTGCATGTGGATATGCAGTTGTCCCAGCACCATTTGTTGACCCACAAGTGCTGATATGTAGTATGTTCATTTTTATTCAATTCTATTTTCTTATTTCTATTATGATTATTTCTTTGATACATAAGTTGTCTAGATTTTTTTTTCTTTGCAGCCCATTTGTGATCTTTGCGGTTAGATTTTTGTGATTGATTTCTCACTTAAATGCATTGTGCTCTATATATGATGCTAACTCTTTGAGATTTGAAGAGGATAACATTACAACCTACCTATAATTTAGTCAACTTTCATTCCTTGTGTACCTGTAAAGAATGAATATTCACCAGTTGTTGGATATAATGTTGTGTCTCATAGATCAAGCTTGATAATTTAGATGTTTATATCATTTGTATCCTTAGTGATTTTTTTAGTCAACTCGATGTCAGTTATTGACTGAAATGTGTTAAAATCTACCATCATGGTGGATTTCTCTTTTTTTCCTTTTAGTGCTCTTGTTTTTTTTTTTTTATGTTTAGTTTTAACTTATGGGAAGTTTCAGACATACACAAAAGGAAAGAGAATAGTATAGTAAATTACTACACCCTCCTGTCTGTAACCATTATGAATATATACGGCCAATTTTATTTCATATAGTCTCTCCATCCCCTTTTTTATGCCCCTCCAGCATCTTAAAGCAAATCCTAGACATAACTATTACTGTTTTATAGACTCAGTGTTCAGATTTACTCACACATTTACCACAGTATTTGCTCACCATACATCTCAGCCTGTCTGGAAGCATTTTCCTTCTGCCCAAAATATACATATTACAGTATCCTCTTGTGAAAGCTTAGTGGTAAATTTTCTTAGTTTTTGTTTGTTTGAAAACGTTTTTAATCTTGTGCATTTTCTAGAAAATTGCTGCAGAACTCAAATTGTCAGTTATTCTTCCTGAGCGTTTTGAAGATAGTGTTATTTTAGCTGCCATTGTTGCTGTTGAGAAATAAAATGGGAAGACTAATTTCTGTTTCTTTGTAGATAATCTCATTGGCTACTTTAAAGACTCTCTCTTTTTTCTTTGGTATTCTGCAGTTTCACCATGATATAACAAGTAAAAGTATGTCATAAGTAATTGAATGATAGTAATTTTGAGTTATTAGCTTTAAATTTCTTAACATTCTACTTTTACATGGTGATTAAATGTCTGTAAACAGTTATGTACATAAGGGAATGCTTGCTCTTTAAAAAGGTCCTATCGTAAATCTTTTTGGAATACACGATTTTTAATTTGTCGTCTTTATGACTTTCTTCTCAAGATCGTGTCTATGTACCTTCATGTAAACAGGCATAGTATGCTCTCTGTGTCTTTCCACAGCACTGTTGGAAATAATTATGAAAAATGGAAGCACTGCTGGAAGTAGCCCTCATTGCCGCAAACCCGCCACAAGTGGAGATCAGGGCAGGCCTAACTGCACGAAGGACAGCACGACTGCCGGTGGGGAAGGTGGGAAAGGCTACACCAAAGACCAGGTGGATGGAGTTCTCAGGTAGGAAAAAGTCTGACTTACCTCAGCTGTAATTGATACTAATGCAGTTTTTAATGTTAGAACAGCTAGAAAAGGTGTTTGAGTTATATTTCGATAGAACAGACATTGAGGAATTCAACTCTGGGTGTCTTATGCTTTATATTCTTTGTAAAATCAGTCTGTAAAGTACTGACTCTGTGGAAGTTTCCATCTTTTAAAGTAACTATAGGCCACAAAGGCACTTCCAGATAATTTTTTCTTTGAGGAAAATTATTTCAATTTTTTGACACAGTGAAGTGTTTTGATAATAATATTGAAAGAGGATAAAGAATTGTGTTGTTTTATGTATACGTGAAAACAGGAGAATTCCACATGATAGGAAAATTGAGGGCAAGCAACAACATTTTCTATTATAAATAAAGATATATAATATCACATATTAATGAAGTTTTTTTTCTATTTATGTTCTTTCTTTAAGGCTATTTTTATATATATGCAAACACTATAATGTCCTCTCCTTTTAATATTTTTCTTATTCTAATGATTCTCAATGTTTTAGTTTTACCTCATGATACACTTCTACAGAAGAATTAGGTAAAGTTGAAAAATTATGAACTAGGTTTTGAGGATCTGACTTTACTAATTTTATACTTAAGAAAAGATTTTCTGAAAATAAAAGGAACCTGTGAGTCTGAAACACTAGAGAAATAGTGTTTTGTTTCCTGCTACGGCTCAGGAAGCTGTGCTGACGTGGCACTGATGTTCTCTAGGGAGACCAAGGCGAGCGCGCCAGGCTCTGCACAGGCTGAGTCGGGAATGCACGTGCAGTCACTTAGCACGTGTGGAACTAGCTCAAGTGAAGAGTCGGTAAAACTACTAGGTCGTCTTTCTCTTTTGCCCTTTCTTACCTGTTTCTCTTTTAGTCTTATTTCCTTTCTTTTCTCACCCTTTTTCCTCCATTTTTGCTTTTTAGTTCATTTTTTTACTCACTATAATTTGGAATTAAAGCCATTTTGAATCAAATATTAATGTATTTATATTTTGCTTTTTTTCTTATGTATTTAGATGCTAAAGCTTGATTGTAATATTTTATCTGAGTGTGACCACAATAGTAAAAGAAGACTGCCTAGTCTTGGTAAAGCCATGGAAAAGGGTATTTGATTAGCATGAATGGTACTGAAGCACTTTGAGAACATAAATAATGTTGCTAACCACTTTTATAACTATAGTATTGTGTCAGAGGTGGCTGACTATGTGAGATAAGTGAATAAATGAGAGACTTGCTGGAGAATTTCTTTAAGCAAAAACTTTAATTAAACAGTGTGCTGAGATGAGTTCCAGGAAACCACATCTATCCGAAAACAAATTGTCTTTTCTGGTAGACATTATTTTGGTTGGGAGAACATGTTCTCAATGAAGGGCCTAAATAGTGTTCATTGTATCATATGTGAGTTTTACTTAGAATCATTTTGTGATTTCTTTTTTGAAAGACTATAGAATCACGTATATATTTGAAAATATCACCAAGAAAATATAGTTGACAGTTTTGGAGTATAAGACTCTCCTAAATCTGATGTTATTTTTAAAAAACCTTCTTTCTCTATTTCTTTTACCCTAGCCTTGAAAGGAAAAGAGGAGTAGCTCAAGGTGTGGTAGAAATGAAGAAAGAGCAGCACTTTGCTTTGCTATCTCTGTTTTGGTAGGTAGGCAGGGGGATGTTTTGAGAATGGAAGAATGACAGATGCTAGTGGGTGCAGATACACTTTGTATATGGGCCGAATTGACAGATGGAAACATAAAACCTTGAGGGAGTTTCTGTTGGCTTCTGTATTCTCTGTGAAATTGGAGATAAGATTTTCCTCTGAGAGTCTGAAGAAAAGAGATGAGAGGGAAAGCTCGAGCAGAGTGGGGAAAGGCTGGGCTCTGCAGAGGGGGAGGGCGGAGGGGATAAGGGTTGCTGCTGAGCCTTAAGGTCCTAGCCAGGTCCGAGACTCTGAGTTCTTATCGGGTACAAGTATTAGCTTAGTAGTACACCTGTATTAGAGATTGTTTCTCTGGTCAATAATTTTATTAGACCTTTTTTTATTAAATAAATGTAGCTTTTTTCTTTGGGGACTAAATATGATTGGAACTTTTTTTTCTTTTTAAAGATTGGCACCTGAGCTAACAACTTGCCAATCTTTTTTTTTTTTTTTTTTTTTTTGCTTTTTCTCCCCAAATCTCCCCCAGTAGATAGTTGTATACTTTTAGTTGTGGGTCCTTCTAGTTGTGACATGTGGGATGCCGCCTCAAGATGGCCTGCCGAGTGGTGCCATGTCCGTGCCCAGGATCTGAACCGGTGAAACCCTGGGCCGCCAAAGCAGAGCACGTGAACCCAACCACTGGCCCACGGGGCCGGCCCCGGAACATTCTTTAATCGAATCCTAAGTAGTTCGAAATACTTCAGTGGGTACCTTATATAAAAGTTGCTAAGCTGAATCATGTAACGCTTATCCGCTATGTTAGCCTTCAGAAGTGTTGCTTTAGTGAGGTGACAGATCGCCAGCAAATGCTTACATGTTGTATGTTGTTGTGTTTTGTTTTACTTACACATAGGGGATTTTCCTGAAGACAGCCGTGTTGTCTTGGTGGCACGATTATGCACATCAGTTGCTCGGTGACAGTTTGGCTCCATGGAGAAGCCATGCAGTAACACTGCATCCATTGCGTTAGGAAGAGCTAGTTTATAGTCACTGAGGAACGTGTGTGACTTTGTAAGATGAATTCTCTGTGAAACTAAGCACTGTTGTCTTTGTGTTGAAGTGTATTAAAAAATTGAGAAAAAGGTGTCATAGATCTAATTTGAAGAGGTTTTTAATATCTCATTGACCAAAAGTCCATTTTTTTATTTTAAAAATTTATAGGATCAGTGTGAAATCATTAACTGGACCCACCGTTATATTTATTATTAGGAGACTTCTGGACTACAGCTACGTCATTTGAATTACAGGGATTTGATTAGGATTTGATATAAGCTGTAGTTCCTTAAATGAAAGGAAAATAAATCATTGGCTAAACTTATAAAATCATCCCTTGTCTCAGGAATAAAAAGTATTTCCTTAAACACCAATTAAATTTAGAGTCTCTTAAATAATTAGCTATGACACGAACAAAAGACTCTCAAGAGGGCCTTCCTCCCGTGCCCACGGCGCTCTCTGGCACTCCGAGGAAGACGCCAAAGGCTCAGCCATACACGCTTCTCCTTTGCTGAGCTCCTGACGGGCCTTTCGGGCCCTGTTGCATAATACTTTCTTCCAGCGTAGGTAGTGGGTTACATCTTTTTAATTTATTTTCATTTTTCTTTGTTTTTTAAAAAATTATTTGATGAGGATGGAGAAGAAAGTTTGAATCTTTCAGTAAGAAGTGAACTGTAAAAAGTGTGACAAATGCATTTAGCTGGTGAAAAGGAGCACGATGAGCAAAATATGAATAGAAATAAATATGCAAATGGTAATTTCTCATTCAAGTGTGAAAAATTAGGTAAATGAGTACATTTGGAGCATTTACTGAAATATGTAGTCTTCATCCTGTCCATTGGTGATGTCGACTGTATACCTCGCTGCTGGCTTCTCAGAGAATTTCTCCTCTAATCTGTGATGAAAAAGTCAGTGCAGGGAAGATATGGTAGAGCTCGATACAGCTAAGAATTAGTGAAATAATTGTTTTTCCTACCTTTTTTCTCTTGATGGCAATTCTTAGCTTTATGACCCATGTCTAGAGGATTGCGAATGCCAACCAATTTGCCTACACTGTCAGCAGCCGCTCCCGGGCTGCCTTTTTCTGTTGTCTAGCCTTTTGTACTCAGGAAATACCAACAAAACAATTTTAGAAGGTTAATCTCGTACATAATTAAACATCTTATGCATTCAAACCAAATAGTAATGACTTTAGGATTGTTCAGTGTTTTGTTTATCACTGCCTTTTTTTCCTGCATTCAGATAGTGTCTGTCATATTCTTAGCTCTGTTCCCTGTCCCACAGTCTCTCTTCCTCTATTCCAAATTGATTTTTGGTGCCAAATACATTTTCATTACAGCACTTAGCATCTTTGGTCCGAAAATGACTTTTAGACCCTCACTATTTCTGCCCTTAAATTGAACCAGTGATCCATCCTTCTGTCATGAAAGGTGGTGGCCAGGCCCAGTCCCTGCCTTCAGGGGCCTGTAGTCTGGAAGAGAGGTCAGAGAAGTAGACAGGCAGCTGCAATAGGCGGAGGTGATTCCTGGGACAGGGCTAAGTTCAGAGGGCTTTGGGAAGGTATGAGGGCCATCAAACTTAGTCTTGACGAATTTGAGTTCTGGAGAAAAGGAAGAGCTAAGCTGAGGTCTGAAGAAGTTGTAGAAACTAACTGAGCAAGAAAGGAGGCAGAGAAGGCATGTTCTGGGCACCAAAACCAACATCTGAAAATATCTAGAAGAGGCGAGAGTCTGTTTAAACACTGGAAAAGCAAATAGAAGGGCGGAGGATGACTACTCTGGAGTCTGAAGGGCTCCTTTTCTTCTTTCTTCTGGTTCTGAGACTGCAGTAGGATTGTCAAGTCAAACTGAGATTTGCATCCTTAATTCTTAGATCTTTCCTAACCACTGTTCAAAATAGCATGCCTACCCTTGGCCACTTTATTTTTCTCTAAATATTTATCACCATATGATGTGCTTTCTGTTTTACTTGTGTGTTTACTCATTGCTTGTCCCTCTCCAATTGTGAATTTAATGTGAGCAGGGATTCTTCTACTGTTTATTCACCACTATAGTATCTGAAACAGGGTCTGGCAGAAAGCAGATGTTCAGTAAGTTTTTGTTGAAGATATAAATCTCAGTTCTCATCTATTGCCTGGTTCTATGACTTTCGGCAATTTACTTAACCACTCAAAGCCTTGATTTCCTCATTGGTTAAATGGGAATAATATCTACCTGATGAGGAGTAAATGAGATAATTTGTGTAAAGTAATCAGCATAATAAGAAATTTAAAGTTTTCTCTGTGAAATTGTTGTGGACTATTCAGAATTCTTCATATTTTAGAAGGGTAATAGGAAGCATATATATTATACATTATATCATGTTTTAGGAGGGTTTGGTAAGCAGCCCAAACATAATCTAAGAATAACATTTCTGCAGCAAAACGTACAAATATTCACACTGAAATGGGATAAGTGAAGATTCTATAGCAGCTTCACATCTGTTTGGGTCAAGTTTTTCCTCTGAAAGAGTTAAAATCAGGTTTTTGCAGTCAAATTAGTTATAGAATAACTCATTTTTCAGAGCTTTATGAATATTGGAACATGGATATGGGATTGTGGACCTGTGTAGGTGTTGTATAAATGGCCCCTCCCCTTTTTTTCTATCACATAGTTTCTAAACGTATCTAGGAGAGTGGGTCTCTACAAACCAGGATCTTTCTCTCTTTTGTTCGCTAATGTATCTCAGGTGCCCAGAACACAGTCTGGGATGTAGTTGGTGCTCAATAAATACTACTGACTAAATAAAGGAAATGTCATGTTTATGAAATAAAATTGACTTGTGTTAATATTTATTATCTAAGGTAGAAAAATCCAATTTTAATTATTATTACTATAAAGAAGACTGCATAACAGATTTTTGTTGATGTGATTATAAGAAAATTTCTATAATGTTATACAGTAGCTTCTCTTTTTTTTTCCCTTGTTGCTATAACAAATGATGAATACTTTCATAATGAAAGGAGAGCTAAAGCTCATTTATTCCAGAAACATTTGTTGAGATCCTGTCATGTCCCGAGCACTGTGATGGTTAATAGGTTCAGTAGTAAAAAATGATCAACTAGGGTTCTTTTCTTTGACAACTTTGAGTCAGTCTTTTCCATTGTTTAGCTGCCAGTGAACAGTTATGCCTCAGATCCTCTTGCCTGTTACTGCCTCTATCACCAAGCACTCACTCACAGAACACATCTAAAGTCATAAAGGACTCCACAAAAAATATTTAAAATGTACCTGGATTTTAGTGAAGGAAAATTACTAGGTCATGGGAGAATGTTAGCATCCAAAAGTGTTAGTGTTCTCTGCTCCGTTCAGAGTATTTCTTTTCCTAACATACTTTAAAGACCCCAGGCTTAAATCTGTTACGTCTTTAGGGTTATAAACTATGTAAGTAATCTTTAAGAGTATGCTCATCATCATGAAAATCGTGTGTAACAAACATTTTTGAGTCCCATGATGTATTTTATTGTGATATTTTATCTTTTTCAGAGACTGATACAGATGAATTCTCTTTAGCATAGCCAAGCTGAGTTAACTTGCCTCGACACTGAAACCATAGGGTACTGTAATTGTTGTACATGCACTAAACTGTTGCTTTGATGTTTGGGTAGGTCTAGGTTATGCGACAACAAAACTGTTGGGATGCAGTATGTATTAATCCTTAGCTGTGACATACTTGCGAGGAGTTTTGGAATTTCTTTATGCACTTGAGTACTATAAAATTGTTCTTATCCTCTCATTTTGGTTACAGTGTGTGCTGCGTCCTTCACCCACAGCTGTTAGGGGCTTTGCTTTCTTCTCTGTAGTTGTGATAAATTATACCAAGGACATTCTCATGGCCGACTCTCCTTAGACTGAAAAGAGGTTAGAGGAATGGTCTGTGGTCAGAAAAGAGAAGGAAACAATAACCCTTAACAGTAAAAGCTATCATTTGGTATTGAGAAAATGATCCACAGACGGTCCTTTATACTATTCTAATCAGTACAAAGTTAGATATGTCATGTGAAATTCTTCCTTGAAATTTACATTATAACATACTCTCTTGTTCACAGCATAAACAAATGTAAAAATTACTATGAAGTACTTGGAGTTACCAAAGATGCTGGTGATGAAGATTTGAAAAAAGCTTATAGAAAGCTTGCTTTGAAGTTTCATCCAGACAAAAACCATGCACCTGGAGCAACAGATGCTTTTAAAAGTAAAGTAAACCTTTTAAAGCAGTTTTACTAAGCTCTTTTTAAGGTCCGCTTTGTTTCAGAATATTAAATTCTGCCTTTAGACTGGTGCATTTGGAAGCCAGCATAAGCAAGGGTCCTCAAAATCCTTTAAAACTTCACTATTAACTTATTATACCAAAAGCCAAACAAATGCACTTTGGCTTTACAAAAGGAACATGCCAGCTTTGGCGAAGTCCTAAGTAACTTGTATAGATACCCGTACATGCTTTCTAGCTTACCGTGTACAAGTGATGTGATGATTATGCATGAGCTAGCATATTACCAACTGGTTCTAAGGAAACTAAAAGCAAAAAAAAGCTTTTGAGATATTGGAGACTGTCTAGAATTGGAAATTACTTGGAATCACTATCTGCCCAGTGTTCTTAGATTTGTATTAACTCTGGCCAATTTTTGCATTTTTTGTATGTAGTTTCAACTAATGGGATATTTTTTCTTTTTAAGAATTAGTTTCTTTCCTTCTGCCTACTATTCACTTTTCTTCATTTTCTTTCTCAATATTATTTTAGTTTTTTGCCATTTTAGTAAAGAAATGTTAGAGAACTGATTTTGTAATTTCATGTTTGTTACATACCATTTATTCATAATAGTTAACTTTTAGATCATAGGAAAATGCTGAAGTTTGTGATGTTCTTGTGAATTTGGCATTCATAGAGCCAATGTATAATATTTACAGTGAATTGCTGGAGTCTTGGAATAATAAGAAGGAGATACTCATTTTTAAAATGTTCCTAAAAGATAGACAACTCAATTGGTCTTTCAAAAAAAATATTGTTAAAATTGTTTCAAAAATAGTTTTATTTCTTGAAGGAAGTTGCCAAGCAAAATCCATTTGGGGATTATGAATATATTCCAATAAAAGCAGCCGCCAAAGTGGTGCTGGTGGGAGTGAAGTGGCGCTGTGCACTGAGCGCCTTCTCTGTGTTTCCCTCAATTGAAAGTGGTATGTTGAAAGTACTGGAAAAGTTTCTTCCCTCAAAAACACTAACTTTAGCACATAGTCCCCTAAAAGGTAAAAAATGTTTTTCACATTATGAATTAAAATAATTTAAAGTTTTTGGTGTTTTTAAACACGTTTAAAAGCATTTTGGCAGTGAATTGTTTGCATGTTTGTGATGTGCTAGGTGATTTCAGTATTAATTCTTCATTAATGCTGAGAACATTAAACTGCTTCTTTCTCCCACTTGTATTGAAGTCATGGTAGCATTATTGGTCTTGGAATAACAGTAAGTGGATCTACCAATATTTTTATAGCCTGTGTTACGTTTGGAAGAGATGAGCAGTGTACATGTCCCCCCAGCTTGACACTCAGAAGGGGTTTTACAAAGTGATTGTACTTTGGGGTGATACATTTCAGTTTTATGCTGTGCTTTGCAAAACCAAAAACTTAATGTTTATCAGTGTGCTAGGAGGTGATTCATCTCTAGAGGAGAGGCTCAAGCTATTCAGTACACAGAGGTTATATGTAAATCAGAAGGCTAATTTATTAATCCCAGAGAGGGTCAGAATAGGGAGTTGGCTGATGAGCCCATTTTTCATTAAGTGGAAACTATGTAGAAAACCCAGGTTGCAGTCCACAGATGCTTGGTGAGCAAAGGTAGTTAATTAGAGAATATTACAGCTTGTGTCATCATACAGAAATGGTAAGTTTCATTCATTCAGCACACAGGGTCTTTTCATTACCTCCTGAATCATCTTGTTTTATCTTTAACAAATAGATCTTAACCTCTGTTTTTGGGTTATCAGGCTGTTTATTCTAAGCAAAGACTATAGTTTTTTCTTTTGTGTAAAAGGTAAGTATGGATTGATTGCTCTGTAATTACCAAAACACTTTTTACAGAAGATGGAGAACACTTGCTTTTTATTTCCTCCAAGAATAGAAAAAGAGGAGATAATTGGTTTCCGGAATTAAATTAAATAGATATTTTCATTTGTGTGTTTTGTAAAGCTTTAAAAATAAAGAGTTGTTATCAAGGAGGGTATACTAAATGAACTCTGAAGCTCTTTGTCCTTTACAGTTAGTATTGTAAGTTTCTCTAAGCAGGGAATATCTTACTGACATCTACAGAGGGACTCTTTGTCCTTTACAGTTAGTATTGTAAGTTTCTCTAAGCAGGGAATATCTTACTGACATCTACAGAGGGACTCTTTGTCCTTTACAGTTAGTATTGTAAGTTTCTCTAAGCAGGGAATATCTTACTGACATCTACAGAGGGACTCTTTGTCCTTTACAGTTAGTATTGTAAGTTTCTCTAAGCAGGGAATATCTTACTGACATCTACAGAGGGACTCTTTGTCCTTTACAGTTAGTATTGTAAGTTTCTCTAAGCAGGGAATATCTTACTGACATCTACAGAGGGACTCTTTGTCCTTTACAGTTAGTATTGTAAGTTTCTCTAAGCAGGGAATATCTTACTTACATCTACAGAGGGACTTGCGCAGGATATAGAAACATACTTTTAAAAAAGATTTGAATGAAATGGATCTCTTTTCTTCTCTTTGACATCTGTGTCTTCAAAACATACTCAGTGTGCATTATCTTCAAAGACTTCAAGTATTTCAGAGACTATTTGAATTGTACCTGGGCCTGTTGACATCTATATGAATGTTATAACAAAGGGCATGGATTAGCTGTTAATGTGTTTGCTTGATAAATAATAATGGATCAGATGCTGTTGCCCATGTTAGGTCTGGTTGTTCAGTATTCTTAACATCTGGAATCTGTGTCTAAAAACAAAGAAGTCAGTTCTGCCCTTTGGGCTAGTGTCTATAGAGAAATACAGTAAGAGAATATGAGATCCTCTTACTCAAAGAATTTTTAATTTATAAAGGGGAAACAAGTCTCTCACAGAACATTTGGAAATAATAATAATACCTAACATTTGACAAGCATTTCATAGTTTTCCATTACCATTTTTAAAAATTTAATGCTTGTTAAAAATCTTGTGAAATAGTCAGGGGACCCATGTCATCCTCTTTTCACAAATAAGAAAATTGAGGCTCAGAGAAATTAACTGATTTACCCCAGGATCTCCCAGAAGACTGAATATAAATAAATACCAAAACATAGAGTAAAGATTTCTGAAGAAAAGTGAGAAATGTAAAGTAGCATTATGATCAGAGTAACTGGAGAAGCCTTCATATAATAGGTGACAATTAAGAGTTTTCTCGAGATGAGTATGATTTCTGTGATTGGAGGAGAAGGAAGATGGCAGAAGCTTGGGTATGAGAATGAGGCAAGTGATGTAAAAATGAATGAGGACTTCCACTTTCAGGAAGATGGAACAGATGTACTTATCCCTGAAAGGGGTAAAACTGAGTGTCCTAAGTACAACTGAATATTATATATAAAACAAAACAAACATAAGAAAACTCTGAAAGGTGGAGAGAAGAAGGTAGACCAGCTAGGGACCTTGGCACCCAAAGAACAACATGGCAGTGAGTTGCTTGGGTTTTCATTTTGCCTTTTATATGTCAGACTAGGTGCTGGAGAAGCAGACAACCCAGAAACACCAATGAACACAGACAATCTCCAAGAAAAGCATGCTCTCTCTAGTCAAACAACCAGGAGAGGGACAGCCTAGCAAGACAGAAAACTTTTAAGCAGTGGCCATTCTACTACAACCAAATACCACAGAAAAACCTGTGACTGCACCCATACCCACACCAGCAAGGCTGAGTAGAGAACTTAGGCTGCCACCCTCTCTGAGCTGTAATGAGATGCCCTAACCCTCCAGTTGGGGTGGTAACAGAGAAGATCGAGTAGGGAGCTGATACTTCCACTCCTACCTGGCAGTAACAAGGCGTCCCTTCCTTTCCCCACTGGAGTAGTGTCATAAGTGACCTGGTGGAGAGTCAGGATTTTCACCACCATCCAAAGGTAAGCAAAGCCATATCCTTACTACACCTGGGGAGCAGTAATGAGGCACCCCTATTCTTGCCAGCCAAGGGAGTATCAGTAAGGACTTGATGAGGGACTGGCAATCGCATCCCTGCCCAGCAGTAATTAGGTTCCCCTCCCTTCAGCTGTCATCAGAGGCCAAGGAGGAAATCTGGACTCTTTTTCCACCTGGGAGTAACAAGGTGCTATTCCCTTTTTCTGTACCAGAGTAGTGTCAGAGGAGGACAGTTAAAACAGAAGCTTTAGATAAGATTCAGAGTCTCATAAGGTAATACCTCAAATGACCACATTTCAGTTGAAAATCACTTGTCATACTAAGAACTAGGAAAACCTCAAACTGAATTTAGAAAGTCAGTCACTAGATAGGCACATGGAGATGACTGAGATATTAGAATTGCCTAACAAAGATTTTAAGGCATCCATCATAAAAATGCTTCAATAAACAATTACAAAAAATGTTTGAAACAAATTTAGAAAAATAAGTGTCTTAGCAAAGAAATAGAAACTCTGAGCAAATAAACAAAAGGTGTAATGAGTCAAATGGAAATTTTACAAGTTAAAAATCCAAAAGCTGAAATAAAAACTAGCAATAAATGTAATAAACAGCAGAAGGACAGAAAGAGGAAAGAATCAGTGAACTGGAAAATAGAAAAATAGATATTATCTAATCTGAACTATGGAGAAAATAGACTGAAAAAAAGAAGAAAGAACATAGCCTCAGGGACAAGTGGAATCACAACAAAAGATTGAACAATCGTATCATTGGGGTCCTGGAAGGATAGGCGAAAGAGAGCATAGCTGAAAAAGTACTCAAAAGATAAAGATCGAAAACTTTCCAAACTTGGCAAAAGATCTAAGCTTATATAATTTGAGAAGTTGAATGAATCCCAAACAGATAAACCCAAAAAATCTACACCGAGACACATCACAGTCAAACTTCTGAAAACTAAAGACAAAGGAAAAATCTTGAAAGCAGTAAAAGATAAATGACACCTTCCCTATAAGGGGAAACAGGTCAAATGACAGTGAATTTCACATCAGAAACGGTGCAGGCCAGGAGGGGATGGCACATTTTTCAAGTACTGAAAGAAAAGAAATTCAGAATTGTATACCCAGCAAAAATATCCTTCAGGAATAATGAGGAAATCGACATTTTCAGATGAAGGAAAAATAAGAGAATTTGTCCCTAGCAGACATGCCCTAATAGAATAGCTAAAGGAAGTTCTCTAAACAAAAGAAAACAATAAAAGAAGGAATCTTGAAATATGAAGAAGGAAGAAAGAACATGGTAAGCAAAAATATGGGTAAATGCAATATTTTTTACTGCTTCTCTTGAGTTTCTCAATTATGGTTGACACTTGAAGCAAAAATGTTAACATTGTCTGATATGGTTCTAAATGTATGCAGAGAACATATATAGGACAATTATATTATAAATGGATAAGGATAAAGGAAAATAAAGAGAAGTAAGGATTCTGTAGTACACTTGAAGTAGTAAGATGATGATACCCGTAGGCTGTGATAAGTTATATATACAATACCTAGAGCAGCTACTAAAAAGCAGGAAACACTGGATAAATCAAAATGGAATTCTAAAAAGATGTTCACGTAACTCACAGGAAGTCAGGAAAGAGAACAGAAAACAAAAAGTAAAATGGCAGACGTGAGCCCTAACTTATCAATAATTATATTACATGCAAATGATCTAAATATACCAATTAAAAGATTGACAGAGTGAATTAAAAAAAAACATGACTATGTTTTTCTACAAGAAGCTCAGTTCATTTATAACAATATAGATAGGCTGAAAGTAAGGAGGTGGAAAAAGATATATCAAGCACACATTAATCAAAAGGAAACAGGAGTGACTATATTACATAAAGTAGACTTTAGACTAAAAAAATGCCAGAAAGGGACACTGTATTATGATAAAAGGGTCAGTTCCTCAAGAAGACATCACAGTATAAACGTGTATGCACTAAAAACAGATATGCAAAATATGTAAATCAAAAACTGATAGTACTGGAAGGAGAAATAAATAAATTCACAATTATAGTTGGAAATGTCAACACCTCTCAACAACTGATAGAATGAACAACTAGACAGAAAATCAGCAAGAATATAGAAAAATTAAACACCATTAGCCAGCAAGATCTGATCACCATTTACAGAACACTCCGCCCAGCAACAGCAAATTATAAATTCTTTGCAAGTGCCCACAGAGCACACTCCAAGATAGAGCGCATCCTGGGTCATAAAATAAACCTCCAGTAAGTTAAAAGGCTGAAATCATACAGAGTGTTCTCTGGCCGTATGAAATTAAAGTAGAAATCAATAACAAAGGTAATTGGAAAGTGTCCAGTCACTTGGAGACTGGACAACACACTTCTAAATAATCTATGGGTCCACGAAGTCTCGAGAGAAATTTTTTAAAAAATACGTTAACTAAGTAAAAATGTAGCATTATCAGAATTTGAGGGGACCAGCTAAAGCAATGAGGGAGGAAACTTATGACACGAAATGCGTATATCAGAAAAGAGGAACAGCCTCAAATCAGTCATCTAAGCATCCACCTCATGAACCTAGAAGAAGAGGAAAATAAACCCAAAGCAAGAAGAAGGAAGGAAATAATGGTGAGAGTGGAAATCAATAAAATCGAAAACAGAAAAACAACACTGAAGATTAATGAAACAAAAGAACTAATTCTTTGAAAGATCATTGAAATTGACTGACAAAGGAAAAAAGAACAGTTCTACACACAGATTTACAACTTAGATGAAACGGATCAATTCTTTGAGAATTACAAATGATCAGGACTCAGTCAATCTGAAGTAGATAATGTGAACAGCTAGCTCTGTAACTGCTAAGTAAATTAAATTTGTAGTTAAGAAACTCCCAAAAAGAAGCCTCCAGGCTCAGATGCCTTTTAAAAGTTTTAAAGAAGAATTAAAACCAATTCTACGCAGCCTCTTTGAGAAAATAGAAGAGAAGGAAACATTTCCCAATCCATTTTACAAAGTAAGTATTACCCTGCTATCAAAACCAGTCAAAGACACTATGAAAAAAGAAAACTACAGGCCAGTATTCTTCATGGAATAAACTCAAATACCCTTAACAAAATATCAGAATTCAGTAATATGTAGAAAGAATGATACACCCTGACCAAGTGGAGTTTATTCAAGGATGCAAAGCTGGTGCACTATTCAACTATCAATCAGTGTGATCTTCTATACGAATAGAATAAAGAAGGAAAATCTCATGATTTTATCAATCAGTGCAATAAGAACATTTGAAAAATTTCACCACTCATTCATGATAAAAACTGACAGAAAAATAAGAATAGAAGGGAACTGCCTCAAACTGATAAAAGAGCAGCTACAGAAAACCTTCAGATAACATTGTACTTTCAGTGGTGAAAGACTGAATGTTTTCCCCCTAAGATTGGGATTGAAGCAAGAATGTCCTCTTTCACCATCTTATTCAACATAGAGTGGGAAATTCTAATCAGTCCATTGAGGTGAGAAAAGGAAATAAAAGGCACACAGATTGGAAAGGAAGATATCAAACTGTCCCTATTTGCAAATGACTTGATTATGTATAAAATCCAAAGGATTATACCCCCACCCCCCAAAAAATCCTAGGACTAATAAGTGAATTCTGCAAGGTTTCAGAATACAAGATAAACATACAAAAGTCAATTTCTGTGTTTAGAAATATTTAGTATATTTCTATGTACTAGCAGTGAACATGCAGACACTGAAATTAAAAATATATTACCATTTACAGTCAAACACACAAGAAATGCTTAGGTGTAAATTTAACAAAACTTGTATAGGATGTGTTTACTGAGAGCTTTACAATACTAATGAAAGAAATCAGAGCAGAGCTAAATAAATGGAATGGTATATCACGTTCACGGATTTGAAGACTCAAGACAATAAAGATGTCAAGTCCCCCCCAAATTGATATGCGTATTTAACACAATTTCTGTCAAAATCCTAGTAAGACTCTTTTACAGATAAAAGCAAGTTTATTCTAAAACTCATATGGAAAGACAAACAACCTGAATAAGTAAAAAGAAAAGAATGGAGTAGGATTAATCACTGTACCTGATTTCAGGACTTACTTTACAGCTACAGTTATCAGTGTGGTATTGGCAGAGAGGTAGACACATAGATCAATGTAATAGGATAGGAAACCCAGATATTGACCCATACAAAGAGACCCAGCTGATTTTTGACAAAGCTGCAAAAGCAATTCAATGGAGGAAAGATAACCTTTTCAGCAAATGGTTTTGGAGTAATTGGACAGTCATAGGCAAAAAAAATTAACTTTGATCTAAATCTCACAGTTTATACAAGAATGAACTCAAAATGAATCATGAACGTAAATATGAAACAATGTAAATATAAAACAACAAAGAATCTAGTAATAGAAACTTGAAACTTCTTATTTACCAAGATTTTAAACACTTAGCAGAAAATCTTGGGAGCAAATCTTTAGGATGTTAGGCTAGTCAGTGATTTCTTAGACTTAACACCAAAAACATTTTATGAAAGGAAAAGTTGATAAGTTGGACTTCATCAAAATTATTTAATTTTTTGCTCTGCATCCTGTGAAGAGGATGAAAAGACAAGTGATACACTAGGAGAATATATTTGCTAAACATGTATCTGACAAAGGACTAGTATCTAGAATACGTGAAGAGCTCCTCAAACTCAAAATTAAATAAACAGACAATCCAATTAGAAAATAGGTAAGAGACATTCC
The DNA here is from genome assembly GCF_037783145.1 of Equus przewalskii. Taxonomy (NCBI): domain Eukaryota; kingdom Metazoa; phylum Chordata; class Mammalia; order Perissodactyla; family Equidae; genus Equus; species Equus przewalskii. The sequence continues at coordinate 39,503,217 of NC_091833.1, forward strand.
ACTGAAGATGATATACAAATGGGAAATAAGTATTTGAAAAGATTTTAAACATCATTCATTAGCATTAGAAATAATACAAAGTAAAACCAAAATGAGATATGACTACACACCCATCAGAATGGCTAAAATAAAAAATAGCAACAACACCAGATACTGGTCTCGATGCGGAGAAACTGGATCACTCGTACATTGTTGATGGGATGTAAAATGATATAGTCACTCTGTGAAAACAATTTGGCAGTTTCTCAAAAAACCAAATATTTGGCTACCATACAATCCAGCAATTGCATTTCTGGGCATTTGTTGCAGGGAAATTAAAATTTATGTTTACCCATAAACCTGTACATGAATGTACACAGAGTATTATTCGTGATAGCCAAAAACTAGAAACAACCCACATTTCTTTCGGTGGGTGAATGGTGAAACAGTGCTACCTCCACACCATGGATGTGAACTGTTGGCTTCCTAACAACCTGAATCAGTCTCCAAAGAATTATGCTGACTGAAAAATGCCAATCCCAAAAGCTTTCATTCCATTTATGTACTGCGTTATTCTATTTATGTTAACAGTCTTGAAATGCCAAAATTATAGAAATAGAGAATAGATTAGTGGTTGTCGGGGGTTAAAGAAGGGATGGAGGGGAAGGAAGTAGGTGTGGTTCTAAAACAACAAGAACAAGGTGATGGAAATTCTTTATATCCTGACTGTACCAATGTCTCTATCCTATCTGTGATACTGTCCTGTAATTAAAAAGATATTACCATTGGGGAAATTAGGTAATAGGCTCAGGGGATCTCTCTGTATTATTTCTTAGAATTTCATATGAATCTAAAGTTACCTTAAATAAAAAGTTTCATTAAAGAAAAATGAATAAAGTGGCAGGTATCTTTTGGTGAAGTAAGTGAGACACGGGTAGCAATGTATTTTGTAAGGCTTTTGAATACCAAAATGAATTTTGGATTTAATTCCTGAGATCATAAGAAACTGGAAAAAGTTCTTGATTTTGAGTGTAGCACAAAGTAAATGTATAGAAAATTACTGTAGTCAGTCGATTAAACAAATTTTCTTACATACATAATTATGGATTATTACAGTATTTCACAAATATCTTCTAAAATATCTTAATGTTTGGAAATTATATTTTTTAAAAAAGAAAAATCTTGGTTAAGTTCACAGGCTCCACTTCAGTGGCCCAGGGTTCACAGGTTCGGATCCTGGCTGTGGACCTACATACTGCTCTCCTCAAGCCACACTGTGGCAGCATCCTACATACAAAATAGAGGAAGATTGTCACAGATGTTAGCTCAGGAACAATCTTCCTCAAGCAAAAAGAGGAGGATTGGCAACAGATGCTAGCTCAGGGCCAATATTCCTCACACACACACAAAAAAGAAGTCTTGAAGATAGAATTGGGTTGCCAATATAGTAATAGTTTAAAAAGTAATAGCATTATTAAATTACCTGAAATAGTCCATTACTATATAGTCGTTAAATCCTGAAACTGATATTATTACTGGAAGTGTAACTTTAGCAGATATTGAAATATACGCTTCGTTTTTATAGCTATGGGTTAATACCTTGCTGTAGTTTGTAAGTACATTGATTGGATCTTTGATTATGCTTTCCCATTGGAGCAACATTATAAGTGATGACTATAATTTCTGAGTCATAGATCTACAGTATTTGAGAATCTGAAGAAAGTTTTGGACCATCTCCTCAAATAAATGGACCGTCCACCTGATTTTTCTTTTTCTTTTTGTTTTTTTTTAAAGATCTGCACCTGAGCTAACAACTGTTGCCAATCTTTGTTTTTTTTTCTCTGCTTTATCTCCCCAAATCCCCCCGGTACATAGTTGTATATCTTAGTTGCACATCCTTCTAGTTGTGGCATGTGGGATGCCGCCTCAATGAGCCCTGACGAGCGGTGCCATGTCCGCGCCCAGGATCTGAACCGGCAAAACCCTGGGCCACTGCAGCGGAGCGCGTGGACTTAACCACTCGGCCACGGGGCTGGCCCCATGATTTTTCATGCAATAGGGTTCACAAGCCACTTGAAAGCTATCTCTGTCCCAGGTTTAAGAAGCCCTATGAGAAGAAAAGTTCTAGATTATCTGTATATAATTAATTTCAGTGTGATATATAATCATCTAAAAACAACTACCTAATGAGCATCTGTTTGCTTGCACGGTACCTATGGCAGCCGCCACATGGGATCCAGAAAGTATTTAAAAAATATCCCATTTTGCAAGAGGCTTACCATCTAGTTTAAGAAGCAAGCTGTGTTTATGAAATGATTAATTATTAGAAGTATCAGAATGAGAATAGGGTAGTTCCTGCTTTTAGATCAAAGCATTACTGCTTTTGTAAATCATGTCAAGAAGACATTTTGGTAATCAATTTACTACTGCCTCTCTTGGACACAGGAGTATGAGATTGGAAATAGAATTCTTTGTAAATAAATATCACAGTAGTGGCAAAGTGAGATAGGAAAACTAGAGACTATCTGGATTCATTGAGAAACAATTCAGACTTTGTGCTGGCCCTTGGGGACATTGCAGTGAAAACATAGACACAGTCCCTACGCTCATGGAGTTTACAGTTTTAAGAGCAATAAATTGTTCTGGAATAGAATAAAAAATAGCTCATTCTGGGCTGGAGTGTGCAAAACAAGGTTCATGGTGTAGGTTTCACAGTGTACTTAACGCTGCTAAAAAAAATTTGACCTTGAACAAATTTCTTAGCTTTTTTGAGCCTCAGGGGGCTCATGTGTAAAGTGGGAATAATAATGGATGATGTAGTAAAGTAAAGAGGGTGGCAGTTGGTAGCCACTGCTGTATCATTGGTTTGAATGGAACTAATGAATGACTAGATTAGGAGACTCAAAAAGGAAGAAGCAGGATGTTAGGGGATGGAGTACAATAGTATCGAAGGATGGACATTCCTTTATGTTCAAGGCAGTAGGGAGACTTGCCTGTCTAGGATAAAAAATTGTGTTGGGAGCTAGTAATATGTATAATTGCAAACAATGTATAATACCTTTAAAAGAAATTGTTACTGTTTTACTGTTTTCTTGATTAGTCTCAAAGTAATTTTTTTCTTGTTATTAACATGACAGTGGCTTTTATATGGGACTGTCTTAATAATATAAAAACTTTGCTTACCAACTTTTACTCATTACTTTTTCAGAGATTGGAAATGCTTATGCTATTTTAAGCAATCCAGAAAAACGAAAACAGTATGACCTCACAGGCAATGAAGAACAAGCATGTAATCACCAAAACAATGGCAGATTTAATTTCCATAGAGGTTGTGAAGCTGATATAACTCCAGAAGACTTGTTTAATATATTCTTTGGTGGTGGATTTCCTTCAGGTATTTTAATGTTAATTATAAATATTATATTTTATCAAGCTAGAGATCCTCACCTCCAGTTAGGCTGTTTAGAGATTTATCTACCTTCTCCCCTATGTTTTTCCTAGTATTATGATCCTGTGATGGTTTTTCATAAAGGTAGAAGAAAAATGTTAGATTTATTAGCTTTACTGTAAGTCTCTCTTTCACTTACAACACCTTTTAATAATAAAAAAAGAAATGAAGAGCACAGATATTCTGTATTTTATATAAAGCTGAAGAAAGGATGTGTAAGTAGGAAAGCCAGTGGCAGTGTCTTAGTTAAGTGCTCATACAGGTACAGGAGGTATCCTATACCCTGGACAACTATTTGACGTTGGTTCTCTGGAGCTCTATGTAGATATTTCATTATTAACATTATAAATTACTAATTTGGATGTATGCGGAGGTACTGTCCATTGAAATATTAAAATATCTGATTCATAGGTTATATATAAAGTAAGTGGGTTTTTAAAATTACATTAAGATAGAAATAATTACTTGAACTAGGCTATCAAAGTAAAGTATTCTAGAGGAACTACTAAATGAATGGATTTTATAGTACCAGCATGAATATTGAACTCCACTTAGATTTACTGTGAGTTGTTTGTGGGGAAATTAATTTTCTTTCAGAGTAGCTCCTCTAAGGTGGTTAAAATTATAGCTCCAGTCTTGTTTACAGCATATGCTTAATGTGCTAAGTTAAACATTCTATTCAAAATTAGGAGAATCTTTATGCATGTAGCAGTATAATTTGTCCTGGTGGCCCTGTCTGAATATTATTCAGAAAGATTGGTCATTGATAGGACATTTTATAAAGCATCCTTGAAGGAAGGAGAATGTTAAATACAAATTAATGACTGAAAATATAACCTGTATTTTGATGTATTAGGATACATAATTACCTTTCACAGAAAAATTATTCAGACTAATAATTTTGACTGAAAATATGCTAGAAACAATCAAAAATCTTTCAGATTTTAGTGAATTTTCTGATAGTTGATTTATAGTTCTTTTGTTTGTTATAACGTTGTTTACTTTGTCATTGGTAGCCATTTCTGGTTGGTCACCTTATTTGAAAACAGCTTGAATGTTTATCAGCAAGAGAATATTTGAATAAATTGTGGTCCACCCATACCATAGTATATTACGCAGCTATGTTTTCAAAAATGAGTTAGAGCACTATCTCTTGATTTTCAGAGATATTTGTTATTCATTGGTAAATGCAGAAGGCAGAGTTTCAGAGTAATGATCCAAGGTTTGTAAAAGCAACCGACTACAGCAGAAGTCCTCTATGCCTGCAGTGTTCAAGTTCTCCTGAAGAGGGAGCTTTACTTTAAAGGAAATAGGGTCCGGCGAGAATCGTCCCTGTTTCCCTCCATGCGTCTCTGACAAGAGGAGAGGGCCATAAGCATTCACTACTTAAATATGCATTTTTTCAGTTAACTTAAAAAATTAAAAATGTAAAAATAGGATTTTTCTGATCATAATTGCTATCCCTAATTTAACCTTGTTTTTTATTTTCTAGGTAGTGTACATTCATTTTCAAATGGACGAGCTGGTTATAGCCATCAACATCAGCATCGACATAGTGGACATGAAAGAGAAGAGGAAAGAGGAGATGTATGTTTATGATATAATTAGAAATCATAAAGTGGCAAATCTCAGCTCAGGAAAAGTAATTAGAGTTGTCTGAAAATAGGGCAGTTTGTTTTAAAAGGAAGTAATGAATTTTCTCCCAGCACAGGTGAGGGGTAGAGACTAGACAATCCCTCAGGGGTATGAGGGGAGCAGGGTAGAAGTCACGGTGGAAGGTGGTTGGGCATATGACACCTTCACATTTGGTGCTCTGTGATTCTAATGAAGATAACACCTGCAGTGGGCATGTTTTGAAGGTAACTTCTTATTGTTGGTCCTAAAGGATTTAGAATTAATACTGAAAAAGGTAAATTGGAAGTAACTCTCCTTGTTCTAATACAGTTATACCTAATTGCATGTAGCAGTTAAATTACATAAAGTAGAAAGGTAGGTGGAAAGAGCACTAGACTACAAGTTAAAAGGCCTGGGCCCCCGCTCTGCCACTCATCAGCTTCCACGGTCCACCCTCAAATCCAAGGTGAAAAGAGCTTTGCAACCTTCTGCATAGTGGTGGTGTCTCTCTGTGCATGAGAGAAAGGAGAACGTCCTCATCTGTAAGATGAGATCAGGTTAAATCAGTGTTTTCCACATCAGGATCTCAGGTGAAGCAACTGGAAAGTGGTATTTTGAAGACTCACCCCAGGAAGTTGTTAGATCAGGCAGATTTGAGAGCACTGAACCAGATGATCTCAAATCCTTTCTGCCTCTCAAAATGTGTGACAACTGTTGGATTCTTGACATCTATGGTTATATTACAATTTGTTATTCTTTGATGATTTTTTATAGGGAGGTTTTTCTGTGTTTATCCAGCTGATGCCCATTATCGTATTGATCCTCGTGTCGTTATTAAGCCAGTTGATGGTCTCTAGTCCTCCTTATTCCTTATATCCCAGATCGTAAGTAGCTAAGTGAAATTTTACAAAAAGAATTGTTGTTTCTTATATAGCTTCCTTTAAAGATCTTTGTGCTTTTTTAAACTTTTAAGTGCCAAATCTTCTATTACCCCAAGTGTACCAGATTTAAAAGTCTCTAATTTTAAAAATAGTTTCTCAAGTGATTAATTTGTATTATGTTGTTAGTTTACATTTTTCTTGCATTGTGGATAAAGACGGAAGTGCTGTCTTCGAACTTGATAGCAATTTCCTATAATAGGTAACATGTTGACATTGAAAACAAAAAATACTTTAAAAGATAAAAATACTTTAAAAACAAAAATAAAATTGTGATTGATCTTACAGAGCTTTGTGTCATTAAGGGGGAAATCACTTCACTCCTCTGTTTGTAAAATATTGATTAAATAAAACCAAATATCACTTTTTTGTTATGTGAAGTCTTTTTCCATAATATACTTTATATATCAGAGGTCAAGACATAAAGGAAATTTAATGCAGCATCCATTCTAGAAAACTTTACTGTAATACAATGAATATAAAGGAAACTTTGTAAAATCGTATTGCCAGTGATTTTATAATATTAGAAACGGATTGGTCTAAAAACAAGAAATACCTTCTTATTTTTTCCAAATAAGATTTTTGTCAACTAAAAACTGAGAGAACTTATAAGAACATAGTATATTAAAATATGATTGCTTTTTATGACATGAATGGTGGTTTTAGGCAATTAGAGATAATGTGAATAAATGATTACCAATATTAACTTTTTAATTATTTTTAATTGCTTTTCTTAGCTTGGTTTGGAGTAGCAGATCAGAATGTACAATTTCAATTAAAAAAGTAATGATCAAGCATTTCTTTTACAGTGGATCAGGACAAACTATTAAAATGCAGACAGAAAACTTGGGAGTCGTCTATTATGTCAATAAGGACTTTAAAAATGAATATAAAGGAGTGTTATTACAAAAGGTAGAAAAGAGTGTGGAAGAAGATTATGTGACTAATATTCGAAATAATTGCTGGAAAGAAAGACAACAAAGTAAGTTTGTCAAATGTTTAACATTTAGAAACTTACTCAGAGTCTTTGGAATTGATAACTATAGATTTCTCTACTGAAGAAGTATTCTAGAACCGCCTGGCACATGATTGGAACTCAATAGTTAAATGAGACAAAGTGTTTCAATGTACATGTGGCCTAATAACAGTGTTTAGCACTTAGGAAGGACTTGATAAATGGTATTTGTGTTATTGTTGTATCAGTAAATATCTGGTTGAATAAGTGAATAATACCAAATTTCAGTGTATTTAAGATGTTGTCAATTGTAACATGCATCATTTTATGTGCCACTAAGAAAGAAAAAATCCTGGCACATAAACTGTGTCATCAGTTTTAATATGCATTCTGTTTCAGAGTTAAGTTTGAAACTCTTCATTAATTTAGCCTACACATTTAGCATTTAATGTACGAGTTTTATGGACATTTCATTTTCCTTTATTTATTTTGTGTGTAGAGAAGTCCTTGGGAACACTTAATCAAGTTGTTTAGCATTTTCCAGCCTCAGCTTCCTTAATTTAAGAGGCAGCTCCACCTATAAAAAGGTTGACCATAAGAATCTACTGAGATGCTGCATGTGAACTGAGTGTTATTATAGTTTTTGTTTTTCTGTCAGTTCGGAATAATAAAGTAGACCATATAGTGTAGACTTTGGAATTAGACTAAAGTTGAATCCTTGTTTGAAATTTTTAGCTGAATGATTAGGGCCAAATATTCATTCTAACCTCTGTGAGTATATTCTTTCATGTGTCAAATGGATGATGATGATGAGTGGGAGGAGGAAATAACTATCATTTATATACTGCTTATTGTTTTGGTCACTGTCCCAAGCACTTTATATATATATTAACTCATTTAATCACCACAACAGCACTATGAGGTTATTATACTCATCTTACATATGAGGAAACTGAGACAGAGAGATTAGTAAATTCTCAAGGTCATAGAGGTGTTCTATGATTCAAAACCAGTCAATTTGTCTCCAGAATCCAGGCACTATGTTCCACAGTCTTCTCAATAATACCTAAATTTATGGGTTTGTTGTGAAAATTAAATCAGGCAATAGCTAAAGTGTTTCTCATGTAGTAATTGCTCAGAAAATGGTAGCAGTTACCATAGTCTCTCACCCACTAGGGAAAATTTGATGAAACATAACCTTTGTATACTTCAAAGAGCATTCTTATCTCTGGCCTTGGTCTATATAATGGCAATTAGAGGAAGTACGACCTCCTTGGTCTCCAAGTCTCTGAGTCTGTGAAATCAGTCTGTTCCGTGTGGAGAAGATTACATTAGACTAGTGGTTTTAAACTGGGAATGATTCTCACCTGTCTCCCATGGGACATTTGGTAATACCTGGAAACTTTTGTGTGTGTCAACACGGGGTGAGGGTGGAAGGGATTACTCTTGGCGTCTAATGGATTGAGGCCAGGGATGCTTTGAACTTGCTACAATGCACAGGACAGCTCCCTATAGCAAAGAATTATCTGGCCGCAAATGCCAATATTGCTGAGGTTGAGAAACCTTGCATTAGCTGAAGGTCTTAATGGCAGTATGTACCAAATTTTATTTTGTTGTATTTCATTTCATTTCATTTCATTTTGTGTTCTGTAGTACCTTGCACAATTTTTTGCACATCATAGGCATATAGTAAATTCTTTATGGATGTATGAACAATTGGATGAATGATTAATGAATTTGTATGAATGAATGTATTAAAGACCTGTTTTATTTTGTGTTAAAAGAATGACTAGCGCATTAGGTGTATCCACTTTCAAATACAAGTTCTAGTCCTCAGCTAACTGGCTGATTTTTGGATTATGCTTACTTACATTCTATTTCCTTAAATAATTGATAATTGACTGTATAAATAGAAAGAAGGAAGGAAAAGGTATTCATATTTATGGAAGATAGTGTAATGCTATGGTCAAAGTGCAGACTTTGGGACTGCCTTGCAAGATCTTGGCTCCACCAACACATTATGTAGGCCACACTACATAACCTCTCTAAACCTGTTATTTCATTGTTAAAATATGGACATAACAAATAATGTATGTTAACACTTAGCATAATGCCTTGCACCAGTAAGTGTTCACTATTGTTACTCATTATAATTATTTTTTATTCCATCCCTACTATAAGCCAAGTGTTTTTGCTTGGCATAATTTAGTTTAATCTTTAAACAATCTGGTAAGATCAGTATTAATAGGTTTCATGGACCCTTCAGTCCATGTTTTCTCCACTACAGCAAGTTGTCTACAGCTATATTGTACACATTTATGTGTGTCTTTTAAAGTTAATATCAAAAGTTTTAACTAAATCTGATTTTAATAAGTCTTTTATAAAACAACTTGCTTGTGTTCAGAAATATTAAGGAAACAAGACAAAACTCTTAAAGACCAAAGAGATGTGACAACTAATACAATGTGTGATCCTGGCTGGGGAGGAAATGGCTATAAAGGATATCATTGGGACAGTTGGGGAACTTTGAATATAGACTACATATTAGATAATGGTGTCATATCGTTAAATTTCTGAATTTGAAAATTGTATTGTGGTTATGTAAGAGAATGCCCTTGTTCTTAGGAGAAACATGCTAAAGTAATTAGGAATGAAAGGTCATGATGTCTGCAACTTACTCTCAAAAGGTCTGCAAAATAATAACCACCACAACAGTAACAACAGCCTTTATTGTAGAGAGAGCTAAAGCAAATTTGACAAAATATGAAGAATTGGTCAATCAAGGTAAAGGGTTTTAGCATGTTCGTTGTAGTAGTCAAGTTTTGTGAAATTTTCAAAAAAAAAATTCAACAAACTTAGCACATCTAGAGGTTATGGGTTTTGAATGAAGGTAGAAGTAGGAGGAGCTCAGTATAACAATTTATTGATTGAATGTTTCACTTGTTGATTAGGATAAAATTATCTTGTTTCTTAAATTAATGTCATTGGAAAGATTGTTGGCCAGTGGATATTCTTTTGCCAGGTTGTTTTTTAGGGTCACTTCTAACACTCTCTAATGTCTAGATTGGTAAAAGAGGTGTTTTATAAAATAGAAGCAGTGATTTGAGATCATGGAAAGAATATTAGGCTAGGACTTGGAGGTCGGAATTGGAATCTAGACCCTGCAGTTTACGAGCCCTGTGAGCTTAGGTTATCTACTTTATTTGGGAAGAATCATCTGCAGATGGATTTTACAAGTCTTTACATTTGTAAATAAAAAGGGTGGAGTGGTTTTGATTGAGTTGTTAAGTCCTACCCTGACTGATTGAATAAACATCATTTCTGACAGATCCTGAGAAATCGCCTGCTCTCTTACCTCTGAGTATATTTTGAATGTGGTCCTGACTGATGTCCTCTACTTTAGCCACTGTTTTCCAGAAAGTAACCAAGTTTTTTCTCTTTTTGTTATATCTTCTCTAAGTGCTCCCAGCCTTTAGAAGTGTTAATAAACAGTGAAATGGCTGAGTAACAGGAATATAACAAGGCATCCCTGAAGAATGTTTGATTTCTAGTCCATTTGTTTTCCCTTAGTAATGCTGTCCACATACTGAAGGAAGCCTCAGAAGTACTTATTTGCTGAGTACCACTACTCTGATTGTATAGCAAGCTTCTTTTCTCTTTTGTGTACCTTCAGTAAGTTTATTACATATTTTTTTAATTCAAGCAAACTCAGAACAAGATTTTAAATTTTTCTGCTCAAGTCTTGGCATAATTAATTAAGCTGAAACCTTAACAAAAGGTCACAGCAGAAAAGACCCACTAACGGTAGTGAATAGTCTATGATGTCTTTAGGATAAGAGGTCAAGATGATAAGTTAGAGCAGTCGCTTTTAAACCACTGGAGACGGGTGGAGGTGGAAGGGGTTGATGGGATTCTACCCTTATTTCTTCTCCAGAGCAGCTCTGGTATTTTACGTGCTAGGCTTCCAAATGGCTTTTAGGAGTAGGACTTGGCTTGCTTTAACTATTTTTAAAAAGTCAGTTAATAGAAGTATATCGAAGGGCTTCTATGAAACATTATTTGAGTTTAAACAACTAGGTGATCTCAATTATTACAGTAGGCACTCTGTATCCACCAGTTCTGCATCCTCGGATACAGAGGGCCAACTAAGGGACTTGAGCATTTGAGGATTTGGGTGTTCATGGGGAGTCGTGGAACCAATCCCTTGAGGATACCAAGGAATGACTGTATTTACTTAGCAAAATATGTTTATTTGTTAATAGAAACAGACATGCAATATGCAGCAAAAGTATACCGTGACGATCGACTCCGAAGGAAGGCAGATGCCTTGAGCATGGACAACTGTAAAGAGTTGGAGCGGCTGACCAGTATCTATAAAGGAGGATGAACTGGAATTTTATTTACACCTTTTAGCATACTCTGTTTTTTCTGTAAGTAAGTTTGGTTTCATCATGAGAGCTAAAGAAAAAGATTTGATGTTAAAAACTAAACTGAATAGTTGGTCCCTGAAATCTTGGACTGTTTATGACCTACTGGCTCCTTTAAATAGTAAGAAACTGAAGACTAAAATTAATATTTTAGTTACGCTTCTGCAGTTATTTTCACTTTAAAAGCTTAAATGATTCCTAACTAAAAATGTCTTGGGAAAGCATTATCACACCTGTAGCAGTTTCCAGTTTTAGTGATTCTCCGTTTTTTTCCTTGTCGTGTAAATATTTATGGGATGATCATTTTGTGTACATACCGGTTATTGCCTTTTTATTTGAATTCTTTTAGTGTTTAGTTCCATGAGACACGTCAGTTTAAATTGATGGAATAAATGTTCTATGACAAAATTACATCTTCCTTGTCAGATGTCAAATGTGTGGAATTTAAACAATGAAACTTTTTCAAAAAGAAAAAAAACAAAGCCTGTTTAACTTTATGTAAAATCTTGTAGCATTATCAGCTTAGAGGGAATTGATATTTTTAATATTGCCATTATATTCCAAAATATATATTGAGATAAATGAACTGGTGTAGAGTATCAGTTTGCTATTTATTTAGTTTTATGAATTGCTAAGCCATGCATACAAATGAAATGCTATACTGATAGATTTTAAAGAAAATATGAAGAAATGGCTATATAGATATTAAACAAAAAGGGTCTTCAACAGTAAACTGCAGTTATGTCGTTTGCAATTCTAATAATTAAAAGGCCCCCAAATGTTCATATGTATGTTTTTAAATGCTGCTAAAATTTATGGAGAAGAGGACCTACCTGTTTTTCCCCCCATGGAAATTTGCAGTTTCTTCTTAATGATCATTTAGGCAAGATCCAAAAGTAAATGGGTTCTTCTACAAATAAGTAATAAGAAACGTTACTACTAAAATAAAGCTTTGTGCCTTTTATCCTGATTGCCAACTCTTAAACATATGGACAGACTACAGCACACTTCCTGGGTCAGAGCATGATCTGTTTGGCCACAGGCAGCAGTGAGCAGAAAGCTAGCAGCAGGTAGAATAGTGATGTATAGCAAGTTATCCTTACAAAATTCTGAGCTGAAATCTATTCACTATTAATTCAATTAATCCTGTAGCAATAAGCTCCTTGTAATTAAATCCATAATATAAATTACAGAGATCAGCTGGAAATTGAGGTTTTTGGTGCCTGATATTGGGTATGAAACTATTTGATTTCTAGTCTTGTATGTTTACAGTTGTAATATTTTAATGATTTTGCTTCATACTCAGTTAATGGAATATGAACACATCTTCAGTAGTTTTTTGTGTGTGAGAGATGCTAGTTAAAGTGGCAGTGTTCTTTTGTTTAAAGATATTTTCGGCATGTAGTTAATTTATAGCATCTGTTGAATAAAACTTCTAAAATGACCATTCTTTTTAAAATGTTTTCTTGTATCCCTCTTTCCAGGTGAGTCAATAGAAATGCCTGATTGAATAAGTAGGTTAAACTAATAATATAGTATCCTAGGGAAGCTGGACAGCTTAACCAACTTTATTTTAGAAATGAGGCCTTTAAAAAAATAGCAATGCTTAAAAGAAAATACAATTTTAAATATTTTCTTGAGCCCATATAATGAGTTTTTAAAAAAATAAGGTCATAGCATTCTAATTAACCTGAAAGTTCATATTGCATCAGAAAACTTATAAAAATTTAAATGAAAAACTTTCATCTATATTTTTCCAGTTTTAGTGGAAATTTACACTATTGTGGTTGATGCTTGTGTGAATTGAACTCTTGTTGACTGATTCTTTTTCCCTTAATCCTGACTTTAAGGGGATAGATGAAATTATCAAGTTAAGTGAAGCTGTACACTCTGAAGTCATACATGGCTTTTGGACAGTATTATATTTCACTTGCATTGCTGCATCCCATTACATTCCATAAAATGTTTGGGGAAATGTTTTTGATAAAATGAAATTTTCAAACCAACTGTGGGAAATGAGTGATAGAGTGCCTGAAAATTTAAGCCACATAGAAAGTATGCAAGGGAAGATTAAGTCCTTACTGTCACCTATATAATGGGGCAAGGGTCCAACCAAGTGTCTTAGAATTTTGGGTTAATTCTGTGAAGAAGACTTCAGCTATCTTGAGATGTAATAAGATTTTCATGTTTGCCACTCTTTAATAAAAATTCCAACATTTTGCTGTCTTTCTTTTAGCTACATGAGCTTTGCGATTTCATTTGATAACTTGTACTATTCATTTAGTCATTGCTGAAAAGCCCTCAGTCTTTGAGTACTGCTTTATTAGCTTCTCTGGCTGGTATTTTAGAAGTTTGACAACAATTATATGTATTAATGCTTTACATTTTATCCCTTTTTAAACATACACAGACATCATTGCTTGTGAGGATTTGAGAGAAATAAGTAGTACCTTTTCTGCTCCTCTTTTGATTCCTTAGTTCCCAAATGGACTGGTGCTAATCATTTGTAACTTTCAGAATTTATTTTCATCAAATCTGAGAATTTATTTCAAGTTATAATCCATTTAATAAGTGAAAACAATATATTTTGGGAAGAGAGTGCATTGAATCTTTAAGTATTTGTTTCATACTCATCACATTCTTATTTATGACTTACAAAGACTTGGTAGAGAAAAGTAAGTCCTTAAGGTATACCTATGCCAGGGCATTAAGCCACTGCTTTTGTGTCAACTCAGGTGTTCACAGGACGGGCATGTGGAATTCCAGCCCTGTACTTTAACTGCACTTCTTTGCTTGAGTTTTCTTCTTAGTAAATCTTCAGTTATACTAGTATGTCAAATAGTTAGCGAGAGAAAGATTAATCTCTTGATTTCCCTTTGTTGATCTATAATATTTTTAAATGCAGCTGTTATTTAATTAATGTGACGTTAATCTTACTTAATAGTGTATTCCTACATATTTCATTAAAAAAATAAATCTCCCGCTTGTATTAAGGCAGTGAAATATTTCTTGACGTTGGCCTGAGGACCAAATGAGCCATCTTTCCAGTTAAGTGTTATGTCAAGGGACCACATGGTTCAGAAGGAGGATTTGTGCATTAATTTAGCTTCCGCATATGAAGCTGGGGTGTAATACTACTGATATTACTATCTGTCTTCACAAAGTGAGGCAAACTGGAAGGGCAGTCGTCGTCTTTTTTCTCATCTGAACAGAAAAACTTCTGAACAATAAATCTAAAGTTGAATTTTCACTAAATAGCTGAAAACCCTTATCTGTGGCCACATTGGACTACTGCCTAGGTAAAATCTATAAAATTTTCTATAAGCCAATGAAAAAGAAAAGAGTAGTACCACAGTAACTTCCAAATTTTTAAAAATTTTAATTACAAAGAAAAAGTGGATAGGATGAGGAACTTCAAGGAATTCTTACAAATCCCTTTAATAATCTGGCAGGCAACACAGTCCTAGAATTCAGGCATCCTTTTTTGTTTTGTTACTGTTAAATAGACATTTTCATGTAAATGGAAACATTCTCCCTCAAAACATTAATTCAAAACATACTCCTTATATTAAGGATTATGTAACCACATTTTTTGTAAAATCCCTGCGGGTAACTTTTTCCTGTTGGTACGTGATTCCTTTTCGTTTAATTTTATTATCTGCTGGTTTTGGGGCCAATAGATTTGTGAATATTCTGTGGATGTGTCCCTCTATAGGTGTATATATATATATTTTTCCAGCTAATACCTCAAATGTGTGATTGTTTAATATATACCACACTATGTTTGCACAGAGCAGGGCTTCCATTAGCAGTGGGTATTCTTATTTCTAACTTTGAAAATCAGCCCACAGAATTTCATCAGTGTGAATTCTTTCTGTTGATCTTTTTCATATTTTAAAACAGATTCCTATTATAAAGCCTATACTTCAACTATAATTGTATCTTTCTATAGCAGTCTCGAAATATGTAGGGGTAAGAAGTGTTTCTTGAATTGTCTTAGTGAGTTGTTATTAAAATTGGGCTTATTGGTTGCTGCACTGTCTAGTAATTGTGTAGCGGGTGACACCTGGCACGAATGTGAATAAGTCTCATTCGCTTCAGTAGAGGAGTCGGTCCATTCCACTCTTGACATTCTGCTTTGCCATTGAACGGCACCACTTAAGTAACAGAGATTTTTCAGTGACACTGGAGTATTTTAAGCATCAGTTTCAAAATGAGTTGTTTTTTAGTTGGATGACAGTACCAATGAGAAGAAACTCACACGTAAATGTTATTTTGTGATTTATTTGTATTAAGAAATGCCTCTTACCTATTTTTGTTCTGTCTTTGTTTTTTAGATTGCTACATAAGATTTTTTTCCATTTAAAGTTTAAATCATGTGTTTTTAAAAGCTGCAGGTAATTTTCAAGGTGTGATGGAATTTTAATGGAAGCCTTGTATAAGTTAAATGAAGTGAAACTGGTAAAGGAGATCTTACTTTATTTGTCTATAGTGCATTTAAGATTATACAATTAGATTTAAAAATGAAATGTCTGATTTGTAAAATATTTAGTGTTATATCAGACTTATATAAAAGTTTCTGTGTGAGAACTCTGTTAAAGAAAATGCATTTGATTTTTAATGAATGTTCTGCTGAATGATTTATGATGAATTTTCTGTCTTTCAGTCTTTGCAGTTTATCTCAATATATGAATAAAAAGAAGGTGTGTTCTCACTGTAAAGGATTTGTTTTTTATCATGTTTTTCTTAATATGCCCTTTATTTCGTTCGTTCATCCCTTCAACAAATGTGTGAACGCCTGCTATATCCCAGGCAGTGAGCATAGTGCTGGTAATTAATCACTGAACAAAACAAAAATCCTTGTGAAGTTTACATCTACCGAGGAAAATAAATGTCAAGTAAATAATTCTGATTATGATGATTGCTACAAATAAACTTAGAATGTACAACGAAAGGATGTATCTAGAAGACTTAACCTACTCTGGGGGGATCAGGGAAGGTTCCTCTGAGAAAGTGAGCTTAAGCTGAAACCCAAAAGATGAGGTCAGTAGGATTGAGGTGGTGCTAGAGAGATTTTTCAGGCAGTATGGTAAGTTGACAAAGTCATCAAAAGTTTATGGAAGTGAAAACAAACTTGTTTGATTATGGCATAAGGAAGCCAGGGTAAGTTAGAGAATTAAGATAGGGGCCAGATCCCATAGACCATATATACCAAGATGATGATAATTGGACTTTATCTTAAGTCAATAGAAAACCTTTGAGATTTTTAAGGAAGAGTTACACGATGAGATTTGTCTTTTTACAGTATCATTTTAGTTGCTGTGCAAAGACTGGAGGGCAACAGTGAATGAAGGAAGGATAGGAAGTTACTCTCAAAGGAAGGGTGATCATGGCTTGGACCAGAGCAGGAATATAGCTAAAAGTGAATGGTTTTGACAGATATTCAGGAGGCAGAATCAAGAGAATTATTTGATTGGATTTGGAATAAATGGAGGCAGCAATTAAAAACTTTCCAAAAATTTGGCTATGAAAAGGAGTAGAGAAAAAGGATGGGAGCTTGAAGAGGATGTGGTTGCTAAAGAAAGCTTTTGTTTCTTGAATTGTTATTTATTACATGAGACCTTACTACTTATTACATGAGAGATCTTACTAATTTTTTATCTGATGGAAAGGGGCAAGTAGAAAGTGAAAGAGTAAAGACAGAGAAAAAGAGGGATAATAGCAGTTAGTACCTGATATGTCCAGAGGATACAGGAACCTCCACAAAGATAGAAGAATTACTTTAGCTAACAGACACCACTAGCATTCTTTCAGAGAGGAATGCACAGAGGATGGGTACAAATGCAGGCAGATTTAAAGTGTTGGTGGCAAGATGTAATGGCTTGCATTTGCTTGATGAGATAGGCAGTTTATGTACGTAAAGTGAGGGAGGGGAAAGAATGATAAGCAGATGCTTAGAAAGAAGACAGTTTGAAGGAATTGTTTTCACTGAGTCAGCTAACTAATGAAAAGGCTGGGTTTCTGCAGGTCCCAGGTTGGTGACAGAATATAGTCTGTTGAGTTGTATTTTCTCCAGCCTAACCCAGCAGCCTAGGCATAGTCCTGGAGAATACAACTCAATTAACTCCTCCAAATTTGGGGTTCTGTTAGGCAGGAAAGATGGTAGGGGAGTTTAAGATGTTGACAAGTTAGTGATTCCAATGATTGACTATTGGATGTAAGTTAGGAAAATCAGGGGATTTACTGATTTCTGAGCTGACTGCCTAAGTCCAGGGTGTGCTGACAATGGGAGGTAATATAGAAGAGAAAGTTACTGCATATGACCTTATAATTGTATTCCCAATGGGCCAAATGCCAGACCACAGCCAGAATCAAAATTAGCAAGACATTTTCCAGCTTGGCCAGTCTAAGTGATAAAATTTTCATCTTTGTATGTTGGAGAATCAGTAAGGCTCTCCTCCCCATATGGATTTGAATACCAACTAAAATTTTCACACAGACAGTGGTGCCAGCCTAAATCCATGATTGCTTTTTTTTTATAGGAAAGCATAATCAAAAAAACATTGAGAAATCTCTGCTGTATACAACAGCTAAGAGAAATTTAAGCTAAAGAGATGGAGAAACAAAATAACCAATAACGTTAGAACTTTAACAACATATACATGTTTAACTGTATAATGTACCAGTGTGCTGTGTACTAGAAACTTGAACAATGAGATAGACACTTTGTGTGCATGTGTATGTGTACAGTTTCTCCTAGTCTTCCTGAACCTCCGGGATCATCTGGCACTCCCCACTTTGGAGAAGTGGTACATAGTGCTGATAATCTTTTAGGTCAGTAGTATTTTCCCTAGTCCTGTACCAAAAGCAGTGGTATTCATGAGTAAATGCAAACAGATCCATTGAATACATGAGGAACTCTCTCACCGACATGCCATGATTCGGACACCACCACACTTGGAAATTAGAAATCGTAGTAGTTTTATCAATTTCAGGATGTAGTGATGTTTGGAGAGCTTGGAAAGCAGTGCTTTTCCTTTGTGCCACTCAAGAGGAAGAAGAAATATTTTCCAGGTCAACTACCATTTATTAAGGTCTTCAAGATGGAGAACTTTGTTAAAATGAAGAGTAGCACTTCCAGAAATTACAAGTTCTTGCTAGAGTTTGTATTTTTATTTGTCTCTAAACTTGGGGGCACATGGTACAGGGGCAGGGAAAATAAGAAATTTTAGTTAGGGCCAGGATTAATGGTTTCTTTTAATCACTTTTATTCCACAAATGTTGAACGAGTACCTACTGAGCGCAAGAAAGTTAGGCATTGTAAGAAACTGGAAAACACTCAGACATGACCCAGCCTTCCAGACCTTACGGTCTCATTGAGAAAACAAACCCAAACTGTGACATATAATTATGCACAAATAACTCTCAATCAGTCTTGGCAGTATATAGTAGCGTTCAAAAGAATGTGATGGGTGAGAAGATGTTATAGGGAAACAAGATTTAAACAGCTATGGTAGAGGATGAAGGAGTTCAGAACATGCCACTGCAAAATATGCCACTTTGACATATTGATTATTTTGAACTGAAGGCACTAAGAAACAGCAGATACAGGAAGGCCGGTCTGACCCTCTGAGGAAGGTGCCCTCCTCCCACCAGGAAGAGAGCGTTCTTACCATCCCAGACAGGATTGATGGCAGATGGACCTGTACAAACAAACCGACTAAAATAGCCCTTATCTTCCATTAATTTCCCTCATATATTTCATAGTCGCTGTCCCACAATTTACTGCCCCTAGCCCAAGCCTTTTTGTTTTGTGACATCCCCACAATTTGTCGTTCTTTGTGTACAAAGATATATAAGCTTTTGGGCCTACCGGCTTCTCTGGATCTTCACTTTCCTTCAGAAGGCTCCCATGTACCTGTAAAAGTATTAAATACATTTGTGTTTTTCTCCTGTTAATCTGTCTATGTCAGTTTAATTCTTGGGCTCAGCCACAGAACCTAAGAGGGCAGAAGGAAGTTTTTCCTCTCTTACAAGAGAAAGAAACATTTCGATTAAAGAAACGTTCAGAACAAGTATAAGAAGATAAAAGTCATGTTGATGGAAAGGTGAGGCAGTCAGTTTGACTGGAGTAAAGGATTCACATTAGAATGCATTCAGAAGTGAAATAGAATATGTTAGTGCCAGATTAAAGACTGTCCACTTCATCACTGTCTGTAACGGAGCATCACTAAAGACTCCTGAACACAGTAATGTGCATTGTTTCAGGTTTATCTAGCCGTTATTAAGTAGCTATTAATATAGTCTTGCTGAATAGAATAATGCTTTGAATGAAGAACTGAAAAAAAATGCAAAAATCATCAGGGAAGAAAGGAGGACAAAAAGGAAAGAGCAAACATGGTACTTGACTGATAGAATCCTGCAACCAAGCAGACGTAGGTCAGGAGAAACAGTTACAGAGAAGTCTTTACAGCGCTTGAGTCAGAGCTGACAGTAAGACACGTAGGTGGAAAGAGCCAGCATCCAACAAGCAACTGAAGGTGTGAACCCCGAACTCAGATGGAAGGTACAGATGAAGACGCGTTCTCAGGACACCGCGGAAAGAGAAAAACCACCGAGAAATCAAACGAGATTTAAATGCCTTTATCTAAAGAGTTAGGAACCTAGAATGAGTGAGGACCTAAATAGCTTGTGCCGTGTCCCAGAAGCTAAGAAACCCAAGGGTTTAAATAAGGAAGAGGAAGTGATCGTCAACGATGTCAGCGGCTGTGGAACTGCTAAGATCGCTCGTAAGGATCAGGAGGTCGCTGGTAATCCTTGAGAGCTTTGTAGTTCTCCGTTTTATCCAACTCTCTCACCACGTCTTGGCTAGCGTTAATTCCGTTTGCGCTCCCACTTTTAGGGGTTGGAGTTGAAGACGACTGTAAGCCAGCTCCCACAGACTTCATGTACCACCTACTCTAAGTTTTTGTCAAATGTGCAACCCAGCAAGGCCCCAGACCCAAAATAACATGGGCGGCGCTTCCAAGGCACAGCCGCCCAAGAGGCAGGGAGAGAAGGCTGCCTGCCCGCCACCGGGAGGCGTTGGGAGTAGAGGCTGGAGGGGCCCGCGGGACCGGGGGCGCCCCGGAGCCCTGCGCCCCCGGGCGCGGCCTGGACGCGGCCCCAAGTGAGCGTGCGCGGGCGCCCCGCGATCGCGGACAGACGAGGGCATGGGTCGGAGGCCTCCTGACCCGGGCTTCTGATCACGGCAGCCTCGTGCTCGCTGTTCAGCCCTAACACCATCCCTTCAAGCTTTTCACCTACGAGGAGAGGCTTTAACGTTAAATCAGGAGCCCCGAAGAACTAACGAAACCTATGCACCCGCTCCACACAAAAGTCTGCCGCTGCAGGCCCGAGCCGGGGGGCTCGAGGGCCCGGCAGTCTCGGGAGAAGCCTCCACCCGACGACCGACGACCCGACGTCGGCGCAAGCGCAAGCGCAGGCGGAGGCGGCAGCCCGCGGAGGGCCGGGCCGGGGCGCAGGCGCAGCCGCGCCCTCCGGGTTGCCGCCCCGTCTGCCCGGAAGTCTCGTGTCACCGGGGGCGGAGGCGTAGGAAGTGCTTCCTGTAGGCCGGCGGAGGTCACGAGTCATGTGACGACGGCTTTCTGAGCAGCCTGTCTTTGAAGCTGTCCCCGAAGTGACAGCTGAGAGGCCCGGGCAGCCTAGAAACCCGGGTCGCTGGAGCCACCTAGCCCGGTGTCCAGGCCCGGGCCGCAGGAGCGCGGGCAGTGAGGCGGAGGCGAGCGGACGACCCTTCGCCCCTCCTTTGGGCCCAGACCCTGCGGGCAGAGGGGCAGTGGCTGAGGTAAGGCGCCCCGTCTCCCTGCGGCCTTCCTGCCGCCCGGGGAACGCCGGCCGCGCTCGCTAGGTTGGGGTGGGGAGGGCGAGGCAGCCTTGAGGGGAGAGTCACCAGGAGTTTCTCTTCCAGGCGTGGAGCTTGATCCTGCGGGAGAGAGGGGCTCGTCATGGCGGATGTGAGTTCACACCACGCGGGGGAAGGAGGGTGGGGAGTTCGGAGGGGCCGCCGGCGGCCGAGGAGGCGCTTGCCGGGTAGCAGTTGCTTCGTTGTAGCCCTCCATGATTGATTTTCTCTAGGATCTGAGTGAGTGACTGATAGGAATAGATTTGCGGGGTCCTGAGGTTCTGCTGGAATGGGGGTGGAGGACACCAAGGTGCCTGAGGTCGAGGAATTGTATTCTTCCCACTCCTCAGTCCTGGGCCATAAGAGAGGCTCTGAATATTTACCGTTTGACTTTCTAAACGGTGGTTTGCTGCTCCGAAGCTTTTTTTCCAGTAAGTGGTCATGATGTTCCGCTAGGTTCATTGTAGCGACTTGAGATGATTTCTAATCGATGGCTCTTTAAAAGCACAGCGATAAAACCGAAATTCTGGGCTTAGGGAATTTAATTGTACTAGTTACTAGAAACATCAGGGAATTAATACTGTTAACTGCTGTTTATATTTAACATCCTGTTGTTGTTTTGCTTCCATACATGCTGAGTGTTCTTCTAAACATTGAACAACGTATAGTCGTTTAATTCTTAGAACAGCTTTTCTGAGGTAGGCGGTGTTATTATTCCTGTGTTATAGATGAGAATGCTAAGGCACAGAGATCAAGTAACCTGCCTCAGGTTACACAGCTCGTAAGTTGTGGAGTCAAGATGCCAACCCAGGCAGTCTGGCTCCAGAGTCCATGCTCTTAACTGCTACGCTAAATGGTCATTCAATGTTAATATGAATCTGATTTTTCTTTTTAGCTTGCAAGATTGTGTTTCGACATTTAGCAACTTTTTATGCCTTTATCACTCCATTTTCTTGGGTGTCTTCCATTATATCTTTGAGACCTTATTATTCTTCAGGCATAATCAAATTACTAAATATCTTTAGTGCATCTGCCTTGCAAAGGTTTCTATAATAAAGGCTGTGGGTGGAATAAAGATGATTAAGGTATAATTCTGCTTAAGGGTTTTTAAAGTTTTAAAAAAAAGTACTTAGATGTCCATGCATTATTGTGTGAAAATTCAAAGGAGAGAGGAATTACATCTGGTTTGTGTTTATCAGGAAAGCGTATTTGGAGTATTTGGTGGTTGAGATTAGCTTTAAATAATGAGTAGCAGTTTTGTTAAAAGTAAGATTGAGACGGGGAATATTACTAGTAGAATGAAGAGCGAAAGCAAATTAGGGGGATAGGAAAGGGAACGATGTGTGTGGAGGAGCTGAGAGTAGTCCAGTTTAGCTGGGGCTGAGGCTGTGTGTGAGGCAGTGGTAAGAAGCAGGACTGTAAAGTTAGTTGTAGACCGTATTGTAAAGAGCCTCAAATGTGTAAAGAATTTTCGCATAATTCAGTAAACAGTGGAGAGCCCTGTAAACGTGGTTCTCAACCGTGGCTGCCCAGGGAATGGTTTGGGGAGCACCTCCAACCCAGGCATCAGTGTTTATTTTTCTCCTTCCCAGGTATCTTCCATACCAGGGTTGAGAATCACTGCAGTCATGGCTTTAGTGAAGGGACATGATGTGATTATTAGCACCCTGTAGAATTCTGTGGGATAGAAACAGGAGACCAGCATACCAATTGGGAGGCTAATGCAAATCATAAATAATAAAATGAACCTAAGTTATAATGTCAGTTGAAAAGAAGAAGGGATCAATTTAAAAACATTTGACTTCTCAAGTGATTTGAAAGTGACACATGTGATGTTAAGATTATATGTTACTCTATGTTTCAAACCCAGATAACAGGATTGGTATTGCCATTAGTGGAAACTAAGAAGGGACTGAGGAGATCTGGATTTCGGATGACACAGGATGAGTTGCGTTTTTTTGTGTGTGTTAAGATGAGAGCAAAGATAAGCTGGTGGTGACAATGTGAAATAAAATAAACATTCAGTTTTGGAGAATAGTGGGGATTAGGGACAGATATCTGATTTACTTCTCTAGACCTCATAATTGATACCTGGATTGTCAGTGAAATTCCCCAGATGAGACAGCGAAATGAGACAACATTTAAATAGTCTTCTGTTTCCTTAGTCCTGCTTAGGGTCTGTGCTAACACTTGACACATGTCGTCATTTATCTTTAGTCGTGAGGAAACTGAGTTTCAGAGAAGTTGATTAACTTACCCACGATCATCGAAGTGATGTTAGAAAGCCTGTCTGTGGACACGGGAAGATGTTCATAATATATTCTCAAGTGAATAGTAATAGGATGCAAAATAATATGAAAAGTATGATCTGCTTTTATAGCTAATCTATATTTGTCTTTCCTATTTCCGGATATGCTAATTACTTTACATGCATAATCTCAATAAACTTGAAAAATAATCTTATGACATAGGTTTTATGATTATCCCTTCTCAACAAATAATGAACCTGAGGCTTAGAGAAAAAGGTTGGTTAATTTGCTTCAAGTCACACAACTATAAGTATCAAAATCAGAAAGAGACAGATAAAAACACAAGCAAGAAAGATTATGAATGATGACTTGAGATACCCGAAATGTGGATAGGACAGTATCTAGAGAACCAGTTCAAGGCATATTATTATAATGTGATTTTTTTATATTCTCTTTCAGGATCTAAAGCGATTCCTGTATAAAAAATTACCAAGGTAAAACATTACTAATTCGTTATTAAATAATTTCCTCATAACATATGTTGATTTTATGTAGTATTTTGTTTCTGTTTATTTTAGACTAATATTATGTGTATGTTATGCTATTATTTAGCACTTTCAAATACCTAACATAACCCTACGTAGCACAAGAGATGTCCTTTGAATTTGCAGGTAAATAACACGAGGCCCAAAGAAGTTATGGGATTTGTCTTAAATTTAAACAGCTAGTGAATGCCAGAGGGCCAGATCTCAGATTTCTTGCCATTTGAATTTTCAAATATACTATCATAGTAGTTTACTGAATTATTCTTTGAAGTAGTTAAGAGTAATTTTAAGGGAAAAAACCTAAGAACTTGCCTTTACTTTTAATATTGATTTGAAGACCTAATTACCAAGTGTATATAACCCAAAAATGCTAGACTTAGACAGTAGTTCATACTTTGAAAAATCACAAGGCTTTCTTTTGCCTGCCCATAGTCCATTTGATGCACCATTTTATAAATTAGGCTCTTGTGTTGAGGACAGCACACTTCCTTTTAGATATTTTACTGAGCCAAAGGACTGTCACTTTAGTCGAATTAAAATTCACATTTAGTTTGATGTGAAATGATACCTTAGAGTTAAGGGCATGAGAGGGGACTGTAACTTGAGACATCCGTTTTCACATTCCGGAATAATTGAACAGCCTTTGAGATAATACAGCAGAATATGTGGTGAGTTCCTTGTTTTATTTCTTATCTTCCAAATCTGTTTGCAGTTCAAAAGGTTTTAGATGTCACTTTATTTCTGTAGGTAGGAAAAAAACACTCTTGTTTGGATTTTTGCCTGAGTTGTTTGGTGTGGTTTGCCTATTGGCTTGTGCCTTTAGGCGGATTACAGACGACTAGAAATAAATGTAATCTTCTGGTTTTATTATATCTGTATTTTTCTTCCGTATTCAGGAAGAAAACACTATTGAAGTGTTAAATAATTGTTACCGTTGATTTCACGTTCATGAAACACTTAAGTTCATTTTTGCCCCCTTCCTCCTGGTACTGGCAGCCCAGAGTGACAAGCTGCTGGTGCTGCTCTCAGCCTGGCCATTACCAGTACGGGCAGTGCCAGCTTTGCACGCTAGTGCAGGGCGCAGAAATGGCCTTTCAAGCCGAAAGTGTCTAAAGCAGTTTTAGAAAGCAGTGGGAAAATGACAGTTGTTTTGTAACCTTTAAAAAATGTTGTCTAAACATTAGACCCTTTCATGTTGTTGGTTATATTTAGGGGAATGGAAACAAATGCTAAAACTAATATTTGTTTAATACATTATAATTTAAAACTGTAGAAACATTGAGAATTAGAGTGTTTATTTCTTTGTAAAAAACTTAACAAGAGTAGTTTGGACACTCTTTCCTACTTGTTTTCATATACCATAAGACATATGAAAGATATAGCCTTAAGATATGAAACAGGCGTCTTTTCTGTGTCTTGGCAAATTGGCATAGTTTGGATTAGCTTCCAACCTTTTCTCCTGTGTCCTTTCAATGTTGTGAAATCTCTCTGAGGGTTCCTTTAATGTGAAGTTTTTTTTGCCGGTGTCACTTCCTCTGCTATGTCTTCATCCTTTTCATCATAGCCAGTTTCCTCATTTATGTCAATAAGTTCTCCTTCACTGAGTTCCTCTGGCTTCACATCTGGTGCACAACAGCGATAGTGTCAGCATTTCCACAGCTCACTCTTATGTACCTTCATTTACTCTCTATTCGAATTTCACTTCTAGCATTATCACTTTTCATTTCTTGGCTGTATTTCATCTTTAATGGACAGTTCCCTATTTCAGTTATCTTCTTGGTTTTTTTTATGTCACATGGTTTATCGCTGGAAGACAAGGAGATAATGAAACTACATGCTTTGCTATCTCTGCATAAACTGAATAGTAGATGCTCAGTGACCAGTCACCGACACACTTTGAAAGAAGTGATGTGATTGGTTGTTGACCACAGTGTGCATCTGTCATTTACAAAGTTATTTACATAGTGATTTGTGAACTAAAGAATTAGTGAAGTTTGTGCTTTATGCAGTTATTCAGTTAATATACCATAATTACTGAAATTTGGCCCATGCTGTTGGGAGAAGTTTTGTTATTTAACTAAACTGTGGTAACCAAAAGTTGACCATATTGGAACAGTAAAAGATGAGTGCTTTCTGTATTTACCTGTTGAAGGTTTAGCATCCTTTCAAGGATGCTAAATTGGCCACGGGGGTGGGATGGGAATACCACACTGGCAACAAAATTTGGGAACAGAGGCATAATTGACATTTGTAAAAACATAATGAAAGTCTTTTCATAATGGAAGGAAAGAGATCAGTATCGTGTGTTGTGGGTTTTTTTTTCTGTAATGACCAAGGCCAGTTTGATTCCTATCCATGACCCTTCTTTAAAGTAGGCTTATTGAATGCCAAGAGCTGAAAGAATGAAGAAATAATGATATTGAACACTTACAAAGAAAAGTAGTGGGATATACACTTTGATTTGTTACTAGATGTATGTGAAGTTAAGGGATTTGCACACAGGCAGCCTGGCTTCAGAGCTGTGGGTCCATGCTTTTAGTAGTTATACTGCTGTTCCTCTCAGCAACCGTCAGGCAGCTGCAGATGTTAATGGGATGTGGTTTTGTTCATTTTTTTATTCTGTGTTAAATATAGTTCTTGGATTTGTGCTTGAAAATCTAGTTGTGATCTGAAGCAGCCTCAGACTTTGTCACAATTGTATGTGTTTCAAAGTAGTCAAATGTTTCATCATATGAATAAAACATATTTAATGTTTTCAATTACTAATGTAACATTTGCTTTTTTGGAATAAAAATGTTTGTTGTAGTAAGCTTAAGGTTTAGAGTTCTTCAGAATATTTCATAAATTTTAAATTATCCCTTCTAAAAATGTAGTGTACCTATTAATGCATCATAATTATTTTCAATTATACATGAAATCTGTTCATGTTATTCTTTGTTCAGTATTGGAAACACATTTTATATTTGTGACCTGATTTCTTTAAATGGGTAATGAAGTATGTGAATGATTTTTCTACTTTGTTGGACATTTATCTGTGAATTTGAAATCCATTAAAAAGAAAGTCCCTTTATTTCTAATTCCTCTTTTAGTGCATTAGTTGGCTTTTAAATTAATTACCATGAAAATCAGAAAAAGGAAGCTACCTATGGTGACACAGATATTTCTAAACAT
Source organism: Equus przewalskii (assembly GCF_037783145.1). Classification (NCBI taxonomy): domain Eukaryota; kingdom Metazoa; phylum Chordata; class Mammalia; order Perissodactyla; family Equidae; genus Equus; species Equus przewalskii. The sequence continues at coordinate 39,530,447 of NC_091833.1, forward strand.
CTTTGTAGTACTCTTTCCCTGTTTTTTAATTTGCTTATTTTTTGAGTAGGCAATACATTCTTAAAGTTCAAGATTCAAATTGGCTGAAGGATGTGGAGTGAGAAGCTTCCCATCCCTGCCCTCCAGCCACACGTTCTCATCTCAGGGGCACCTGTCGTTGCCTTCAGAGAGAGTTTATGCACCTACGAGCAGACATGTATATAAGCACACGTATTTACACCTATACACGTCTTAGTCAGTTCAAGCTGCTGTAACAAAGGGCCGTAGACTAGATTTCTTATAAACAGCCAAAATGTATTTCTCACGGTTGTAAAGGCTGGAAGTCCGAGATCAGGGTGCCACCATGGTTGGTTTCTAGTGAGGGCTCTCTTCCTGGTTGCAGATTGCAGACTTCTCATATCTGTACTCCCTGGAAAGAGGGCTGGCTAGCTCTCTGGCTGCTAATAGGGACACGATCTCACTCATGAGATCTCTACCCTCATGGCCTAATTACCTTCCAAAGGCCTCCAAATACCATCACATTGGGATTAGGGTTGCAACATAGAAATTTGAGAGCGACATAAACATTTAATCCATTGCCACATATGCACGCATATGTCTACACATGCCTTTACATAAATTGTATCTTCATGTACACCCTATTCAAAATTATGGGTTGTTGCACTTAACAATAGAACTTTGAGATCAGTCCTTCCCAGTACATGAAGAGCTGCTGCTTGGTTTTTTATGACTGCAGAGTATGCCATTCATTGTAGATGTGTGTCGTAACTTATTTAACTTGTCCTTCTTGATGGACAGTTAGGTTTCTAACCTTTTCCTGTTTCAAACAGTTGACAACTGTGCAAAGTGATTTGTGTGTATACAGGTATTTGTAGAATATATTTTTGTATAATCTACTTTTTAACTTAGAAGAATATATTTGTTTTATGTATTAATTTTATAGAGTGTGTTTTAATCCATAGATAATTTCAGGATTGAATAATAATAGAAAATAATGTCAGTAAATATTTATACACAATTGTTTCATCATTTTTATTTTTATTGTGAGACAGGTAAATGGTTTTGTGTGCAACATTTTCTCCTCAAATTTTAATAACACTTTTCTGACTTAAAAGTTTTTAACAATGGGATTTTTAAAACATTTAATTGCAGTATCTTAGGTTAATATAAATATTCTTCATCCCTAAGTTAAAACAATAAGGTTAACACAATAAGGAATGGATAATTCTTGGTTACAGTAGGAACACTGAACATATGAGTTGCTTTCTACAGATATTACAAGATAGTTACAAGGCTATAGATTTTCTGTAAAAAAGTTTGAATATGTGTTCACACTGTAATTAACACTTGTGCTCTAGGGAGTCTCACTGATAAGTTAGTACTTAGACCGCAGTGGTAAATTGTGTCATTGTCGGTGTGAACAGATGACACCCTGGGGTTAATAATAATTAATAGCTTTGAGTGTTAATTATGTATAAGCCTCTACTTTACATGCTGCATTATTTTATTAAATTTCACAATAGCCGAATAAGAGTGTTGACTGAGGTTTAGAGAGGTTTCGTAACTGGCCCAAAGTAGCATAAATAGCAGGAGAGCCTGGACTGGAACCCAGGTCTTTCTAAGTTCAGATCTATAGTCTAGACCATTCTACTCACTCTTCTTATGTAGGCATGGCTGAAAGGATTACTGCATGACCACCTTCTTTCTTTCCTGTTCCTTCAGCCTAGAATGATCTTTCTGCCCCTTCTGCCTTAATCAGCACTGTAACATTTCAGCTGAGGTATCTCCTCCTCAGGGAAGCCTTCCCTGACCTACCTGTCTAACTCAACCCCTCATTTGATAGGCTCTCATAGCCCCACTGAGCTTTTTTGTTTTTTTGAGGAAGATTAGCCCTGAGCTAACATCTCCCGCCAATCCTCCTCTTTTTGCTGAGGAATACTGGCCCTGAGCTAACATCCGTGCCCATCTTCCTCTACTTTATATGTGGGACGCCTGCCACAGCATGGCATGCCAAGCCTGCACCCGGGATCCAAACCGGCGAACGCCGGGCCGCCGAAGCGGTATGTGCGCGCTTAACTGCTGCGCCACCGGGCCTGCCCCCCACGGATCTCTTGATGGCGCTTGCCACAGTCCTAGTGTTACATTTGGTAGTGTGAGATTGTTTAATTGATAGCCACTCTCCTTTAAGTTTGGTGAAGGCAGAGACTATGTTTATTTTTGCTTATGGTCTCATAAATATTAAGTGCTACAGATACTGAGCACTTGGTACTGGAATAAATGAGAGAAAGAAAAATATCTTTTTGTCACTGTATCCACTGCTGATAACCTGTCATAGTTTTGTAAACCATGGAATGATAATTAGCAATTTTAGTGGAGACTGAGCTATGTTTTAGATCTTCATTGATAAACTACATAAATTTGTAAAGATTATAAACATGTCACTAATACACTTTCAGTTTCTGGAAGAGTTTTTGCAAACACATTAGAGGAGCTTATGATGTCAATAATTGAGTTTCCATGGTTTTTCAGAAATATATGTGAAAATTACCATTATGACTTTGAGGTGCATATTTTGAGATAATATTTTAATTTTTTCTTCTTTCTAGTGTTGAAGGGCTTCATGCTATTGTTGTGTCAGATAGAGATGGAGTGCCTGTCATTAAAGGTAAACTGAGCACTTACATGCTAGTGTCATGTTTGCTTTTGAATAAAAATGTGTTTATATCTGAATAGTGCAGAAGGCAAGCATATAAAACCTATTTCAGTAAGTTCAGGAGATGTCTTAGTTTAGGGGGAAATGTTTGCTTTTGCGTGTTAAAGACTGGGTTGGAACTTATAACTTAGTACATGTCAAATGTATCATGTTAACATCCAGAGTTTAAGCATGGATTTATCACAGACCTAGTTTCCCTTTAAAGATGATTTATTAGTAAATCTAAGTGATGAGAGTGGGCATGTATGCCACTGGATGTATTATACACACATACCCCTTGCACTATATATTTTTTATTAATATCACCGGTAGTTTTAGGATAAACATCCATTCATTTGAATCAGCATTCATTGATTGTTTTGTTTAATCTTTCTTGGTTTTCTGCTCCCTTACTGGAAATAAGATTTTTTTAAACCTCACAACTACTTTAATCAACCAGAGTTGAACAGGAATTTTTCACCTAAACAAAAGCTTATTAACCTAAAAAAGAATTTTTCACCTGATTTTCAGCTTTTTTTTTTTTAAAGTATATATGTGATGCCACAGAGGCTTTGTATGAAGACCATTTTTACTACTTGTGTCTTAGGGTATCGTCAGAATGTATGTTCCTAATTATACTGGGATGCTGTAATAGCTTTACCAAAGAAAAATAACATTCTGCACATTTTGCTTACAATTTATTTTCCACCTGGGATTATCATATGTGTCAGATAATTTTAGACTTTAGAATTGAAAGGTAGTTTATAAGTCACCTGATTTAGCTCTTCAGTTTTATAAACCAAGATGCTTAAGTGCAAAGAGTACATTGTCAGCCAAAGTTGCCCATGAGTCACTGACAAGATAACAGTAGAACCAGTTATCTCCTAATGGTGTGGTCCACTGTGCTTTCTAACCCACCATAAAACATAGGTGGCCTTGGGCAAGTCACTTACCGTTTCTCTGTTCTGTCATGAGGGCTTTGAACAAAATGATCTCAGAGATTTTCCAGCTGTAATGTTCTTTCTGAGGATCTCTGTGTTAAAGCCTTAAGCTCTACACTTATCGGTACAGCTAACTCCATTCAGACCTTTTAATGAGAGAAAGAAACTTAAAACAGATGACCGCCTGCAGAATTATTATCTATAAATGATACTACTGTGGGTTTTATGAGCACAAAGGTTTTTGAAACTTTTTTCATTGTTCTATTAGTTTGGCTCTCAGCCAAAATATTCAGTTTATTAAGTATACTGATTAATTTCTGTTTTAAGGTAGATATTAAGAAAATATAAACGTTTAATATTCTTGTAAAAATAAAAAAAATTGTGAGAATCAGCATTTTTTCACTTCGTTATGGTCACTCAACTTCTGATTGAGCCGTTTTTTCCACCTAAATCGTTGGAGCCTCAGTTAGTGATAACGATTTTCAATATTGTGAAGCATAACACTTGCGCTTGATCTTTTACAGATTTATGTAAAAAAAGAAGGTGCTGTAAATTTTCTCCCTACCATATCCACTGCATAATTTTTATTTAAATCATTTGTACTTCCAGTGGCCAATGATAATGCTCCCGAGCATGCTTTGAGACCTGGTTTCTTATCTACTTTTGCCCTTGCAACAGACCAAGGGAGCAAACTTGGACTTTCAAAAAATAAAAGTATCATCTGTTACTATAACACCTACCAGGTAAGTTCGTTATTGAATGGTTTACTGATTTCCACTATTGTTGTTATTTCTTCTATGTAAAATAGTTACCATTCTAAATTTTAGTTTTGAAGGGGATGGAATTTTAAAATGTTAGCCTTCAAATTGGTTGTGTTAAACTGTAGTAATTTTTTTCACATTTTATACTAGGAATTAATTAATATGGAAAAGCAGTTTAAAAGATTGAATACTAACGTACATGTTATTGTGAAAAGGGCAAGTCAGGTCACTACTACCTCCAGTAGGTGGTGCCCTTAGCTTGCAACTGTAATTTCTCAAATGACACTTTTGTTGTAACAGATAAAAAATTTCTTGAGTCAAATGATAAGTTATTTAAATTTGTTATTGCTGCTAATTCGTTCATTTGGTTTGGAATATATATAATCAGTGATGTTATTAATAGTGGGAAAGAAATTAGTTGCTACATACCTCTTGATTGCCAGCTGCATTTTTTTCTTCAGAATAAATTAATCACTTCTGCTTTAGAGCAGTGTTTCTCAGAGTATGGTTCATATACTACTGATGATACACAAGAAAATTTTTTTTATTTTAAAAGTTATGTATTTTTTTCAGTGTGTGTTAGGCAAAAGATAACCAACCCATCTGCCCTTTAATTTCACTGGTAAGGATTGGGTTGAAGCTAAGGTTTTTAAAAAGATAGTTGATTTAAAGTTAATTTATAGTGGTACACAGGAGGCAGAAAAATCATGAAGATATAACTGTTTGAATGATTGGGAAATACTGCCTTTAGCCATTTGATTATCAATTATTGAGCTCCTACTATGTAATTGACACTCTGCTGGGCTGTAGAAATAAAAAGATGAAGAAGACACAGTCCTACCTTCAAGACTTTCCAGGAGAAGTAGTATTAATGTCTCTAAGAGATAATCAGTAACTCTGTTTTATGGAAATATTTATTTTCAGCTCTTTCATATTTCAAGATGTAATTCCATGATGTTGGACTAGTATCTTACACATTGACCATTTACAAGTTTTTGAAAGATTAAGATATTTTATTTGAATTATACTTCCTTTTCACAACACGACATATTTAGATCCTATTTTCTTTTTAGGTGGTTCAATTCAATCGTTTACCTTTGGTGGTGAGTTTCATAGCCAGCAGCAATGCCAATACAGGTGTGTTTTTTCTCAAATATAGCTTTTAATTCTTTATAATACCGTATCTGAGCAGTCTAATATGATAGAAATAGTAGATTTGGAGTCAGAAAACCTGAATTCATGGCGCAGCTCCATCGTCTGTTGCTTATCTCTGAAAAAGTAACTTCTCTGAATTCTATTTTTCATCTCTTTATAATGGAGCTAATACCTGCTTTCTCCGTCTTATGGGGTTATTTTCTAGTTCAGATCAGACAGTGTTTGGGTAACTGATCCTTTAAGATAGGAGAGAAAATTAAATTACCTCTTTTTTTTTTTTTCGAGAAAGATTAGCCCTGAGCTAACATCTGCCAGTCCTCCTCGTTTTTCTGAGGAAGACTGGCCCTGAGCTAACATCCATGCCCATCTTCCTCTACTGTATACGTGGGACGCCTACCACAGCATGGCTTGCCACCTGGTGCCATGTTGGCCCCTAAATTACTTCTTGAATGCTACATCTTGCTCACATTAAAACGGCTTAAGAAAACAAAAAGAGTAGAGAAGATAATCAAACAAAATACGTGGAATGATCAAGGATGAGTTATTCCATACAGACCATCTATTAGAGTTTTTAAAATCTGGACCAATATTGGGAAAGATGAATGTGAGTGAGAATTTAAAGAGTGTGAGTAAGATGAACATTCTCCTTCTTGCGGGTTGAAGAATTTGAGCACAAACATGAGGAAGCTGTCCTTTCTGTACAGGAGAGTAAGATCCTGTTACATCCAGTAGCTTTCACAGGGTATTTATGTTGTAAAATGGCAGTGTTCAGTTGAATTGTAATTTTTTAACTCCCTTTTGGATAAAGTGGGATTTTTTTAGGGCTGTCTCCTTCATATTTGTCTGCTGTTCAGAACTGTTAGACATTGCTTTTCTGTTTTTTTCTTTCCAAGCTGTTTGAGCATGTTCTGTTCCCAGCTATGTCTCTGAAACCTGTCCTTAGATTCTTCATCTTTAAAATGAGGGGTTAGATTTGATGATCTCTTGTAGCTCTTCCATTTCTAAGTGTTTCTGATCTGTACAATACTATTCGTGAAAACACTTTGTAAATTATCTAGGATAGCAGTGGTGTCAATATTTTAAGTATATTAAACCTCAGTTGTGATAATTCCCCATCACATACTAAGTCATCAGTTGTTATAAATGACAGTAATGTACGGAAGTATATTTTAGTGCATGGAACATTTCCTGGAGAATCCAAGATGCTTTTAACATTCTATGAGAGAGGGGGAGATCTTCGTGTGCACGTCGAACAAGCAGCGTCTAAGGTGTATAGCCTTGCACTCTGGTAAACTAAGGAGAAGCTAGATATGCTCATTTCTAGACTAGTTTGTCTTCCAAATTGATCACTGAACTTCTTTTTAAACATGGAAGTGTATGTTTTATCCTCCCACCATTCATCTTTGAAAGTAATTTTTAAAATTTGAAATACCCATTTATGCTTTAGCTTTATTCAACTTATAAAATAAGTTTCTGATTTTTTTTTTGCTCAAGATTGAAGCATCCTATCTACCTATCTTTTGATAAAGTCCATTAAAATTTGCTCAGGAAAAAAATGTGCCGTTTTTAGTAAAAATCATGTGTATTACTTCTGAATCAGTGCAGATTTTGAAACAATAAGGTATAAATTAAGGTTTTCCTTTCAAAAATAACGAAATTATAGTGTGTACAATTCATTTTTTGCTCTTCTAATACATATATTTTTCATTTGTCTACTTTAATAATAGATGAAAATAAACTGTATACAGAATATGGGTATTTTGGTTACTTTGTTAGAATTACAATATTTTGTTTAAGTTACAGGGAATAAACTATGTCTTATTTACTTTTTAGTGAGTAAATTTTGACAAGAGGGAGGTTAAGTCAGACTTTTTCAGGAACATTTTTCTAATGTTTTAATTTTTAAAATCTCTTTGTTTTAGGACTAATTGTCAGCCTAGAAAAGGAACTTGCTCCATTATTTGAAGAATTGAGACAAGTTGTGGAAGTTTCTTAATCTGCCAGCAGTTTCGATGTATACCCTGTCTTCATTATAACAGACACAATAGCAATCCAGCCATCTGTAGACCACAACAGTGCTTTTATCCGTGTACTCAAGAAAGGGTCCCCTTTTCCACCTTACACTAAAGCAGGAACCTATAGATATAATGTCTGGACAGATTATCTTTTCTTGTGTAGGGCCTTTTCTTATTTAGTGAGATCTGGGGATACCACAGAAATGGTTCAGTCTCTCACAGCTCCCATGGAGCTAGTCCAGTCACCAAATACAGAGGAGATTCTGTCCGTGGGTCAGAATCAAAATGTTACCTTGATCCACTTGAACCACTAAGTGCTCCCTCTTGTACAATACAGCCAGGCCTGCAGAATGTGGCAAACCCTTTTTATTGTGAATAATAATGAGGACATATTTTTCTTCATATTGTTTTATTTCTTTGCTTTGAGTGTAAGGAAGATAAAATGGCTTAGTAAAAGTAATAAAATCAGTACAATCACTAACTTTCCTATGTATATATTATTTTGCAGTATAGATGAATATTACTAATTGATTCTTCTCAGAGGGTGCTGCTCTTTAATGAACATGAAAATGATAGCTAATGTTTTTTTACCCCAGTCTGCTTTCTGTAACCAATCAGTGTTTTAATGTTTATGTGTTCTTTATAAAATTTAGATGTGATTCATTATGAAACCCTGTTTCCAATATTGGTATGTATGTAAACATGATAGTACAGCCATTTTTTTCATACTTGAGTATAAATAAAATAGTATTTTTAAAAGTATAGTTGGAGCACCATATAGGTTTCTTTTCACAGAATTCTTTCAAAAGTTTGAAGAATATAATTAACTTAATTCACACTTTGAACGGCCTGAATAGGTAGTAAGTGTTTCTTGTAGATGTTTATTGTTTTGGAGACTGTTTTACCTAGCATAAACTGTCAGTTGGAAAATAGACCTCATCCATGAACCTCATTTAATCTCTGTGAAATTGGGGTCACATTTCTAGAATATGCCCTTTGTATTTAAGAGTGCAGCCCATCATTCGAGCTTGTTAGTGTCTTCCTAGGTTCTTTGACAGTTTGTCATAGGTACGGTTTAGCACATATGTGCTGAGCACCTGCTGTGTGCCATTCACCAGAGCTACCACGTTGAAGAGTTCTAAGAGCACAGTTCACCTTGTGTTTCTGTGCTCCAGGAGAGCGTTTGACGTGGGGTGTGAGGAGGAATCCCTAGGTTTGTGCAGTGAGGTGGTTGGCCAGGCGCTGTGCCTGCCTGCGTCGCTCCTTCCTTCCCTGCTTCCTCCCTCCCTGCCTCCCCTTCTCCCTCCCCCTCTCCCTTCGTCTTCCCAACTTGTGCAGATATGAGAGTAAAGTGTGGTACCTACCTTTAAAGAGCTTACAGCTCAGTAAATGAAACAGGTTATAGGAGGTGCTGTGATAAAGCTAAGCGCAGGGTGCTATAGAAACACAGAATAGCGGCATTTAAATTGGGCAGGAACAGGCTTTACAAAGAAATAGAGGCAAGAGAGATATATTACCTGCAGGGAGCTATAAATACTTAATTGTCACAACCTAATGAAGCACACACATTAAAATCTAGAATTCTCATTATCTGGAAAAATAAGGTGAAAATCTCTAAGAAATTTTTGAAACTGTAATATGAAACTAGATTACTACTATTAAAAGATAATATAAAACTAAATTAGGTGCACAACTACACAGATCAATAGAACAGACTACCTCAGAAACAGACTTTAGTACATACATATGAGGACTTAAAACATTTATAAAGATGACATCATAAGTTAATAGGGAAGAAATTTTTCAATAGGTGGGGCAGCCGTTTTTAATGCCCTGCTGATGGAAGTGTCAATTGTTATACCCTTTATGTAGGACAATTTGGCAGTCTCTGTCACACTTTTCAAATGCACATATCCTTTGACCCAGTATATTAGAATTCTCCAGAGAAGTGAAACCCACAGACACAAAATAATGTTAAATTTGGGTACCCCATATCCAGTCAAGTTGACAGAAATTAACTGTGATGCTCAGCAATTCCACTTCTAGACATTTATCCTACCAATGAATGTGGAATTGTTCAAAATTCTACATTTGCAAGTATATTCATTGTAATTTGGTAATATCAAAGGATTGGAAACAACATAAATATCCATCATAGGTAGATAGGATGACCACATGTTCTATTTGTTTCTAACAGCACCAGTTTATACCTCCTGTTCTTTGTGTAGCTATTATTTATTAGTGGTCCTTTCAACTCTCGGGTGTCCCACTTTACATAAGAAATTACATGGTCATCCTAACGTAGAGAATTGGTTAAATTGCTATATTTGACCAATGGAAAAAGGAGTAAAGATGACTTCAGGTACTGAGATGGGATGATCTCCAAGACAGAATGTTCAGTGAAAAAAGCGTGATGTGAAACTGTTTGCGGTATGCTACAATTTGTGTATAAGAAGAAAAAATGCATGTGTTCAGGACATCAGCTCATGGCAGAGTGAACTTGCCTGGGACTCTCCCCTCCAACATACAACAAAAAAGGAGAAACCATATTACAACAAAAATTACCCTAAAAGCACAAAAATCCTCAGAGTCGCGGCAGCCACAGGACGGAGGGTGGAGAGGCTGGAGACCCCCTCAGAGGAGCTGGAACGGGGTAAGAGAGATCTTCGCTCCCTCCCCTAAAGACTGTGCTTGCTGCTGCAGGAGGCTCCGTGAGGGAAGGAGTGAGGGAGGGGTCGCGCATCCAAGGAATCACCCAGTTCTCCCTAGGGCCCTTGCAGCCCAGAGGGAAGCCCTCTAACGGGGCAAAAGCTTTCATGCCAGGTGACCCCATCAAACCAAAACCCCAGGAGACCAGATAGCGAGAGCTGATCGGGAAACCTGGGACTGCACACAGGAGAAAGCATCCCTCCCCCGACCCACGCCACCCCATCTTGGCTGAAGGCAGAGGGGTCAGACTATGCAGCTCTCTACCCCCACCCAGTGGCGATAGGCTGTAATTAGAACTGAATAATATCAGAATGGGGAAGACCTGTCCTTCCAACATCATCAGGCACTTCATCCAATCTCCAGACCAGAGAGAAAATGACAAGCACCCAGAATTCAATCCTGAGGACGCAGAAGTAAGTAAACTAAATGACAATGAATTCAAAATAGCTATCATCAAAAAACTCAGTGAGGTAAAAGAATATAGAGAAGCAATTCAATGAGTTCAGGAACTACTTCACAAAAGAGATTGAAACTATAAAGAAGAATCAATCAGAAATATTAGAGAGGAAAGACATAATGGAAGAGATAAAACAAAATCTGGATTCTCTGATTGCTTGTGTGGACACCATAGAGGAGCGAATCAGCGTAATCGAAGATAGACATGTTGAAATGCTCCAGACGGAGGAGAGAGAACTAAGACTAAAAAGAAACGAGGAAAGTCTCCGAGAAACATCTGACTCAATGAGGAAATGCAACATGAGAATTATAGGTATTAATGAAGGTGAAGAGAAGGAGAATGGAGCAGAAAGCCTGTTCAAAGAAATAATAGCAGAGAACTTCCCAAATCTAGGGAAAAAGAGGGAAATATGTGTGGAGGAAGCTTCCAGATCTTCTAGATTCGTCAATGTAAAAAGACCTACTGCAAGGCATATCGTAGTAAAACTGGCAAAAATGAATGACAAAGACTACTCAGGGCAGCAAGGCAGAAGAAAATAACCTAGAAAGGAACCCCTATCAGACTTTCAGCAGATTTCTCTGCAGAAACCTTACAAGCTAGGAGAGAAGGGAATGACATATTCAAAACTTTAAAAGATGAAAATCTTCAGCCAAGAATACTCTATCCAACAAAAATATCCTTCAGATATGAGGGAGAAATTAAATCTTTCCGCAAACAAAAGCTAAGGGACTTCATAGCCATGAGTCCAGCCCCCCCCGCCCCCAAGAAATCCTCAAGAAGGCCCTCACACCTGAAAAAAGAAAAAAAGGGAGAAAGGGGCCACAAAACACAGACTAAGGAGACAGATGGGCAGAATCAGAATAGGATAGCAGATCTTCAACTATAGCATTAGGCTAAAGGGAAGGAAAACACCAAAAACAATGACAATCTTGTCACTTTAACCACAAACTCACAACACAAGTTGGAGTAGGTATGAGAATAATAACATGAGGGGAGGAGAAAAGGGACTGAATCAGTTTAGACTAAGGAAATAAGGGGAGATCAGAAAATGGACTGTTATGCATGAGATTCTGAATACAAACTTCAGGATAGTCATTAAACTAAAAAGCAGAACAGAGAAACAAAAAATAAATAAGGAAAAAACAAACACGTCATAGAAAAACTGCATAATTCAATGGGTAGACCAAAACACAGGATGAGAAACAAAGGAAATGCAGGCAAACTGGAAAATGAGTGATATAATGACAGCATTAAGGCCTCATACGTTAATAATCACTCTCAATGTAAACGGATTGAACTCTCCAATAAAAGGACACAGTGTGGCAAAATGGATTAAAGAACAAGATCCAACAATTTGTTGCCTCCAGGAAACACATGTGAGCTCCAATGACAAATACAGGCTCAGAGTGAAGGGGTGGAAGACAATATTTCAAACTAGTGGCAAACAAAAGAAAGCAGGTGTCACCGTACTTATATCAGATGAAGTAGACTTCAAGATAAGGCAGGTAAAGAGAGACAAAGAGGGGCAGTATATAATGATCAAAGGGACACTCCATCAAGAAGAAATAATGCATATAAATATCTATACACTCAACACAGTAGCACCGAAGTTCATAAAGCAACTATTAACAAATCTAAAAGAAGATATTAAAAATAACACAATAATAGTAAGGTGACCTCAACATTCCACTCATATCATTGGACAGGTCATCCAGACAGAAAATCAACAAGGAAACAGTGAAATTAAGCGAAAAGCCTAAAACAGTTGGACTTAATAGACATATATAGAACACTCCATCCGAGAACAGCAGACTACACATTCTTCTCAAGTGTGCGTGGAACACTCTCAAGGATAGACCATATGTTGTGAAACAAGGCAAGTGTCTAAATTTAAAAATTTGAAATAATAACAAGCATCTCCAATCATAATATACTATAAAGCTAGAAATTAATTACAAGAAAAAGGCTGAGAAAGGGACAAAGATGTGGAGACTAAACAATATGCTATTGAACAAGCAATGGATCATTGAAGAAATTAAAGGAGAAATAACAAAAAATATCTGGAGACAAATGAAAATGATGACGTGCCATACCAACTCATATGGGACATGGCAAAAGCTGTATTAAGAGGGAAATTTATCACAATACAGGCACACCTTAACAAACAAGAAAAATCCCAAATAAGCAATCTCAAATTACGCCTAATTGAATTAGGAAAAGAAGAACAAACAAAGCCCAAAGTCAGCAGAAGAGAGAAAGAGTACAAATCAGAGCAGAAATAATGCTATTGAAACAAAAAAAGCAGTAGAAAGGATCAATGAAACAAAGAGCTGGTTCTTTGAGAAGATAAATAAAACTGGCAAACCTCTAGCCAGACATACAAAGAAAAAAAGAGAGAAAGCTCAAATAAACAAAATCAGAAATGGAAGAGGAGAAGTAACAACAGACTCCACAGAAATACAACAGATTATAAGAGAATACTACGAAAAACTATATGCCAACAAAATGGATAACCTAGAGGAAATGGATAAATTCTTAGACTCTTACAACCTCCCAAAGCTGAGTGCACGAAGAAAGAGACTATCTGAATAGACCAATCACAAGGAAATAGATTGAAACAGCAATCAAAAGCATCCCAAAGAATAAAACCCCAGGACCAGATGGCTTTCCTGGGGAATTCTACCAAATTTTCAGAGAAGATTTAATACCTATCCTTTTCCGGCTATTCCACAAAATTAGGGAGAATGGAACACTTCCTAACACATTCTACGAGGCCAACATCACTCTGATATCAAAGCCTGACAGCAACAGCACAAAAAAGGAGAACTACAGGCCAATATCGTTGATGAACATAGATGCAAAAATTCTCAACAAAATTTTGGCAACCCAAATACAGCAATACATCAAAAGGATCATACGGCACAATCAGGTGGGATTCATACCAGGGACACAGGGATGGTTCAACATCTGCAAATCAATCAACGTGATATACCACATCAACAAACTGAGGAATAAAAACCACATGATCATCTCAATAGATGCAGAGAAAACATTTGACAAGATCCAACAGCCATTTATGATAAAAACTCTTAACAAAATGGGGATAGAAGGAAATTACCTCAACATAATAAAGGCCGTATATGACAAATCCACAGCCAACATCATACTCAATGGGCAAAAACTGAGCGCCATCTCCCTGAGAACAGGAAGAAGACAAGGATGCCCACTATCACCACTCTTATTCAACATAGTACTGGAGGTTTTGGCCAAAGCAATTAGGCAAGAGAAAGGAATAAAAGGAATCCAAATAGGGAGTGAAGAAGTGAAACTTTCGCTGTTTGCAGACGACATGATCTTATATATAGAAAACCCCCAAAAATCCATTGGAAAACTAATAGAAATAATTAAGAACTACAATAAAGTTGCAGGGTACAGAGTCAACTTACAAAAATCAGTTGCTTTTCTATACTCCAGTAATGAACTTACAGACGAGAACTCAAGAATATAATTCCATTTGCAATTGCAACTAAAAAAATTAAATACCTAGGAATAAATTTAATCAAGGCGGTGAAGGACTTATACAATGAAAACTATAAGACATTACTGAGAGAAATTGAAAATGACTTAAAGAGATGGAAAGAGATTCCTTGCTCATGGATCAGAAGAATAAACATAGTTAAAATGTCCATACTACCCAAAGCAATCTACAGATTCAATGCAATCCCTATCAGAATCCCAAGGACATTCTTCACAGAAATAGAGCAAAGGATATTAAAATTCATATGGGGCAATCAAAGACCCCAAATTGCTAAGCCAATCCTGAGAAAAAAGAACAAAGCTGGAGGCATCACAATCCCTGACTTCAAAATGTACTACAAAGTCATAGTGACCAAAATGGCATGGTACTGGTACAAAAACAGGCACACAGATAAATGGAACCAAACTGAAAGTCCAGAAATAAAACCACACATCTACGGTCAGCTAATCTTTGACAAAGGTGCCAAGAATATACAATGGAGAAAAGATAGTCTCTTCAATAAATGGTGTCAGGAAAGCTGGACAGCCACATGCAAAAGAATGAAAGTAGACCATTATCTCATGCCATACACAAAAATAAACTCAAAATGGATCAAAGACTTGAAGATACATCCTGAAACTATAAAACTGCTGGAAGATAATATTGGTAGTACACTCTTTGACATCAGACTAAAAAGGATCTTTTCAAATACCATGTCCTCTCAGACAAGGGAAACAAAGGAAAAAATAAACAAGTGGGAATTCATCAGACTAAAGAGCTTCTGCAAGGCAAAAGAAACTAGGATCAAAACAAAGAGACAATATATATATAAGGAACTCACACAAATGAACAATAAGAAAGCAAACAACCCAATCAAAAAGTGGGCAGAGGAGATGAACAGACATTTTTCCAAAGAAGATAGACAGATTGGCCAATAAACACATGAAAAGATGTTCAACATAACTAATCATCAGGGAAATGCAAATCAAAACTACACTAAGATACCATCTTATGCCTGTTCCAATGGCTATAATCACTAAGACTAAAAATAACAAATGTTGGAGAGGGTTTGGAGAGAAGGGAACCCTCACACACTGCTGGTGGGAATGCAAACTGGTGCAACCACTATGGAAAATAGTATGGAGATTCCTCAGAAAACTAAAAATAGAAATACCATATGACCCAGCTGTCCCACTACTGAGTATCTACCAAAACAATTTGAAATCAACAATCCAAAGTAACATCTTCACCCCTATGTTCATTGCAGCACTATTCACAATAGCCAAGACATGGAAGCAACCCAAGCGCCCATCAACCAATGATTAGATAAAGAAGATGTATATTTATACAATGGAATACTACAGTCGGGCACACAGGCCCCAGGGCCACACTGCCAAACATGCTGCCAGCAAAGCCACTGGCCCGACCCCGGCCAAATCCATACCCTCCACTCTTCCCGGTGCCACCGGCCACATTGAAGGAGATGCTCCGGGCGCCGCCCAGGTTGTAGAGGCTCCGGCTTCCGAAACCCCTGCCAGAAAAAAACCTCAGCCAGAAAAAAAGACAAATTCATCCCATTTGCAATAACATGGAAGGACCTAGAGGAAATTATGCTAAGCGAAGTAAGCCAATCTGAGAAAGACAAACACCAGATGATTTCACTCATATGTGGAATATAAACAAGTACTGGGTCAAAGAAAACAGTTCAGTGGTTACCAGGGGAAGGGCCTTGGGGGTTGGGCACAGGGGGTGAAGGGGAGCATTTATATGGTGACAGCCAAGAAATAATGTACAACTGAAATGTCACATTGATGTAAACTATTATGAACCCAATAAAAAAAAAGTATGTGTTCATACTTGATATGACAGACTCACTGGAGATACACAGAACATGGTAACGTTGGTGACCTCCAGGGACTGCAGCTGGGTAGCTGGGGGCCAGGGATCCCAGGACTGATGAGCCTTTTTGCTGCAAACTTCATTGTATTTTTTGAATTTTTAATTATTCAAAAATAATAAAATTAAAAATAAAATATTTCAGCAAATAACAAAATTTATAGTAAAATGGTGATGAGATATTTGGGGAAGAAAGTTTTATCAGTCAAGGTTTGCCAAAGAAATAACCAACGGGATATACGCATGTTAGATTTATTTCCAGAGCTGCTTTACGTGATTGTGGGAACTGGCAAGTCCAAAAAATCTGTAAGCCAGGCCAGAAAGCTGGAGAATCCCAGGCAGAGGTGAGGCTGCAGCCTTATGGCAGAATTTCTTCCTCTTGGAAACCTCAGTTTTGCTCTTAAGGCCTTTCAATCGATTGGTTGAGGCCCACCCACTTTTATGGAGGATCATTTCTTTGATTTAAATTCAGTGGATTGTAGATATTAAGCACATCTACAAAATACCTTCATAGCAACGTCTAGATTCATGTTCGATTGAGTAATTGGGTAGCCTAGTCGAAGCTGACGCATAAAATTAACCTTTGCAGTCTACCTTTGTCAGCTTGGCACCTGTGCACATCTTCTTAAACCATGTTTGATTACCAATTAAAGGCAATAACCAAGTCATACTTCCGTCTAACATGATACAACTACCCTGCATACACTGAGAACATGGCAACCCTTTCCCCAGAGAGGATGCCAGCCCCTGGGTGAGGTTCCCTTTTCTCCTTGATATACTGGAGCTTAAGTACAGTGATGTAAGGTTAACCACCTTTTCCCCCTCTGAGGAAATTTGCCCTGAGCTAACATCTGTTGCCAATCTTCCTCCCCCTTTTTTTTCCCTGTTTGAGGAAGACTTGCCCTGAGCTAACGTCCTTGCCACTCTTCCTCTATTTTGTATGTGGGTTGCTGCCACAGTATGGCTGCTGATGAGAGGTGTAGGTCTACGCCTAGGAACTGAACCCCAGCTGCTCAAGTGGAGCACGCCGAACTTAACCACTAGGCCAACTAGGCCACGGGGCCAGCCCCCTAAGGTTAACCATTTTTTTTTTTTTAAAGATTTTATTTTTTCCTTTTTCTCCCTAAAGCCCCCCAGTACATAGTTGTATATTCTTCGTTGTGGGTCCTTCTAGTTGTGGCATGTGGGACGCTGCCTCAGCGTGGTTTGATGAGCAGTGCCATGTCCGCGCCCAGGATTCGAACCAACGAAACACTGGGCCGCTTGCAGCGGAGCGCGCGAACTTAACCACTCAGCCACGGGGCCAACCCCAAAGGTTAACCATTTTTAATACAGCTTATGTTAGATGATAAGAAGATGAGAGGAAAGAAAAATGATATTTGCTTAATGTATGTGTGTGTATTTATAATACTTACATATTTGTATATGTATATATATTTGTAACAAAATAAGGAGGAAGTACAATAATCACAGTCCTTGTTTCTCTAACTAGGTTCTCTAACTAGCTGATATTTATAACTACTTTCCATTACCCATTCCATATTCCCTCTGCCCTCAGCAAGCACCTCAGCCGGTCGTGGTCCTTTGCCTGGTGAGGTGACCCAAACCTTCATTCCTGAAGAATCTGAGCCATTGCTTGTCCTGCCTGCTTTGTATTTTGTGGTTTTCCATGGACTTTAGTCACATGGCTTGGTGGTACTAAGTTTGTCTAGAGGATCTCTTGTATTTTGGACCTACTCTTCCTTACCTCCGTTGTGCAGTAGCAGCCCAGTTTCCCCTTAGTAATCAGGATGAGTCGCTCGAACCAGTTCAGTAATTCCCTTCTTTGTCTATTGATTCAGAGGCATGAGGAGACCAAAGTAGACAGGTGGCAGTCCTAATGTCCAGTTTAATAGAATCATCGTTGTGTCCCCTGGTGGAGGCAATCCTCCCTTTGGAATAAAGACCTCTAGACCAACAGAGCATAAGAACTTGGAGACAAGCAGCAGAAATTATGCCAGGAGGTCACTAGGGGTAAATAGTGGGTGTGCCATGCCCATTTCCACCCCTTGATTCCTGGGCCCGCGTATCCTGGCCATGGAGAAATAGCACCAAATATTGGATGCTGATTTACAGCATTTATAGCCTCCTGGACACTGCCCCAGTCCTGCAAGGGTTTGCCAGCTAGGTCGTGCTGTAACTGAGTCTTCAAAAGGCCATTCCACCGTTCTATCAAGCCAGCTGCTTCAGGATGGTGGGGAATATGGTAAGACCAATGAATTCCATGAGTAATTTAAGAAATAGATTTCTGCCAAAATCCAAAAAAGCCCATTAGGCATTGTCCTTCTTTGGTTGTGGGAGGGGCCAAATGCCACAAATTATACCTTAGAAAAGATATCTTGACCTGTCCCACACCGTTGGACCCCTAGAATTTCAGTGAGGTAGAAGGCCCCTGAATTTTTTGCTAGATTTATTTCCCACCGTCAGACAGACAAATGTCTTACCAATAAGTCTGGAGTAGTTCCTCCTTCTTGTTCACTAGGTCCAATCAGCACAATATCATCAATGCAATGGACTAGTGTGATGTCTTGTGGAAGGGAAATGTGATCGAGGTCCCTCTGGACTGAATTACGACAAAGGGCTGAAGAACAAATAAACTATTAAAAATAAGTGAAGGGTGTATTGCTGGCCTTGCCAGATAAAGCAAATCGCTTCTGGTGGTCTTTACTAACAGGTCTCAAGAAGAAAACATTTGGCAGATCAATAGCTGCATGCCAGATCTCAGGGATGTGTTAATTTGCTCAAGCAATGGAATCACATCTGGAACAGCAGCTGCAGTTGGAGTCACCATCTGGTTAAGTTTGTGATAATCTACTCTCATTCTCCAGGATACGTCTATCTTCTGCAGAGGTCAAACAGGTGGGCTGAATCAGTATGTGGTGGGAACCACCACCCCTGCATCCTTCAAGTCCTTGAGGGTGGCATTCTGGAGTCCCTGCAGGAATGCAGTATTGCTTTTGGTTTACTGTCTTCCTAGGTAGAGGCAGTTCCAGTGGTTTACATTTGTCCTTTCCCGCCATAATAGCCCTCACTCTGCAAGTCAGCAAACCAATGTGAGTATTTTGCCAGTTGCTGAGTATGTCTATGCCAATTATGCATTCTGGAACGGGAAATAACCACAGGTTCAGGAACTCACCAGACCCACTTCTCTGGTTCCATCCTTGCTGCTTCTGTGCAAAATCCAGTCCCTCTCAGGTCTCTTCCAGATATTTCTGGGCATCCTCAGAGAGGCCTTTACATGTACTCCTGAAACCTGTCTGTTTTCACAGTCACCACATGGCACCTTCCAACTTCATTTGCTCTTGTTCTGCTCTCTGGGATGAACTCTGCCCCTCAAACCCTGGCCCTTGCCCCTGCTGCTGACTGGGAACGTGAGTGCTAGAGGCTGCTGAAGGCTAAGGGCACCATCTTCCCAGCGGTAAATGTGACACGACTTACAATCTCAATATCTGTCCCTTGAGACCCTAGAGAAACAGTTTCTTTAGATTTTGCTGAGAGGCTGAATAAGAGACAAGAATGTGCTCGGAACTGCCCTTCCCCTGTAACGGGCGTCCATAATCCATCAAGACCTCAACCCTCTCTACCTTAGGCGAACTCTTTCTCAAGAAGGCTCTTGGTTTCTTTGACACGCCAGTCTGCTGGATCAGAGCTACTCAAAATGTGGTCCACAAACTGGGCTGTTCTGTCTGTTAGCAGTACGTGACAAGGTCAGTACAGAAATTCAGAGAAAGTGTTTAAAAACTTGCAGCAATTTAACATAGTAACTTTATGTCTGTAGAACCTGATAATAAAAAATAAGACTGTGATATTCGTATTTTTTGGTTCATTTTTCTAATTTATTTTTATTGGATTTTACAAAATCCTAGTCTGTGATAGATCAGAAATTTAAAAAAAGAAAATCTGGTCTTGCACTACAGATGATGTAAGAAACTCTGCTTGACACCACACCCAGCCAGCCTGGATCTGTACTGAGCAGAGTGGAGGTTCGAGCTGGAACTCTGCCATACAGCAGGCTTGTCTGGGAAGAGTTTGGCAAAAATGTAGGTTTCCTGCAGCCAACCTGCAGTAACGGAAGAGGAGCAAAGTAGGATTGATGTCCACCCTATAATAGCTCTCTTGCTCTCTGCCTGAAACAGTGACACAGTGTGACTTCCTGACCCTCATGCCTGGTGTGTGTGAGAGGTGAGGACCGAAGAGCCCACTCTCCTGCATCCCACATGGGTGAGAAGAGAAAGGCTCTGGCCCACTGAGTGTCCCAACATCCAGCGGCTTGGGAATAGGGGGCAAGTTTCCCTCAGAGGCAGTAATAGCCATCCCCACCATGGGGGTCACTTTCCTGGTCCAGAGGGCACAGTGCTGCTGTGGGACATGACATTCCCAGGGGGAATTCTGAGAGTAGCTGCTAATGCTTTGGCTGTGTCTTAAGAGGTACATCCTTATGATAAGCACATACCTGTGAGCAGCCAGGGCCTGACACAGACACCCCACCAGCTATTCTAAACAACCCTATTCCGATCTGCCATTGGCACAGAACGTCCTCCCCCATCTTGGACTTGGAGAAATCTTTGCGGGCCCTTCCCCAGGCTTCTTTCAGGGGCTGAAATCGTGACCACTTTTCAGAGAGAAAGTCAGTGTCTAGCGTCGTACTAATTACATAGTGGGTATATGCTAGCTTGCCCTTTTCATGTCAAAACCCTCCAAAACATGGCTTTACCCTCGTTGAAGCATGCTCTCCATCATATGGCTTTGTGCCTCACTTGCAGTATTTATCTTATTCACTTCTGTACATTATCATGTATGTATTTCTTATCTTCTCCACATTCAACTAAGGACTCCCTGAGGGCCGGGACTATTTCCTCCACTCTGAATCCTCTTAGCTCTTAGTCTAACCAAAGTGGATCCTTTGTTGACTCTTTATGATATTAGTCAGTTGTATTTCTTTTAAATTATAAGTATTAAAACTATATTTTAATAGCAAAATAGTACAGGCACAGCAAAATCATGCTCTTTTTAATAAACATAACCAAAGAATATAAATAAACATTATATATTTTACAAAAAGTAAAATCAATGTTACCTACACAAAGAAATATGCTTGGCTCTGACAAGACAAAACATGAAAGCAGACCTCTGAGTGAGGACTCGTTTGTAACTCCTTACTTTGCAAACTGGACACAATACCTTGACACTTGCTTTATCCTCTATGATACTAACATAACAAAATACATTGAAAACCTTGTTGAAATACACAAAAATGTAATGTAATTTCTGAGTCCTAGATGTTTAAATAACAGAAAAAACTTATTTAACAAGGTCACCCTTCAGACTGCAAGAGTGGTGTTCTGTCATAGCTTTGCACCAGAATCTTTTTATTTTGGGGTTCTTCCTCCACTTTTATCTCCCTTCAAACTTCAATCTAAAAAAGCAGTATTTGGGGCTGGCCCCGTGGCGCAGCGGTTAAGTTCATATGTTCCGCTTTGGCGGCCCGGGGTTCGCCAGTTCGGATCCCGGTTGCGGATGTACGCACCGCTTGGCAAGCCATGCCATGGTGGGCATCCCACATAAAGTAGAGGAGGATGGGCATGGACGTTAGCTCAGGGCCAGTCTTCCTCAGCAAAAAGAGGAGGATTGGCGGCAGATGTTAGCTGACAGCTAGCCTTCCTCAAAAAAAAAAAAAAAGCAGTATTAACAAAGATAATAGAAGGGATTAGAACCTATTCATGAACTCTGGATGCCAGGATCTCATTCTCCTGTTTCAATCGCCTTACCCTAGTTTGAAAATGCCACGTGACAAACACCTCATTAGACATCGCATGCGCATTTAGTGTTGCTCCCTCAGCTGGCAGCAGAAGTTGCTCCTGAATAAGATGCAGGGTGCTCAGCATCTCAGTGCAAAGTGGTTCTTCCTCCTCTTGGGCCAACCCTACAGCTCGCTCCAGGAGAGATTGTCCTAAGACACTCTCCTTGAGAAGTCTCTTTCAGGCTGTTTGGGGAAATGTTGTGTGAGGATAACTTAGTGCTTACAAGTCCTCTATTATTGTTAGAGATGTAATAATAATTACTATTATAGTTATTATTAGTTATAATAATAATTATTATTAAACTTATCTACTACATTATTACCCTTCCATGATTTATGTTTTCTCAATCTTAAAACATTTCCCACAAAATGATTAAAAGAGGTGTTTTTTAGATTGTCTCTTACTTTATCTTTATCATCCTACTTAATCACCCACAGGACATTTAGTTCTCACAGGTTTATCATTAGAAGGGAAGGAAGGACCCACTGGATTTCTGAGCCTTCTACAACGAGAAAATAAATAGCGCAAACATTTTCCATTTTAGTTTTGGAAATTGTTTTGTTTTTCTATATAAAGGATTAGAAAAAGCAAAAACAGACACTGCCCCCAAATCGTCGATGTTTGCTGTCTCGATGTACTTTCTGAAGAAGCAGCCTAAGCCTCACAGTGTGCAGCTGTTTCCTTCCTGCTTATCAGCACGACCTGGCCGTCAGGACAGCCACCCGTGCCGCAGAGTGGGACTTCGGGTAATGTCAGCCAGCTTGGGGACCACAATGAGGGAAAACAAAACCCGTTTATCTTACATTGTGTTCTAAGAGTGAGCACACCCGGCGTGGGGCTGTCGTCGGTTGCCATCAGAACGATGATGGCTGGTATTCTCAAGGAGATGACAACATCTCGAGGGGCAGCAGTTTTCCTTGAGCCAGCAAATGTGCTGTGTTCTGAAAGGTCCAAATCAGCATCTGCTTTTGATTTGTTTGTAAAGAAAAATCCTTAGTCAGCTTGGCTGGAGCCTGCTATGGATCACAGCATCAGGGAGCATCCCACGCTGCTCCTGGGCCAGGGCATCTGTCGTCAAGAAAGATCTATTTAAAGATGAAGGACCGAGATCGGATGGTGCCTTCCCGTTGGTCAAGCTGTTTTCTTATTTGAGACTGTAATAAAACACACGTGTGTGTATTTATTATTGGGCAATTTTAAGCTAATGAACTCTGGCTTTTAACAAATATTAAATAAGACATGCTGATGAGTAAGGAAACCATGCAACTGAAAAAAAAATCATCACGTGCCCCCTCCCAGTTTTAATCTGGGGTTTTTGCATTTTTCTCAAGAGAAGTATTGTAAGTGGTTGCTAAAACATGTACAAATTGGGATTTAGCTTAATACAGTAATCTATAAAATGCAATAATACTATTCAATGAATCAGTGAAGATATAGATGTAAATTTATTGATATGCAGAGATGTTCATAGTATATTGTTAAGTGGAGTGAGCAGGTAAAGAACACTAGAGAATGATTAAATTTTGTTTTTAAATATTTATTTGCACAAGGAGAAGTCCAAAAGTGTGTGTATTTGATATATTTTTACCTTAATTTTTCTATAATCATTATATGTCACTTGCATAATTATCAAATAGAATGAAAAACTGATTCATATCTGAGCAAAGGTTTCATATGGCAAAGTATTTCCCAGTGAATAGCAAATACATTGGAACTATCTCAAAGCGAGTGGTACAGTATATTTATTTGGCTCTCAACAGAAAAGATAACCAAAAGCAAAAGTCCCAGAATCTAGAAAGGAGTAGTCAACAAGATTCTGGATATCAGCTAATTGCATTAAAAAACATATAGGAAAAATTGTGCATGTTTGAAAACAGACTTTTAAGATGGTATCTATAGGAAATTTCAGAAAACGTTAAGGGCACGTTCTTGGCTAACAACTCACTGACTTGCAAACAGATACAAAAAATGCATGAGACGTAAATTTTAAGAAGCACTCCATCCTCCTGCTGGGAGGTTTATAGAAAGCTGATAAAATAAATTACCTTTTGTTCTTGAACTGCACAAAGTAACACACTGGAAACTAAGCGAAATTCCACTGGCGAGCATCCTTCTCTGACAGTTTAAAAGGATTTTCTCCTATAGAAAGATGTCAACTTTCCTCTGTCTGACCTTCTGGTCCCAAATGTCTTGCTCCGGGCAAAAGTGAATCAACTTACACGCTTAAAGGAAGAGGGGTAGCTGCTCGGGCAGGAGGCCAAAGTTCAGGGGCTGAGACCCCAGCAGCTCCACCCTTTTTCTCTTTACCCCTGACTCCACCCATTCCATGTCCCAGAATAACAAACAGACCATTCCACGAGCCTGCAAGGAGACAGCCGATTGATTCTCGGGGATAGTCTGACTCAACAGAAATATGTTTGAAGTCATCAACACGCTATTTCTGGGTGCTAGGCAGCCAGAAGACTTGTGTAACTCACCAATTTCCAGCGTAATATCTTGATCCACTCATCAGCTTCTACTCCTGTCTTTGCACAGAGATAAAATGTCCTGAATGGAAATACTAAGCTGATAAGACAAAAGAAAGGATGTAAGACATTCCAGATGGTTAGCTGAATATATATTAGTAGAACACTAATTAGAGTATTTCAAGAGAAAAAAGAATCGACAAAGAGCCTGGGGAAATAACTTGCAGAACTGGTGATGCAGAGCTCTCCCTGCCAGCAACCTGCAGAAATGTCAGGAAGTTGTACATTCATATTACTATTACAGGCCAGATTTATATTCTTTAATGAGAAGTCAAAGAAAAAAAAAAACATGTCCAGGACATCCCCAGAGCCTTTCATTGCTCATGTCTTAGACTGAATACAACACTTATGTGTTTATGCAGCTGAAAGGTCAAATGACTCAGGCCCTGAGCTGTGATTCGAAGAAGCAAGACAGATAAGAGAAGTTTTGCTGGAGGAACTCATTTGTATTCGCTTGCTTCAATGAAGAGAACACTGCCCTCGGTGGGCGGAGGCAGTCTTAACTATTTAGGACAGAAAAAGAGAATGAAACTTCTCAACTATTTATTTTGCCCACTTCCGGCCGTGAGTTAGTCTTCACTGGAGGGAGGAAGGACTTTCCCACTGGCACGAAAGACGTGTTCTAGGGGTATGCCAACTCTCCATTTGACTGTTGCTTTGGCTGTAGGGTCAAAATCACCTGACTAATAAGGTCAGCTCAACTTACATCTTGCGCCTACTTCTTGTCTAACAGTTGAGATGCAAAATACTAAAAATCTTTTTCCCTTTCATGAAGAAAGAAAGCCATGAACTGAAATTCAGACAGGTTTTTATATCCTAAAGCCTATGCAGCATATTTTGTTTATACCAGTAGTTGGTGTTGAATAGACAAGAGGCAAGTCTGTGTGCACAGCAGGTAAACTGGATGTGAGGTCGAGGTGAGGGGTGAGTGGACGGGGGCGTGACAGGGAGTCGTGTGTACACACTGTACAGAACTGGTTTCTGGAAGTCTCATTGTTTGGTACTCCCTGTGGGAGGCAGAATTAATTGCCTATTTATACAGATAATTTTTTCCTTTCTTCTTGCTAACAGAACCCCAGGTGATAAATTATAATTAGCTGAAGCCAATTAAGATCATTCTAGTACCCTTTTCCAGCTTTCCCTGCTGCCAGCAGTGCCCATGGGACCCAGTGTTAGCCAATGAGATGTGAGGGAAAGTGTGATAGAAGAGTTTCTGGGAAAATGTCTGCCTTCCTGAGAAAACATGGACAGACGTGGCTGATGCCATGCCTACATCTTTCTTCATGACTTAGATGAAAGCATGAAGCCTTATGCGGGAGCAGCCATCTTGTACTCCAGAGTAGCAAGCACGGAGGAAAAGGCCCAGAGAACTGGAGACATTGGACCTGACCTTGTCAAGGCAGCTGCCTGCCTCCCAATTTTTTGTGATATGAGAAATACAAAGCCCTGTTGGCTCATTTTGTGCCTTTATGCGAATTTTAAAAAGATATCCATTATTGGTTGATATTATAGAATTAACATTCATTTTGTTAAATGTCATAATGGTATTGTAGTTCTACAGGTGATATTTCTATTCTTAGGAGATGCATATTCAAGTATTTAGGGGTAAAGTGCCATAATGTCTGCAACTTACTTTCAACTGGTTCAGGAAAAAAAGTGAATAGAGATAAAGCGAATATGGCAAATATTAACAATTGATGCATCTAGGTGAAAGGAATATGGGCATGAGTCTTTCAACTTTTGTAAGATTGAAAAACTTTAAAATAAAAGTTGGTGGGGAATTAAGATAGTTCTTTCTCAAGACACTTTACTTCTTCCAGTTAGAAAATTGTCATGATATATTGATTATGTTAGAACAAAACACTTTTGTGCCATCTGCAGAAATTTTCATAACAATACAAATCACCCATCATCGGAGTCAACAAAGTTTTAATTAAAACTCAGGAAAAAACTCCAAAGGAATTAAGCTGTTCAGGATGTAAATGACACCTCTTATGTATATCATACTTGTGCAGTACACAACCTAAACAATTGTACCCAGCAGACCTGCCTATTTTTTAAGCCACCTTAAACGAGGCATTATGTCCCACTCAGCTGAAAGCACTCTTAAACATATATGCCCTGAGCCACGGTTAAATCCACACCACTCAGATCAAAACATTTATACACATTAAAAACATACAGTTTCGTATTCCTCAGCTAAAATAAATGTCTGGCAAGAAGACTTTTAAAAACACTTCCTTAGGGCCAGCTCCAGTGGCCTAGGGGATAAGTTGGATGCACTCCATTTCGGCAGCCCAGGTTCAGTTCCTGGGTGCAAATCTGTGCCACACTGACATGTCTGTAAGGGGCCATGCTGTGGCAGTGCCACACATACAAAAAGAGGGAGACGGGCAGCAGATGTTGGCTCAGGGCAAATCTTCCTCAGAAAAAAAACACATTTCCTTTATAAATCAACTTACCAAAAACAGTTTACTCTTTCTTGTGAATAATCAAATTGTACAGCTGAACATTCTGTTAAGTCTAGGATCCGAATTGGTTCTGGTGACTAAAAAAAAAAAAGCAACCTATGTCATTATAGAACAATATACAATTTATTCGTCACTTAATCCCCGAACAAATCTTCCACTATGTGTGACTGTCAATTTGACTTTCACATAGAAAACCTTACTAATGGAGGTCCCACACCCCTGCTCTGGGAATTGGCCTGTCCTGAAACCGGGCATTAAGAGCCAGATTTGCTGATTTAAATTTGATGGAGATGGATTTTAACACGTGAAAGGGAGTCATATTTCTCTCTCATGTTTTTAAACTTTTACTTTCTCAGAAATTTTGTATAGAGAATGTGAGAAGAAATAAAATAGTTTTAAATTGGCTTAATGAAATGGGCATGGGAAAAGGACATGTTTTTAATAAAGGGGGAAATTCCTGTAAGAGACAGTTAACACATTGTGGCAAGAGGACGATTCCGTTGTCTACGCAGAGGCAACGGGGTGCCGTGGGGCGGCGGCCCAGCGGTCTGTGGCGAGGCTTCCGGGATGCACACCTCGTCTCTGCAGAAGCACTCCGTTCATGTCAGGAATCCAGACCTCACGTCCCCAGTGCTCTGTGGGCGCTGCAGTGCTCACAAGGGAGCCCTCAGGACCTCACAGGCAGGCGTCCCTTTCATCTAGAGAGCGGATCTTTAAAGGGAAAGTGTATTATGACGTTTCTCACCATCTGGTCTTTGAAGTACTTCAGTTCATTCCTGTGCAAAGTGAACCATCTTGTTTTCCAGGTCTGAGAAAAAAAATAATGAAAACATGTAGGTTTTGAATGTAGGAATGCAATAATTGAACTAGACAATTTCCTTTTGCTTTAAAAGTATCTAAAAGATTAAGTGCAATAAAATATTCTTGTGGTGTCGTTTCTGAGAAAAAGGTTTCAAAATTAAACTTAAAATGTAAAAGTTTCAAAAATTAAAATGACTCCATGCGTTAGGCTCATAACGAAGGCAGAGATATCATGAACATATTTAAACAATAAAAAGTAATAGTCCATCGTTAATATGAGGGTGATTTATAACCACTAAAATTGCCATCGTATTAACTCACTGATGACGATAGCTGTCATTCTGGAGCACCTATTGCAGGTTACTGATGACGATAGCTGTCATTCTGGAGCACCTATTGCAGGTTACACGCTATCCGTGGAAGTTTCCACATATTAAAGCTGACCCTCACATAATGCCAAATATTATTATTGTTGTTTTACAAAGAAGGACATTGAGGTTTTGGAACATCAGACCACACGATATGTTAACCTTCCTAAGAATTCCAGGGCCCTGGTGGCAAAAACTATTGTTCCCCACCGTGTCCTTCTTATTTACTAACCCTGGATAGAAGCTTAATCCTATCCAGGGTGGCAATGAGCCCAGTTAAAGGAAGTACCAGAGGATTTGAAAATGAAGAGGCTATGAAAATGAATATTTCTCATCCTTAGGGAACATCCAGTCTAGCAGGGACACAAATAACTAAATATTTCGGTTGAATTCAAGCAGGCCGGTACCTGTGAGGGTCCCCATGGCACATTAACAAGAAATCGAGTAACTTCACAGGCACAGTCACATAAACGGGGGACAGTTGGATACCCCAGGCTAAAGTGTGAAGTCCTAAATTGCGTTTTCTTTGGGATTTTATAACATAGCTACATAAGTACCAGTGACGTTTTTGGCCTACTTTTAGGAAAACATTTTATACAATTTTGATTTCTTCTTTGTTAAAAAAAAAAAAAATTCAAAAGAAAAGAAATGTTCTGTATTTTGTGTGCTGCTTTCACCCTCGCTCGCCGACCAGAAGGCCTGTCTGTCTCCTCCAGCATCACCTTAGGCTATGCTCACACACTTGGCTTTGCAAAGAACAGTCAAGTGATGTTCCAGAATTTTGACTAAAATTAGCCATAAAGATGAACTCTTCAAAAAGGCAAAAATTAGAACTGGGTCAAAATGAATAGGCAATTATGCTTTAAAAAAAGTGTTAAAGAGGGGCTGGCCGCCTGGCCTATGGTTAAGTTCACACACTCCACTTCGGCAGCCCGGGGTTCGTGGATTTGGATCCTGGGCACAGACCTACACACGGCTCACAAGCCACGCTGTGGTGGCGCCCCACGTAAAATAGAGGAGGATGGGCACAGAAGTTAGCTCAGGGCTAATCTTCCTCTTACACACACAAGTGTCAAAGTGAGAACTGAGTCTCCAGGACGTGGCCTCTTTCTTTGGTGCCAGCACTAGCAAAAACTCGCCACTTACCTTGACCAGGCCCCCCTGTTTGGTGAGGTACCCTTCCTTGGTGCCCAGCTGAAAGAGAAAGAAGCACAGGTGATGCCCAGGCTATCCCCACACGATTGCTGTCTTTCTATTTCTGTCCTGTTTAAACTGAAACACGCGTTTGCCTCCGATCTTTCACAGCCGCCTGTCCTTCCCTGGGCTCTGCAGATCCTCGCTGTGTTTAGAGCCCGTTTTCAGACCCGATGGTCTGGGGCAATTCTGTAGCAACTGACAGACTCTCTTCTGGCTGGAATTAGCAATTTGCGAACAATAAACCATGTCACATCACTTATAAAAGTTAGTGCTGAGCGTAGCGTGTCATGTGGCTCCCAGCTGCCGCGACTGCCGCAGGGCCTCACGCACGTAACTGCACACGCACTGACATTGGTCACCACATTTAGGGCACTCTGCATTAAGCACAGTAAAGGGATGTCTTTACTTCAGAGCTTCCCAGAGTGTCCGTATTATGCTGGTATGCCTTGTGAATTTTTAAGAAGGAACCTTAGAAACAGCATTTCCAACATTTATTTTATCACATGGTCCTTCCCCCACCCCTTCTTTTTCACAGACCATCTCTTGAGACCCATATTCCACAGAACAGACTCCTGATTTATTTACTGATCATGTAAGTGCTGGCTTATCTACTCTTGACTTATCCAAAAGGGATTTGAAGTGAGAATGAGTCATTTCTTAACTCGCAAATCATTAATTCAGGGTAACAACGATATCCACACTTAGCTGCCACTTATGAAATGTAAGGGATGGTGGGGTACTGTGTAAACAGAAATTTGCATAAAACAAGGACCCTAAGCTCAAGAAATTTCTGAAGAAATAGAATTCCTGGTAGGATATTTTATTCTATTATGATATCATAATATATCTTAGATTAGTAAGAAAAAAATGAATAAAAACTGGGAAATGACTAGGTTGACGTCAAGGTTCTTTTTATGGGAGTTTCCAGAGTATTTATTTCTGAGGTGAATTCTCCCTTCCAGATAAAAAGAGGAACAACCACCACCTCAGGAAAAGGAGTTAAACTAAGAAATAATACACACTCACTTCTTTTAAAGTTCTTCTGGCATTAAAGTAAGGATGAAACTCCCAGGTGTTCACTTAAATAATGTTAACAATATTAGTGAATTTGATATCAAATAATCAGTTTGATTTATTTCCATGTTAAACTGAGCTGAGTGAATTGAGTTTAGGTATTATATTATGGAAACCGCAAGAATTAACATTTTGGGTTGTTGTAGGTTGACATCTGCAGAGGCAAAATAATTACGGGTAAATCGTTATCCAGAAGACCTGGAGAGAATTATTCACTGAGCTCAAACTGAAGAGCGATGTTACTAGTGCCATCTTACCTTCATCCAAACAGTTTACTATAAGTCTAGTATTTTTCTAAGGTTTTGATAGATAAGCAGAAGGCTGCAGAGGGATGAGCTGAGAATACTAATTTTATTTTGGTCTCAGGAGGTAAGAAAGGAAGTAATTATATGCAGATTTAGCTTTAAAAAAAATCTATGGTCTGTAACAGGAGAAATCTTTATAAGAGCCCCAAACTGGAAACAACCTAAATGTTTAAAAATAAAGAATCAACTTTCCTACCTTCCTCCCTCCTTGCCTGCCTGCCTGCCTTAAATTTAGTCCAAAGCCGTCGGGTGGGAGAGCAAGGCAGGTGTCAGTGTGAGGGTGCAGTGGGGAGCCCCACAGTGTGCAGACAGCAGCCGTGTGGACGGCGTGGGGGCGGCAGCCTGGTGTGAGGAGCTGAAGCCTGGCAGGGCGAGGAGCGCTTCCCCATGAAGGGGTGGAGCGGGGGAGCCCAGGCAGCTTGGTGGCGGTGGGAGGGGCAGTGGCCAGGCAGGGGCGGTCCCAGCAACTGGAGATTGCTATTTGATCGATCGACACATAAGTAAGTGTACTGAAGACAGTGGGATCCATATTTCTCACTGTGGGAAAGGGAGTTCAACACAGAAAGGGAAAGCACTAGAAGGAGCCTTGTGGAATTGGGTTAGGACTGGAGGGATCAATGTGAACCTGTGGATAGATCAATAGATAATACTTGATCGATAGATTGAAATAAAAACAAAGACGTCACCATGTATGTGTACATATGTACATAGATACATGGTTTCCCTATCTCTGTTCCCTGAGTGGGCCGAGAGTGACGTTCTGATAACAATAAGCATGTGGCACCCAGATCTTAATTTCTAAAGTACCATTCTCCAGAAAAAAAGAACAGGATTTCTTGGAGAAATGGCTGATTCTAGAGCTGGATGCAAGAAAAGTACAAGATAAGCCTGGAATATTCTGCTATACCAGAAAGTAAGGAAATTCTCAAAGAATTCTGAGGCTATATGAAAACAGAAGTCACGTTAAAAGGGCTCTTACTGGCCAAACCCAGGAAATATTGAAGGATGAAAATCAATAATGATAGTCATGATTATAACGCATTGATATAAAAATAAATGATTGGATAAATTTGGAGAATAAAAAGTTTCTCATTACAGTAGAATAACAACCAATAAATGTAAAAGGAATAATAAATCACAGAATCACCATTTGGCAACAATAATAGTAATAATAAAAACAGCCAAGAAATATCAATGAATGCTAAAATTGGTGGATAAAAGTTTAATGAGGAACAGGATATTTGCTTAGTCTCAAATAACTTCCCATCAAATATTTATTAATAACAAGGGGAATAAAGTGATTTGAGAGTGAAAAATCTGGCGAACACCAATTGATCAAGTAATTGAACATGCCGTACTGAGGCAAACAGAAATTGTGTTCCACCTGAGAGCGGGCAGGAAGCACAAAGCATCACTTTTGTGGTATTTCTACCAAAAATGTCAAACTTCAATCTAAGCACGAGGCGATGTCAGACAAATCAAAGTTGAGCAACAGTTCACAAAATAGCCCTTAGTTTGCAAACTTGTCAAAGTTGTGAAATCTAGGAAAAATTGAGTGAGTGCTCTCGAGAGAAGAATAGTCAAGAGGTTGGAGAAATCCACGTAGCCCGTGATGGCACATGGGATCCTTGGTAGGACAACCAGCAACACCGGAATGAGATCCGCGGCTGGGACGGTGGCGCTGTATCGGTGGTCCTTTCCTAATCTGAATGGCTGTATGCGGTCACACGGGCGAATGTCCTTGTGGGTAGGAAATACGCACTGAAGTATCTGGGTGCGGGACATCATGTTGGCAATTTACTCTCAAATGGCTCAGGAACAAATGAATTTCTTTGTACTGTTCTTGCAATTTTTCTGTAACTTTCGAATTATTTAAAACAAAAAGTAGCATGTAAAAGCATAATAGAGGATTCACTAAATAAATTATGATACATCCAAACTATGGCATACGAAGGAATTTGTTTTAATGATGTTTTTGGAGACTATATAATGACACAGAAGATGTTCACAATATGCAATTAATGAAACAAGCATATTGCAAGTCTACAATGGAGAGCTCATTATATATATTCACATATAGCAAATATATATTTATTCAAGAAAAAAGACTAGAAGGATAGACTCCACAATGTTAACTGTGAGATGAGTTTCAACGACAAAATACTGGAAGAGGCCATCTTGCAAGGGACCTGTGCCGAAGAGGAACTATAAAATGGGTTAAAGAGAGAACAGAATAGAGAAAGATGTCACAGAGGCAGAGGGAACAGAAACTTTAGAAGGAGAGAGTTGTTAAAAACGTCACATTCCACAAAAGGGAAGCTAAGGGAGCTAGCTAACATTTTAGACAGGACCTATCCTACGTGAGGCACTTGGAATACATTATCTCACTAATCACTACCAGCATGACTAACTGGTATTTCACACTTCCCAGGTCCAAAACAGAAGGAGCCCTCTTTCCCATCCTCCCGACCCCCTGGCCCTTCCATCGGAGCCGCGGCAGCTCCCTCTGGGCTCTCTGTTCGTTAAATCCTATCCCTTCCACCTGCAAACACGTCCTGAAGGCGACCAGTTCTTTCCTCCCGTTCTAACTAGCGGTCTAGGGGTCCTCCCCGGTCTCCACTCCCACCGTCTCTCACCTGGACTGCTCTAACAGCCCCCCAACTGTCTCCTTGCCTCCAGCTTGGCCCCACTGCATTTCCCACTTAGCAGTGAGAATGATCTTTTTAAAAAATTTAAACACCTAAACAGAAAATTAAGTTACTCAAAATTCTCATAATTTCTCATCAACACTTAGCACAAAAGTAAATTCTGGACCCGTCCTTCAAGGCCTCCGGCGCCGCGGGGAGCGACCCGACCCTCGGCCCTGCTTCGCTGTTCTGGGACAGCTGGTGGCCCCCGGCCACGCGGAGACGGTTCTGGGGGCTCTCAGGTGTCTCTTCGTCTTACGAGTGAGGCACTGACGGCCCTTTTTTCCAGACCAGCGTTTAAACATGTCTGGGTTGCCAACCACCTTAGAAACAGCATCTCCCTCCACATGAGAAGGCCACCCGCCAGGAATCCTGGCGTCTGCAGCTCCCATCGCCTGGGCGGACTGCCAGCTCCGGGCGCGGGGACGTCGCCGGCCTCCCGACTTCTCACCCGTCTCGCGCGCGCAGCGCCCCAAAGCGTGGCCTGGGCCGCAGGGGCCGCCCCTCGAGGCCTCGCTCGGCCCGTGCCGCAGGGGGCTCATCGCTGCCGCTGCCCGCAGCGGGCTCCAGGCCCGGCGAGGCCCCCCTGCCTGGTCTGTAGACCCTCCACCTAGTTCCCACCGCGGGGCTTCTGTGCCGGTCCCCGCCTGCGACCCTCTTCCCCACACTCGACGGGAGTCGTGGCGCCCCTTCAGTGCGGTCCCTGCTCAAAGGTCCCCCCCTCGGAGAGGCCTCCCCTGCTACCCTTTGCGTCGCTTATCCCACTTTTTCTCTCTGGGACATAGTACTGGCTGGTTTTACATTATTACACTGATCATCGTCTCAGACCCCCTCACCCCACCATGTGAGCTCACGGAGGGCGGAGCCTCTGCCTAATTTACCGCCCAACCCCCAGTGCTTAAAACAGCCCTGAGCCGATGGTCGGCCTTTAAAACAAAGTTTGTAAAATAAATGAATTAGTTAAATTTCATCCTGTCTCAGGAACCCAACCGTACATTGTTTATAAAACCTGTAAATAGTAAGTGCCCCGAATGCAGTTGCTGAGGGATGGCAAACAGGCTCGCACAAGCAGCAACATGCCTGGGCAACAGGATGTCTATTTTAATTTTCACTTCAAGCAAGAAGTTCTTTTTTCTTTAAATAGGACTTAATTCTCTTCCTCCGTGAGAGCTTGTGCAAGAACTGCATCCCAGGAAGAGAAGACAGAAGCCTGGGAGCCCTGGGCTCAGGGCGGGTGCAGGCACAGCCTCCTGCGGGCACTGGGGGCAAAGGGAAGGCAGAGAACTCTGTGCTCAGCAAAGGACAAGAGCATTCTGATCAGACCAGTCCTGTTTCCCAGCAGGCTGGTCAGTTGTTGGTCGTTCCTTAGTGAGGAGTAACGAGAGACACCTCAGAATCCACTAGAAAACCTTATAGTTTTCTTTCTATATGAATGCGCAGTAAACTCCACGGGCTTCGTGGCACATAGCGTGAGCACGGTCATTCTCAACCTGTCACTCGGCACTGTTGGAAAAGCCCCTTCTGTGTATGGTCATAGTCAGATACTTGGGCAGGTGAACCCATCTGATGCCTGGAGCAAGCAAAGGCTTCCGGAGTGTGGTCTAAAGAGGTCCCTCTCTCCCTAAGCGTGCTACAGCTCATGCTTGGACCAACTCCACAGATGAGGTGTTAGCTGCGTGTCACTGCTGTAAAGCACACGCAGGAGGGTGTGGTTCCATGGGCCTGAGTGGGGACGTGTAGGGGAAGGGTAACAGGAGAACGGTAAGGTAAACTGAGTCCCATGGAAGAGGAGTGGAAGTGACTGGCAGTGGAGTGAAGCAGAGAGGCCCCTTAGGAAGGGTCAGTGGCCTGGGAAACAGAGAATTGGTCAGAGGTAGGTCCTGAGCTGTTCCTCGGTCCCTTCTGACTTGGGGCTATTTATTGTCTTGCTTCCCTAAATTCCTCTAGTTCTGAGGTCTGATGCTTCCTCCTCCAACTCCAAAAAGCTAAAATATTTTTCTTAACAAGTTCCCAAGATTTTTATTTTCGAGTAACGTGGCACAGTAACAAAAAGGTAACATGTCAAGGCTGGGCTGTGAAGTCGTGAAGACAAGCTGTAGCTCCTGTCCTGGGAAGCATGAGGCCACGGGGAGGGCAGACACGAGGGCAGGACTTAGCCTCCAGCCTGAGGATTCCAGAATACAGAAGCAGAGGGGGCTTGGGAGCACAGGAGCGGAGCCTTGTAAAGGAAGCTAGGAGGGCCCAGGAAGGCTTCCTGGAAGGCAGTGATCCCTGACGTATGTCTTGAAGGATGGGAGGACAGCAGTGCTATGGGTAGCATTTCAGATGCAGGGAGCACAGTGGGAGAAACGCACGGAAGACAGCAGGTTGCACAGTGTGAGCGTGGCAGCAGCCTGACGTGAGCCCAGAGGGTCCGGCAGGGGCCAGGCTGGCTGGGAAGGGCCAATCTTTCTCACCAAAAGAAAAAAAGAAAGTGTGCTTAAAAAAAAAGAAAGGTCTGTATGGTGGCAGCATAGGAAAAGCACTCTGGAGACAGAAAGGTCATGCACATTTTAATATAAATTTGTAGCTGAAGATCTTCAAGTGATTATTTTTCAAGTGTAACGGTTGCCGTCTAGAATTAGTTCTTGATATGTCATTTGCGTGTTGTCCTCTTCATCATCTGCACAAATCCAGATGTCTTATACCAGGAGTATCGGCAAACAAGGAAGAGAAAAAGAACAGACGAGCCCGAGTGTAAGGAAGGGAAGTGGGTGCTGGAGCGGAGTCTGTGCAGGGTCACAGCTCACTGAACAGGAGAAACGGCCTGGCAAGAACAAGCTCCGGCGGCACTGAAACGGACCACGGCTCCACGTCTTCCTCTGCGCCCTTCATTCAGGGAGGGCGGAGCCACACCCCTGGTTATAGCAAAGGTGGGGAAACTCTTCTTCCATAGACAGGAGAGGGGAAAGGACATTTTTCTTCCTCTGAGAAACTTGTTGAAGAATGACAGTTTAGCCACAATGTGAACTTGACCCTCTCTCGCCCGTTCCACCATGAATTGTCCGGCTAAGAAGGACCGGGGTTTACACGCTGCCTTCTAAGTATTTAAAATCTGATCGCAAGCACCTTGTATTTGTTTATGATTTTCCCTGGACCAGAAGAACCGAGTGAGAGGCTTCAGACCTCATGTTCCTCTGCAGGTTTTATACCCCAAGTTAGAATTTTTATGTGAACAAACATGCTTTAAAAAGCATGTACCTCTCTTGGGGCCGCCCCATGGCAGAGTGGTTAAGTTCGCGCGCTCCGCTTCAGCGGCCCAGGGTTTCAGCGGGTCTGATCCTGGGCGTGGACATGGCACCGCTTATCAGCCATGCTGCGGGGGCATCCCATATGCCACAACTAGGAGGACCCACAACTAAAATATACAACTATGTACTGGGGGGCTTTGGGGAAAAGAAGCAGGAAAAAAACAAAAAAGAAGGTTGGCGACAGATGTTAGCTCAGGTGTCAATCTTTAAAAATGAAAGCGTGTAACTCTCGTTGCGTGTTATCACTCTTAGACAGTGAGAGGGCTGGGGTCAGGCTGATGGCCACTTACAGAAGGCGCAGTGGGCACCAGGTCATCTTCTGTTCTTCCTGTCTGCATCGCTGTGTGAACCCGGACGGACTCATAAATGGAAGGTTCTTCCACTTCTCTGGGATAGGGATGTTTCAGAACAATCAGCGTGCCTGAATGAAGACAGAAAAACACAGTCACATAGTATCCCCAGAAAGGCCCAAACGCTGACAGCCAGGTCACTGTGCTGGATCACAAAGGCTCTTGTTGTTTCATGCATTCACTTGCTCATTTTCTCCACCTGTGTCGAGTACCACCTGCGTGCCAGAGGCTGAAGCTGGACACTGGAGATGAAAAGCATGGTGAGATGACTTCCGGCCTCCTGGTGCTCAGACAGAACCAACAATGGTTATCACGGAACAGATAGTCATTTACATGAGCAGGGTGATGAGACCCCGTCAGCGACGTGAACAAGCATGCTGGTGGCGCCCGGGTGCCCTGAAGAACCCTACTATGGACACTGGGAAGAGCTGTCGTTGAGGACGTGACATTGATCTAGACCCTTAAGCGGTAACTGGAAGTTTTCCAGGTAGGCTTTCCAAAAGCCATGACAACAAAACCCAACCAATGCACTGGGGGAGAGGAGGCCCCTCTTCGTCACGAGTTTCAGAGCAAATGTGTAACAAATCAGTGGGTCTCACAGCAGTGGACTCCCAGCATTCTCCCTAAGGCCTCCTAGCACCCAATTAACAAAATAAACTAAATGAAGCCTTTGCTTATCTTAAGTGGACATGATGTGAACAGGCTGGTGCTGCCGTGTGGCTGCTCACTTCTGTCTGCGGGAGGGGTCCAGGCAGAGAAAGGGCTCAGCCCAAGGCCGGGCTCAGGGGCTCGCATGCCATTCTGGGGGCTGCAAGCAGTTCGGAATCAACGCTCTGACATTCCTCCTCTGTATCCCTCCTTTCCCCAACCAACCAGTCAATCAGAAACTGGAAACTCTGACTACAAAAAAGTAAGCTAAGGGTTTTTTCCCTCCTTGCCATGGCTGCTTGCTTTTGATTCTTCTAGGGTCTTCTAGGGATTGTACCAGACACTGGGGGAGATGTAAAGAGTTCAGTAACTCATTCAACAAATATTTACTGAGCTCTACCATGTGCCAGGCACTTGTCTAGGCTCTGGGGAGAGAACAGCAAACAAAGGGGATACAGCATCCACTTTTGCAGTATGGGAGACAGACAAAAATGGAAAAAATAGAATAGGTCAGGTGAGAGCAGCGTTATGATAAACTAATAGAGCAAGCGAAGGAATGGAGAGTGGAAAGGGTGGGCTTGGGAGAGGGTGGGGTTTGAGGTGGGGGTCAGGCAAGACGTCTGACAGATTTTAGAAAGTATGGACCTTGAACTGGAGTAAGAGAGACAATGAGGAAGGAAAAAGACCTCCACTGCAGTTCAAAAGCCCTTCATAATAATGACAAGCCTACAAATACAACAAAACTTTCCTACACTGCTTGAGTGTGTGCTCCGTGCTAAGTGCAGAAACAGCACAGTGGCTTCTGAGAGCTGAGCCCGCGTGAGGCCCTGCCGCAAGTGGACAGGGGCACTGAGGAAAGCCGGAAGACGGCCTGCGATCTCGGCCCCAGGAGAGGGCGAGAGACTCTGGCCTCATCCTCCTTCTGCATCTGACTCATGTTAGTGGCATTGGCATCAGAACGGAAGATGGCTTTTGCAGTTGCTGGAAGCCCGGGCCCGCTCTCGTGCTTGGTCTGTGCTCTTCTGTCAACGTGGTCCTTTCGTGAGAACAGACCCAGTCATATCAGGACAAGCGCCGCTTGCAGTTTCACAGTCATAGCGAAAGCAGCGACGACTGAATCAGGAGCAGCGGGTGTGCAGGCTCAGGGGTTGCGTGAACAGCCACAGCACGGCCAATGCTTCGTGACTTTAGGACTGACTCTCGTGTGACCCACCCCAGAGAAACGCCTCCAGTGAGGTGCCTGGCATCCCCCTGGCATCACAGAAACAGCCTCCATTGCCGCTCTCGCACCTGCTGGGCAACCATGCCAGCTTCCGTTTCCTCCTCTGACAAGTGACAATCACTGCCCTCTCTTCACAAAGCTGTCTTAAGCACCATATAAAAGAGTTTGTGAAAGGATTACAAAATGTTAGATGTTACTATGCTTTGGTACAGAGTATTTTTAAATCCTTAAATGAAATTCCAATGATCACATCTTTGAGAACATGGATTTTTAAATGCTAAGTTAAAAAAGACGTGTAATATTCTGCTAAGAATGAAAGGGCAGCAGTCCAGTCGTCACTGATACGGTGCTAAGTCCACTGGTGCCTCTTAAAGACTTCCATCTGACAGGGCAGGTTGAAAGCAGCTCACGACTTAGAAAAAATTTGAAAACCTGTGTTTTATCCTCAAGGCTGATGCTAAATTTTCATCCTATTCCACATGCTTACTGTGAAAATGATGCTTTAAATGATGCTCTGGGAAGACGCACCTTGTCGCCCCCTGTCTGTCCCCATACAACCAGGGCCCTCCCAAGGCATACTCCTCCCAGAACCGTTTCCTACTGCCGCGGTCACAAATTGCCACAAACTCCGTGACTTTTAAAACAACTCAGATGTATTCTCTTCCAGTTCTGGCGTCAGAAGTCTGACATAGGTCCCCCAGGGCTCAAATCAAGGTGTTGGCAGGTCGGCTTTCCTTCTGGGGGCTCCAGGGGAGAATCCATTCCTCTGCCTTTTCCAGCTTCTAGAGGCTGCCTGCATTCCTTGACTGGTGGCCCCAGTCCTCCTCTTCAAAGCCAGCAACACCGGGTCAAGACCCTCTCATGCTGCCCTCTCTTTGGTTTTCCCTCCTCCGCCTCTGTCTTTCCCTTATAAGGACCCTTGTGATAACAACGGGCCCACCTGGACAATCCAGGATACTCTCCCCATCTCAAAGTCAGCTGATTAGCAGCCTTAATTCCATCTGAAGACTTAATTCCCTCTTGCCACCTGACGTAACATATTCACAGGTCCAGGGAGAGCTGAGGTCATCTTTGGGGACTGTTATCCTGCCCAGAGTGTCAGTCTGCGAGGCAGGCATAGCTGTAGGGGCCAGGTGTGCTGCCATGTAAGGATCTCCGGGGTGAGGGCTGCGGGGGAGGTGGCTGCTGCCTGAGCTGCAACACTGTAACCGCTGGGTAATAGAAGGCTATCCCCCTTCCAGCATGTGTATTTCCAAACCCTGTGAGCCGCTCCAGAGCAGGGATGGTGCCAAGTTTATCCTTCTACACCTACCTCCCGATAGAGTTTCTGAGACAAGGAAGGTTTGATGAATGAATGAATGAATGAATGAATGGGTGCCACAGTAATTCAGGTTCAGGGCATCAAAGAGCCTAGGATGGACCAGTCTCCCAGGTTGAGAGCCAACCTGGCCTGGGACAGTGACAGAACAACTTCAGGTACGCTCGCCAAATCTCCATTGGGGGGTCTAAATTCCATCTCAAGAACCTCTTCTAAAATGTAACCAACAAAAGCTAAACTGAGAGAAATGACATTGAGTCAATCAGGAAAGTAGAAATGACTATAGACTGATTTTAACTAGTAAGAGCATGAATGATGCCAGACTGAGTGGTGGAATGAAGAAAATGACAAATTACTCATAAAATGATAACTCCCTCTGATAAAAATCTGGTCTCCTAAAAAGAAAGACGGGACTCCTTAGACGATCATTCTGCCCAAGAAAGGGCCAATACATAGACTCCGTGGCACGGCTGCCCGGCTTACAACGATTTCCCCTTCTGTAGAGACTGCCCCACCCTCATCCAGAGGGAGATCCCCACAGACCCTGGCTCACGCCCACAGACACCTCCCGGGGCCTACACTCTTTGGACTGACTGCCCGAGTATTAGTTACTTCTCTAAGTGGAGAGAAGGGCCACTAACTTCGGTTTCTGAACCACATGAGGGAGAATGCTGTTTCCTGCCTCTGACATGAAACCGGTTTCAGAAACTCTCGGTGGAGGTAGTTTTTCCAGGTGATCAGAGCAGGACTGAGGCCAGCATTTCAATTTGCTGAAAGCTTCAGAGTCGCCATGATGGCTAGACTGAGTCCTTCTCATCTCTTGCTGCTCAGCTTGCCTTTAAATTCTGGGAGGGAACGCTAATATCCTTCCAAAAAACCCACTTCTCTTCCTGTACCCCTCTTTTTTTTTTTTTTAATTCTGCTAGCTGGGTTGACTTCTGTCACCTGCAATCAAAGACACTTATCTAATGCAGCCCCACCACAGACTCATCATGATTTCCACCCAGGTGCCTTGGCTCCATCGGAGAGGGCTCCGGGTTAGTGATATTCAGACCACAGCAACTCCTGGACTTGGTTGGAAGATTCAGATGAAAGGCAACAGGGGGCAGGCGCTGGTACAGGGAGGAGAGAGGAAGGCCTGCAACCACAAGTCTTGGAAACTTGGCTGCAAGTTTCACTTCAGTTTCTGAACTACACGAAGGAGACTTGCTTCCTGCCTTTGAAATGAAGCCTGGTTTCAGACCCTCTCGGTGGCGGTGCGTTTGTGAGGTGATCAGAACAGGATTGAGGCCAGCATTTTGGTTTACTTCGGCTGAACCGTAACTTACAGGACCCCTACTCTGTGTGCAATACAAAGAGACCGCGTGGAAGGACTCCTGAGCTCGGGTTCCAGCAGAAATTCAGAAGAGTAAGAACAGCCTCCAGTTTTGGGCCCTGGTGCGCTATGTGAACAAACTAGAGCGCAGGGCAGGGCACCCGCAGCTCCTGAAGGGGAACTTCCATTTGGAGTACTTCTGTTATGCACTAGAGCTAGTGCTGCCCATCAGGTTCCCCCCCTCCACGGTTAGATGTCTGAGGGCAAGCCTGGTATCTAGTTCGTCACTGTATTGTCAGTGGCTAACAGTGCCCGGCTTATAGCTGGCACTCAATGCATGTTTGTTAAATTAAATTAAAATAAGCTCACATCCATCCACGTTTCATTAGTGCCCTCAGCTTCAGAAAACAGGCTTTGCAACTGGCTTATGCACGGTGTGTTCCACTGTCTCCTTCTGCCAATAGGAAGTGGCTTTCTAGGGGACTTTATGGGAAAATTCAAGACCTTTCTCCTTTCTTCTTTGCAACCTGCTCTGCAAATGGATTTAACTAAATGGTGCTAGTGAAATCAAGCTCATTTACATACGAAGGGGCTTTACTATCCATTCCCAGTCTCACAGGGAGGCAGAGCTGAGGTGGAAGCAGCTCCCGGCCAGGGCGGGAGAAGGCGTAAAATGGCTAAGTCATTGGATTCTGCCTGTCATATGAAGCCACAACGGAACTGGCTTAAAATTTGAAGAAGACATCATAAACATTTGATAAGTGCAAATTCACTTGTCCCTAAACTTATTCTTCATGATACACCCAAAAATGTACAGCTTTTGTGTATAATATGATGAAATGAATTACCATAAAAGGTCCTCATTAAACAATAGTGATTGCGTATTTATGCCATGCTAAGAATCATTCTGAATGTCACACACACCTAAACTCATTCAATCTTCACATAAAGTCAAACTATTAAGGTATGAACTGTTTATACTATCAGCTCAATTTTATAAGATGATGAAACTGAAGCTCAGAGAGGTTACATAATGTGACTGAGGACACACAGCTGGTGAGTGGCAGAGATGAGAGTTCACACAACACTTCACGAATGTTGGTTTCATCCTCTTCCTTGCCTGCTTTTCCCTTTTCAAACACACCTCATTACAAACTAAGAAGATTTATATTTTTGGCAAACATAAAGTAAAGAAGTGATTCCCGATTGTGGTTTGGCAAAATTCCAAGTTGTCACCAATTATTTTCAGAAACGTCACAAAATTCTCAAATTAAAATTA
Organism: Equus przewalskii; assembly: GCF_037783145.1. Lineage (NCBI taxonomy): Eukaryota > Metazoa > Chordata > Mammalia > Perissodactyla > Equidae > Equus > Equus przewalskii. The sequence continues at coordinate 39,573,280 of NC_091833.1, forward strand.
ATTTTAACTTATTTTAAAATGCCACTTGAGTAAAATGGCTGGTGTCACAAAATAAAATAATAACCATAGCAATTATCAATAGATTGGGAATCCCCACATTAAAACAAAAAGAGAAGTGCAAATCTGACATTTAAGAAAGAACCAGAACGGATCTTCAAAACTGAGAGCCAATGATTACAACGCACAAACACAGACACAGCACTTGACTCGGATCACGCTCTTCCATGCCGGTTAGATGAGGAAAGTGACAGCACAGTGACTCTCGTAATAAATCATATATGACAATTCTAGATACAAAAGTATTGCAATAAAAACAAAAGGTGGTGGGAAAGGTAATTTCTACTCCAGGAGTATTTGGACATTTACATATAAAGATAAACGCTGTCTACACTTTCAAGACTATATGTATGAAACAGCTAATTGTAAGAGGATACAGTAAAAATTAATAATGGACCAAACATCCACACTAATAAAAATGTCTCAAATTTCCAAGTCTGCTCACATTTAATTTAGAGGCCAAGTACAAATGTGAAGAGGAGTTTTATATATCATTTTACTATTAGAAACGAAGGCAAATTCTGAATTTAATCATTATCGAGCATACATACAACACAAAAGAGAGTTTCAAATTATGCTTTGTATCAACTTTGAAAGTAGAAATTTTCTGTCATCGCTGGTTGCAGTGCTGCCTCGCAAGCTGCCGTGCAGGCGTTGGCGATGGGCCACCCAGCATGAAATGCTGGGGATGATTATTAGCATTTATTCTTTTAGGTGCTGGACGTATCAGAGAATAAACTGAAAAACTCCCTCCTCTCACAGGGCTTACGTACTAGTGCAAAGAATTTCTTTTAAAAAGTGAAGTACACAATATGGTAGAAGAGAAAGGGCCAGTGAGGACAATGAAGCAAGGGGGTCCATTGTATGTCTCTATGGGCCACTTGGGAAATGACTGGGTTTCGAGAATTAGAGATGTCTTCAGAGCGTTTCTGGGTATTACTCAGGAGACATTAGAGTGAACAGAAGCTTCGATGGGCGTTAGAGAGGAAGTGCAGACCACAGCCAGGGGAAGGGGCTGACACCGACAGCGTCCTAAGGGTGACAAGAGGCGTGGATCTTGTTTCGGAAATCTTTATTCTTCAGATTAGGAAACAGAAATCCTGAGAGTTTTTTAAAGAGTAGAGAATAGGAATAGAATAGGAAAAGAGATGTCTCAAAATAGCATTTATCCCTTAGGTTAACACTTTTACCTATCCTGAGTGCAAATATTTTCTTATGACCCAGAACCAAGTGTTCTGGGTTTCCTGTTACTGAAGACGTTTATTATGTAGAATTGTAAGGCAAAAGTGGAAGGCTGCTGGTTGCTTGGAGGTCTTCCCTGTTGCCCTCAGAGGTGATGCCATCCCTACCAGTGGACGTGCGTGAGAAAGTCTCTCTTAAATAAACTCACTCTCCAGGTGTTGCTGTGTGAGGCTGGCCCGAGCAGGGTCTGGGCTGAGAGGAGTGGCTTGAAATGCCCAATTCTAGTCCTACCCATTCTGGGCCTCGGGAGATGAGAACCCTGGCAGGGCCTCAGCCATTGAACAGGCAAATGCTTCTCCTGGTGATCTTTAACTGAACAGAAGCTTTAAGAAGAACTTGCACTTCATCTGATAGTGAACAAGGAACCATCAGCCTGCAGGTCTCCTGATCACCAGGAGCCAGTTCTTAAATGAACAAGAAAAGGCCTACTTTTAGCAGGTGGCATCCCAGCTTCTAGTCAGCATTCTTGATAGGTCACAGTGCTGTCTCTGTGGCTTCTGAGGACCTTCTGGGCTTAAGAGTCATCATGACTCCAGCAAGTTATCTTGTTTCTTGAGGCCTATTACTCCCGGAGGGGCAAAATTGGAACACACATCTGTCATCGGTTTTGCCCCTTGTTCCCAGCCTCAGTGGCTTTGCCTTCATGTGGTTGGGACAGATAAGACGAATATTTCGTAGAGTTAGTGGGAAATTAGAGCTGGAAACCAGTAAGTCAAGTACATATCCATCAGTACCAGGAGCATGTAGCAGGGGCTCAAATAGCATCAAATTCCCTCTTGGATAATGAACAGAACAGAAGAGATGCAGTGGAGAGGATAAAAATCTTAGTTTCCTGAGTTTCATTGCAATACATCAACTAATTATAGCAATGACAATGATACGGCAAGCTTTAGCTTTGGAGGAAACTACTATGGGAGTCAGGAGTACAAATCCTTGCAATCCCGGGGGCATTAACCAGCACCTGCCTTCAGTTAGGTCAGCGTGTTTACAGGGAAGCTTAGCGTCACCCCAAAATCAATGTCACAGAGCCTTTCCTTTGGAGCAGTCTGAGGTGATCCTGTTGCCTGGTGACTGGATCTGTACCAGACAGGTTCACCCAGAAAGCGCTGCGTTCACGGTGATCTCACAGCGTTTTGAAACCTGTTGGTGAGCAGAATGTGTCCTTTTTTCTACCTTGGAGCAAGTCCAGGAAGGAGCACAGAGAATGACCAAGAGGCTGGAAAATAGAGTCTTGGAGGAGAATTTAAAAGAAAAGAGCCGACTTTTCCTGGAGAAAGAAGAGGAGGCTGGAAGATAATTATAATAGCTTTGAGGGTACAAAGATTCCTACTCACAGTCATTCATTCATTCATCCATTCACCCAAAGTGCCACACACGATACCAGGACCTGGGGGACACAGGAAGGACAAAAACAGAGGTAGACAAAACAAAGTCCTTGGCTTCAAAAATCTCTTCTCCACTGCCAGTAACCAAGAGCGGAACAAAGTGGAGTGTAGGGTTGGACATAATTAGGAAATAAGTCTGAAGTGAAGGGATTTGAGAAATTCATACACTTGCCGGGGCCAAAGGAGCAATGGAAACAAGTGCACCCCACCTGCCATTGGTTCATGAGAACCACTGCTGCTTAAATGCGAAGTAATTTCAGGGCCGACTGGGAGAATTTCCACCAGAAAAGAAATTTCAGCTTCAATTTTCTAGTTTGGGTTATTCTATTATAGGCCTGTGTGGTCCGTTAAAGTAAGGCAATGATTCTCTGGTTTCCACTGTATTTTCATCTACGCCCGACAGTGTATGATTCATATCAGGGCGCATCCAGGCCACAGAAACAGCAGAACAGGAAAAGCCAATGGTGGCATCTCCTTCCCACCACACTAAAGTTAACCAAAAGCCCCCTGGCCACGTTTACCAAGCAAACGAGCGCGCACAAATTCTCTACAAGTGGATGTGTCGCTAAGTCTTGAGCGCCTCTGGGGCTGCCAGTTCTTGGAATTGCCCGACTTTGGATTAACTGAGAATTATCGTAATTTAGGATATAAAAAATTGTGATTCAATATCACAGATATAGGGGTGATCTTTTACTTACTTTATTCAAATAGTATAGTCAAACAAGTCAGATAATTCAAATACCAAGATAGTATGTTTGTTTTTTGCTTTTTTACTTTTTATTGAGATTAGGACAGTTTACGACCTTGTGAAATTTCAGTTGTACATTATTATTTGTCAGTCATACTGTAGGAGCACCACTTCACCCTTTGTTCCCACCCTGTTTTGTTCGTTTTTCAGTTTGAATTTTCTAGTCTGACTAACCACTCTAACAGGAAAGTTCAGATGTTTCCCTCTTAAGTCTACGCTGAAGTCCAGTTCAAAAACTTACAAGAAACCAACACAAGAGACACAGAATTTTATATTGAAATGAAGGAACTGCTCAGGAGAATAGTTTCTAGTCAATATTTTCAATATTCAGTGATTTGGGTGGAAATTTAAATATAAATTTTATTCAAAAAATGCTCAGAATTATCTTTTATGGGGCTTCCTGATATGCAAACTGCCCATACCTAAAATTATGAGGAATCAAAAAGTTGTTCTTGCCTTTGTTCTTTCTTTGTTTATTGTATATACTATTATAAAACTAATAGATCATTTTAAAGAAATTGTTTGTGTGCTTTTAATCAATCCCTTAAACAACTCATTCTGAGAAAACTATCTACTTTGTACAAAGCACACTGTTTTCTCCTAAACATAATACTGAAATACTGAAATATATATATATATATACAATTTACTAATGTAGCATATGGCAAGTAATTGGAAAAAACTATTTCTAAACATAACCGATTGCACATCATATGCACATAATTCAACAGAAGTGACAGCTATTTAATTGAAATCCGCTTGTCCCTCCTCCAACCTGAAACAATGTCTCATAGGTCAAGCATCTATCCGTTCATAGCTTACCTGTCTCGCTTCCAATCAAAGGCTGATTTGCAAAATGCTTGACAAAATCCTTCAAAGATGAGAATTCGTTAAAGCCAAATTTAAATGAATATCCGGTATATTCAACATGAAAGTGTTTGACAGAGTCTTTGGCTCTGAAAAGGAAAAAAAAAAAAGGTTTAATGTTACTTAACTAATGAGTAACTTTTTTGAAGGGAAATTCAAAAGGCATTCCCAAGGTATTAGCATCACCATTAAACCCTTCTAAAAACTGAGAATTATGACACAATCATTGAAACCACTGGCCTTTCTAAAGCGCTGGTTTCTTTGGCAGAGTGAGCTCTTCTCAATTTCCCCTATGATAGAAGACAGGAGACAATCTCCCTGCGCTTTCTCTGGCTTCGTGGAAGAGCACCGACTGCAGCCCCTTAAGGGGCGTGGGTTATGGCGGCAGGGAACAGACACAGATAGAAACCGCAGCTCACACCCTCCCCAAGTCCTCCTGTGTCCTCCGCCATCCTATCTTCTTGTTTGGGAGTCAGTCTGAATTCTGCTTCTGTCACTTACTGAATTATGCGAGCCCAGCCCTTTGCCTCCGATGCCTGTTCCCCTGCCTACTGAATAAAATATCAGATTTCCTACATTGTCATTTTCCACCTCATTTGTGGAATGAGGCAGAGTGTTAAATAAACTGTAAATTATATATACATATGTACTTTGTTTGATTCTCACCCTGCCTCTTCTGCGCAAGGCACGCTCCAACTCGAGTATGAATTTGAAATCAGAATCACCTGGAGGGCTTGTTGAACCCCAGATTTCTCGGCTCTACCCCATGAATTCTGATTCAATGGGTCCAGGGTGGGGCCTGAGAGTCTGCTTTCCTAACATGTTCTCAGTGATGCTCCTGCTCTGGGACCACACCTGGCAACAGCTGCTCTAGTCCAACCGGACCTGCAATCCTCCCGGGACTTCCTGCTCTGTCCCTTAGCTCCCACCGTTTGGTTCCCTTCCCTGCAGCGGCTCCGCCTTTGTTTCCAGGCAAGCGTTGCTTCAAATACCACCTGCTCTGTCAAGTATCGCATGAAACTTCCAGCCTGCGTTGCTGGCTTCTTCTCTTCTCAACAACTCCCGCACTTCTGCTGCCATCCTTCCTGTCATTACCCCACCCGGCTTTCAGGGAGGCGTTTGTGTGTGGTCTGATGGCCCCTGTGAGGCGCCCTTCCTCAAGGCGAGGGCTCTGAATCTTCTACAACACTTGCCAAAGTGCTTGGTGCAGGGCGGATGCTCTTCCATAGTTATTATTAAGGGAGTGAAGGAATGAATGAATAAGAACCCTCTCCTGAGCTGTTATGAGTTCTTGTCACCTTTGCTCATGGTTCATCTTTTTAAAAGCATTTCCAACGGCTTGTAATGGAAATTAATAATTTATATTTTTATATAGACGTAATATAATATATATACCATCTATTTGTAAAGGGCTTCCGATCTAAATGTTCAGATGAGACAGGCATAGGGAAAAAGTTGACCTTCTTTGACCCAATAATTCCACAGGTTTGTTTGCTATTTTTGGAGCTCCGTGCAATAAGGGACCCACAGCCTAAGCAATTGAGGAAGCCCAATTCCTGCTTCCACCCAGACAGAATTCTATTTCTGATTAGCAATTTTCCCAAAAATGCTATTTAGAAAATTTATAAACAAAACACAGCAGAGTAACTTGAAAAATGTCAATGAATGTGCTTTTTTCTCAGTGACCCTCTTATCTACCCCCTCACCCTCCCACTCCTTTCTCCCATGCCCCTTCCAGCAGCCTATGGACTTCCACTGTCCCTAGGAAGGGGAGCCGTGGAGTCAGCATTCTAACATGGCCTCCTGAGTCTCAGCCCCTGGCATGAACACACCTTTTCCCAATTATTCAATAAAATGCTGCTATGAAAGGATTTTGCAGATAATTAAGGCCCCAAATCAGTTGACCTTAAAAATAGAGAGATTGGGATGGCCCAGTGGTGTAGTGGTTAACTTCTCGCACTCTGCTTCAGCAGCCTAGGGTTTGTGGGTTTGGATCCCAGGTGTGGACCTACACACCACTTCTCAATCCATGCTGTGGTGGCCACCACATATTAAATAGAGGAAGATTGGCACAGATGTTAGCTCAGGGCTGATCTTCCCCACCAAAAAAAAAAAGAAAAGAAAAAAGGAAAAAAAAATAGAGAGATTATCTGGGTGGGCCTGACCTAATCATGTGAGAATTCTGGTAAAGGCAGAGAGTTTTCTCTGGCTGGTGGCAGAAGAGGAGATCAGAAAGACACATTCTAGCTAGTCTAGAAGAAAGCAAACATCAGTGTTGTGAACTGCCCAGGGGGCCACCTGGCAGGAACTGGGGGTGGCCTCCAGGAGCTGAGAGGGTCCCTGCTCAACAGCCTTATGGCAAATGAGAGTTATTCCTATAGCAGCAAGGAAATGAAGGAAAAGGAATGAAGAGGAAAGGAGAACACAACGGATCAGGACACCAAGCCCCAGATATGCCACAACCCCAAGCAACGCATTCATTTCCGCCCGGTGGGAGCAGAGCAGAGAATCCAGCCTGGACTTCTTCCTGCCTGGACGGCTGACATGCAGAAACTGGGAGATGATCAGCTTAGGTTGTTTTAAGCCACTAAGTTTTTGGGTAATTGTTATGTAGGATAGAAAATACAGGAGGCTCCCAATGCAAAGAAAAGATAAGAAGATATGTTAATTTTTGGCTTTGGAGCTTATTGAAGCCCGCCATCAATTACTTAGGGAAATACTTTTGTAGCCAGTTTTTCCCTCTATCAGAGGGAGAGGAGATTTAAACAAAACAAAACGAAACTCGTGCTGAGCTGGATGGAAAAGAGGATTCAGAGAGAAGGGAGTGTAGACGTTGTGGCTGAGTTAGTGATGAGGAGGCCTGGACCATGTGGAGCAGAAAAGACAAGACACAACCTCCTCCTGCCAGATCAGCATGAGGGACTGCAGCACAAAGGGAGCCTGAGACTTTCTTTCAAGAGTATATGGAAGCACCCTCAGAACAGTAATAAAGCAGTAAGGGTTCGAGGTTAATGGGTGGGTGGCCGAGGGCAATTTCATGGAGTCCTCACATCCCCAGTCTAAGCCAGGGGCAACTGCCCGGGAACCCAAACAGACGTGCTACGTGCCAGCAGAAGCCAAGGTGACAGATGCTGACTGAGGACAACGCCTCCACCAGTCACCACATGGCTAGGTCGATCTCTCTGATGGACAGGCCAGCAGGAGGGAGCGGGTGGGAGAGAACCCGGAGGGGACTGGACCATCAGTTTTCGGCTGGGTGTACCTGGTAGGGACTAGATTAACTTCATTAAAATGCAGGGGAAATGGAGCCTCCAGAAACAAGCTAGGTCCATTTATAGTAAAAAATGAACAGTTGCATTATTGACCACTTGTTTGTCATTATGAAAATTGCACGGCCACAGGTCATTCTGATTCTCTGGAGGAGGCAAGGAATAGGGAAAAGGTCCCGGGCCAGGTTTCAGGGATTTGGATTGTGGTGCTGTTTCTGTGGCTGATTTACTGGGTGCTAGACGCTTTACCACTTCGGGTTTGTGTTTCTTCATCAGTCAAACAAGAGGTCTGGATTAAACAACTCATCAGATCTCCTGCAGCTCTGACAATTTTTCCCTGCCCATGGAAGGAGCAAGAAGGTTTATCACAGTCTCACCATTCAGAGCTTGGGGTGCTCGTAACTGCTGATCTAACAGGAATTAAGAGAATTTTCTCTGGGCATTTGAGTGTGATGGCAAAGTCAGCCCCATGTAAGTAAGAGCCGGGACTGCACTGGATTCGTGGAGTTCTTGCGCATCATACCTCACAGAGAGAGAGTACAGCCCGATCCTTTCGTTGCTGTCCCTCAGAAGGTAGCTGCCGTCGCACCCGTTGGAGAGGAGGAGCGCCTCGGCCGCGTGCCGTGTGAGGTTGCTGTGGTACCACCTAGAAAGGACAGAACAGCACTTTCACTGGGGGCCAACCTCAGGGTGACTCCTCCTTCACTGGGTTTCCTGTCAAAGGTGACCTCAGCAATCACTTCCACCACAGGTAGCCCAGAGACCAAACTCTCAAACACAACCTCAGGACAAGGAAGTCGCTGGGCAAGGCTGAAGGGGAGAGCAGAGAGAGTTGCCTAGCAGCAGAGTATTACGGGTTGAATGGTGTCCTGAAAATTATAATTCATATGGTGAAGTCCTAATCCCCGTTAACTAAAAATATGACCTGATTTGGAGATAGAGTCTTTAGCAAGTTATAATGAAGTCATTGGGTTGGGTCCTAATCCAATAGGACTGGATTGTAAAACAATGTCCTCTTGTAAAAAGGGGACATATGGAAACAGACTTGCAAACACGGAGAACATCACGTGAAGGGGAAGTTGGCTATCTACAATCAAGGGGGCGGGGGGGGGGTGTGAGGGGGTGGGCTGGAACAGATCCCTCCCTCACAGCCCTCAGAAGGAACCAGCCCTATTGACACCTTGATTTTGGGCTTCTGTTGTCTGGAACTGTGAGACAATAAATTTCTGCTATTTAAGTCACCCATTTTGTGGTACTTTGTCACAGCAGCCCAAGCAACCAAACGTACAACACTACTTTGTCAACAGAAATTTTTTTAAAAGTCCAAATCAAAAATAACTGCAAGAACAGGCTTTGGCTAATTTTCTCTCTTTCTTTTGGTCTCTCTCTCACTTGCTCTTTAGCGAGTGTGGCACCACGGCTGGCAGTGTGGGAATGACTGCACTGCCATACTGTAGCCTGTCGTCGTGAGTGAGGTGAGGTGTGGCACAGGCTCAGAGGGCTGCGCTGCCACGCAAGCTCATCAAACATCACGTCAAACTGACAAATATCTGAAGAGCTGTGGAAGCCCTCCGGACATTCAAATCGATCTATGTGTTAAAAAGAAGCAGCTTGTTTTAGAAAAGGTAACATGTATGCTCGGTAGAACAAAAATCCAAATAGTTCAAAACAGACAGTGAAAATAAAGCTTTGTTCTCACCTTAAGCCTCAGTTTTCCTGTTCCTCTTCTCAGAGGACACCAATGTTGGCCATTTTCCCATGCTTCCTCCTCAGGGCTATGTATGCACCTGGAGGCATCAGGTGTGCCCCTCCCACCCAAGGAAACAAGAGCGTTCTAGGCACGCTGTTCTGCACCCCGCTCCTTTCCCCTACTGACAGGCCTTTCACGTTCTTTTTAATGACCAGGTAGGGACAGTCCACTGTGGTGATTAAGATTGTAGCCTCTGAGGACCTATCCAGGTGATTCCTCCAACGAGCTGTGAAAACTTGGGCAAGTTACATAACCAATCGGAGCCTCAGTTTTCTCACCTCTAAAATAGAATAATAGTCATACCTCATGGGCCAGTTATGATTACTGCTCACATTAACTCACATGAAATGGTCAAAACAGGCCTGGCCGACAGCAGAACTTAGTACACATGAGTGGCTAGCACGAAGCCACTGAGCTCCACGAGGCCAGAACTTGTGATGTGTCTTCTGTCGTGTGATTTTTCTTATTGCTCAAATATAACTTTTTTTATTACTTTCCATTTATTTCAGATAACAGGAAGATAGGTACCGGGAATAGTTGGAGCTGCGAGGGACCCATAGTCCGGGGGGGTGGAGAGGAAAGGGACACAGGCAATTACCCAAATGACCTCAACGATGTCAGTGAACTCAGTGCTATTGAAGAGGCGTGTGCAGTGCACAGAACTTTGAGGAAGAGCCTACTCTGGGGACCAGGGATCCTGCCTTCAGGAACCACACTGGTGTCCACTGTGACGTCCTTATTGCATGAAATTTCAGCCTGATAATGGAAAGTAAATGTTAAGACCATCTGGGGAAGGAAGTTTCTACATAGGTCCCAAGCTGTGTGTTTTCTAAATCTGCATTTCCTCATGTTTGTTTCTTTAGCATATTTCCTCTTTGGGGCAGAGGTGCCTCCATCCTATATTAGAAATACATTTGCTCATTGAACATAATGGCAAGGAGAAATATTTCATGAGAAAACCCTTTACCCACGAAGCAGCCCCACCCACTGAAATGACTGATCCACAGACAAGTTCAGATCTTCTCGCTACAAAATGCTTTCAAAGGACAACTGGAACCTGAAACTAATATAATGTCATATGTCAATTATACCATAATCAAAAAAAAAAAGGACAATCGGAGGAATTAGAAGTCAAGCAATAAAAACTTCAGGTTTGGCTATAGCCAAAATTGTAATTCTTAGTGATAGGTGAGATCTCCACAAGCTCTTAAATACATTTTGCTCATAATTAATTTTTGGATGAACATTTAGGCATAAGATTCAGCTTGAGCTGATACAGCACTTATTTGAAACAACAATATTTGATCAAAAAAAATTCAAAAACGTAAAGCATTTGGACATTCTTTTGGATTCTTTTCAATGAGATCTGAAGTCTGTGTTTAATAAAGCATTTATAGAATTCTTCTCATAATTATAGTTTGATGGAAATTTTTACCAAGGACGTTTTTATGGTGATCTTTCATATAATAACCACATAATAAACATAATTCACATAATAAACACATGAGAAATGCTTGCGTATAAAGCAAAAAGAATCGCACTGTGCTCTGAGTGTTAAATTTTGGTTGACCACTTGGTTGAGTCAATATTGCCATCTCTTATGGAGTCCCGGGCCTGGGCAAACTGACGACAGAGCCTGCCAGGCAGCCACCGACCCTTCATGGCGTCTGTGAGGCCAGGAGGATCCACATTCCCCAAAGAGCTCCTCCATAAATGCCTACACTTCCTCTTTTAATCGAGTTAAGCGCTCCTGTCTTAGAAACTTTGGACAGCACATCTTGCAGGGCAGGGACTATGGATCCAACAACATTACGTATCCATTGGAGGGGTCTGTCTCCTTCGGTAAGGAGGGTTCAAGACTGTCCACAAAGAGCTAAAGCTTGAAAACTCGGTAAAGTTGGTAGTTTCCCCATAATCAACCTTCTCTACCTTCTATCATTCAGCTGTTTAAATCTATAGCTATCACTAGGCAGTACATAGGGAACAAGATTGCAAAGGCCCCAGGCTAGGTTCCAAGAAGCCATTAATGTAGTCAGGAGAAGATAGTACTTTCCAAACCACGTCCAAGAGAGAGTCAGCACACAACAGAGGTCCCAGGAAGAAAGATCAAGGCTGTTCCCTGAATGAGCCAACATCTAAGTAGGCCTTGTAGGACATGTAAGGTATTTTTTAAAATGTGTATTATTTTTTTTCTGATTATAAAGCATATATAGTAAAAAGTGAAATATATCTACACACAGAAGAGAAAGTGAAAGTCTTTCACAAAAGAGGAAGTACGTATTTCAAATAAAGTCTCACTACTAATCAGAGAAATGTAAATTGAAACAACAACACGATGTTTTCTTTATCCACCAGATTGGCTAAAATTGAAGAGTTAGACAGTTTTAGGGATTGGAGAATTTGGGGTCAATGGTGATTATGGCCTACTGTTGGTGGGGGTGTAAGGTGGAGGGCAGTTTAGCACCTCTAGTGTAACTAACCCCGCACATGTGACTAGCGATTCCACTTCCAATGTCTACCTAGTGAATCGCTCACGCACATCAGAAGGAAATATGAACAAAGGTCTTTACTACAGAGTTGTTTGTGAGAGCAGAAATGGAGCCATCCTAAATATCCACCAACAGTGAGATGACGACCAAGGCTGACTGTTGATAGCACGAGATCATGTGAAAAGTTAACCAAAAGTGTGGGGAAAGGTGTGAGAGCATTTTTGGTTGCGAAACGAGGAGGGCAGGGGGTCGGGTGCTCCCAGCACTTTGTGAGGGGTCCAGGAATGCTTAACGTCCTACAAAGAATGATGCAGTTCTGAAAACTAGAATCATCCAGCTGAGCGCCAAATGCAGCCCACTGAGAAACACTGCATGTTTGTGTGTGTGTGTGCGCGCGTGCGCACACACACACAAAAGTAAATAGATCCCAAACATAGTGTTAGCTTAGAGGAACTAGTGGCAGGTGCAGTATGAAAACAGTTCTACAACATCTCCTCCTCCCCAAAAACAATGCAACACATATACATTTACATATAAAGATACAAAAAAGCATAAAGCAAAAGTCTGAAAAAAATATACGCCAAACTCATAAGTATGGTTTTCTTAATGGAGGGAACAAGGATTGAGGTTGTCGTTAAAGAAGACTTTAGCTCAAATCAAATTTCCCTAATTTAGCTTGCTCTAATAAAAAAATTAAAAAATCGATTTGTATATTAATTGGGTAACTCAAAATTGAAAAAAAGAAAAGACTTAATTTCTTCCTTAATCCAACTTCCAGAGATAACTCTGTTAATAATTTGCTTTATTCTTTCATTTGTTCAACTACTGTCTATTAAACACTGGAACTGACTGGGCTCTTGGGTGGGGGGAGAGAGAGAGAGAGAGACTTTTTCTCTACATAAAGTCTGGTGGCATTTGGAGGGACAGCTGTTCAGGGAGCTATTCCGTGGGAAGGGAGTAACAGGAGCGAAGGCCCAGAAGCAAGAGCGTGCGCTTGCATGCAGGCTCCGAGCACCGCACGGTGGTGTGAGGCCCTCACAGGGAGGGCCAGGGGGCAGCAGGCAGCGTGGGAGATTCTGGCAGGAGACTGATGCTGGGTTACACGTGGCGCCCGATACTGACGGCTCCTTGGCCGGTGTCGATAGGGCTTCTTATGGCTTAAAATGCCCATCCAACAGCTCATTACATACAGTCCTCATTGCATGGACGTAAAAGTTCCTGTAATTGGAACTGTGTTTAAAAAATTTTTTATTTCGTTATTCTGATTATTATGGGGAAAGAGTCAGATTTTAAGAGGCTTAAGAGTCAGAATTTAAAGAAGTCTCTTTAAGAAAATTAATACAAAAGTACAAAATAATAAAAAAGAATAATTATTTAGAATGAGAAATCACAGAACATTGCAAACTTAAAAAGCTGACAAATATCACATAACCAAGAAAAATAACTTATTTTCATTAATTAACTGTTTAATACACACCCATACTTTTTTCCTCTATATTTTTAGCTGTATTGTCTTTGGTTATTTCTTCATATAGTAACAATTTTATAATATAATTTTCTAGAGAGAGAACAGAACAATAATTCAGTCTTTGACCTAGAATATTTTTAAAAAGTATTGATAGGGTAGAAAATTTATTTTCAGCTTTATTGGTAATGAAGTTTTTAGGACTGTTAGCAAATTCGAGGACCTCTGTCAATTTCTCTCCAACATGAGCTGTGAGATTCCAGGACATTTTAAGTCTTCATGTGCAGAGACTAATCTTCGATACTCCTTGTCTCTTTTTTTTTCTCTGCCTTTATTTATTTTTTTTTGAGGAAGATTAGCCCTGAGCTAACTACTGCCAATCCTCCTCTTTTTGCTGAGGAAGACTGGCCCTGAGCTAACATCCATGCCCATCTTCCTCTACTTTATATGTGAGACGCCTACCATAGCATGGTGTGCCAAGCGGTGCCATGTCCGCACTGGGATCTGAACCGGCGAATCCCAGGCTGCCAAGAAATGGAACGTATGCACTTAACTGCTGCGCCACCAGGCCGGCCCTACTCCTTGTCTTAATGACATTTATCACCGTGTTGCTAAAGGCCACATCAGGGAGGCCCGAGGCTGATGCTTCCCTGGCTTCACAGTGAACTTACCTCTGGCGATTATAAAAGTCATACACGCTTTTAAGTTTTAAAAAATTAATTAAAAATGTTTAACTTAATAAATAAAAGCCACGTATAATAACCCATCAGCTTGATTTATAATTCTTTTCATTTTTGTTCAGTGTATGAATAAAGTGTAGACCCCGACAAGACTCTTATCCAGTCTCTACCTCCATAGAGACTGATGACGGGGAGCTCACTGCTATACAGGCGAACTCATTCCCTGCTTCTGTGACTGACGCCAGAAAACTCCGGCCTGCATTGAATCGCTGTTTCCTGCTGTACAGCTTTCAATGGGTGGTCCAAGAGCTGCTTCTGGGAGTTCCACAGATGATACTTAAACAAATATTTAAAAGCATTTAGAACACACTCTCTTCTCTTTCTATCATCTTCAACTTCCCCTTTTATGACAGGCTTTCAGTCCTTTTATCACCCAGGGACCTTATCACCCAGAGACCTTATCTCCTCTGAACTTTTCCAAATTTTAAAAATCTATCTTAAAGGTACGATCTGATGTTCAAAACAGAGCCGCACAGGCTCTCCCTTACTCGAGCTGCCGGGTACACGCTCAGGCGGCCCACGGCTGCGCTAGGTTCTTGACAGTCGCATCATGCTTCTGACTCACACTGGACCTAGTGGGGATGGCAACTCCAAGGACCCCATTTTCCTCTGCTGCTTCAAGTCTCCCCTAGCTGCACAGAAGGTTGACGTTTTTAGAATCAAGTGCAATAAGAAATCTTTTTATTCCTGGGAAATGCCAAGTGAAAAGGAAAGCCAATAAGCAGCTAACTTGGATCATAACCATCTGCGTAGTGTCAGTGAGAGCTGGGGAAGGAAAGAGCATGCTTTCACATCCAGTCATCTCCTCAGTGAGCCCGTCCGCTCCAGTGACTCCTGATGGACAAGCCATGTGACTGACACAAGCAGCAACGTCAGCTTAATCCACTGTCGGGGTGACTGATAACAACACCTCATAAAAACACTCTTATTTTCATTTGTTGGGATGCTGTCTTCTTTTATAAACTTTTATATGATTCTTTAACTTTGCAGAAGAGAACAAGATACAAGATTTGCTAATTATACAACGTATTCTGAATATGCCAGACACTGCGCTAAGTGTTGAGAATAGTGTGGAATAAAGTTCATTTTCCTGAAACTAAAAAAAATTCTTTTGATCTCATTTCCCCTTAAGAAGTAAAAAAGAGCAAGAAACTACTATTTATAACAATACATTCAAAGCAACGTTATTTTCTCCTTTTCCCCCAAGGCCCACACATTGCCATAACTATGTCTCAAGGCTAATAGAGGCAACAGAGCAGGGACTCATCAAGCTTCAAAAGAATATCTGTACTGGGTTTATGAGATTATCAAAACCGGCAGTTGACCTTGAAGGAAACAGCAGTGTTAACCCTTCCATGATACAGTAACAAATTAGGAAACACCCACCCACTGAAGAATTTTCATAGCTGCCTCTCAGCAGCATACAGGAAACAAGCTCAACCACAGAGAAAGCAGACGAGCTGGATCCTGAAAGCTGGTCCTCAACCCAGCCTCTTCTCCTCTCATTTCAGGGCCCCTTCATGCTAGAACTTTCGGGAAAATTGCCCCAGCATATTGGAGCCTTCACAGATTCTTCTCCCTTTGGGCTTTATTGTCTTAAATTAATTTGCTGATATAAGTTTATATCTCATTTTGCTTTGTCCTTCAAAGGAGAAGCTTCCAAACTTTTTGAATTGGCCCATGGTATAAAACACATTTTTTCTCTCTCTCTCTCTCCATATATATATATATATATACACACACATGCACATATACATTACAAACACACACAAAAACAAAAATTGTTACAGGAAACAGCACTACTGTTTTATATGCTGTTCACTATTTACTATTTTCTTTTCTGTTTCTTTTTAACAAATATTGATTGTGACCCACTAAATTGACTTTAAGAACACTAATGGGTTGCACCTGGTGTTTGAAAAACTGTTCTAAGCCTTGCTAATCCGTGCCCTGGGATCTTGTTAGAAATGCATGTCCTCAGGCCCCTGCGCCTGTCGAGCTATAATCTGTGTTTATCAAGAGCCCATTTGATAGACGTGCAGGTTAGAGTTTGTGAAACACGCAGGTGAAGGACTCTTGATCCTAAAAACTTTACTTCACTTGAATAACCTCAGTGGTTTGAGTTCACAGTGTGTGGCCTCTGAAGAGGAAGACAAAACACGGCAAAGCAGGGCACTAAGCGGCTCTACAGCACCAACGGGGAGCAAAGAGAAGGATTTGCAGGCTAACGGCGTCAGAAAACCCACCAGGGGCTGCCATCTTGGTGATCCGGACAGTAAATAGCACAGAAGGGGCAGCTCGCAGGGGGCTGGGATGATCAGGGAAAGCTTCATGGAGGAGGAAGATCACAAGCTGGAGACTGAAGAATGAATATAGGATTCACTAGGTAGTGCGAGAAAAGGGCATGAGACAGGAGCAACGGCATAAGCAAAGGCACTGAAGTGGACACATGCATGGTATATTCGGGAAACAGAATGCCTAGCTGGAGCAGAGGGTCTATGTTGGAGAGTAATGCAAAATAATGCAGGAAGAACAAGTGGGAACAGAAAATGACCCTGCATGGTAAACGTGAGCCACACATCTGTTTCGATTGTATATTTCTCAGTGAGAAAATGTGTTAGTAACCCATGTCTACAGATTATTCATATATTTAGTGACATATTTTTCTTCTTTCTTACAAAGAGAACTAACTTAGAACCTAGATTCTGTCCCATCAGAATTACAAAGAGGACACACATTTCAACCCAAAACAAGAACAGGAACTCCTAATTGTGTGAAGGCAGCTAAAAGGCCCTGGAGTTGAACAGCCGAAAAAGCACTCTATTTGAGAGAATTTTCTCTTTCTCCTTCATTTTAAAATTTTTCTTGCCTTTTTCTTTTTTTGAGGAAGATTAGCCCTGAGCTAACATCTGCCGCCAATCCTCCTGTTTTTGCTGAGGAAAGCTGGCCCTGAGCTAACAATCATGCCCGTCTTCCTCTACTTTATATGTGGGATGCCTACCACAGCACGGCTTGCCAAGCGGTGCCATGTCCACACTCGGGATCCGAACCAGTGAACCCCAGGCCGCCAGAAGCGGAATGTGCACACTTAACCACTGCACCACAGGGCCGGCCCCTATATTCTTACTTTTGAATAACACTGACACACTTTCTGAACTCTCTTGACCACAGATGGCAAATGCATGGTATATGATGCCACTCTCCTTTTGTAAGGCCATGAATAACACAGCCCATTGATCTGTCTCCTTTCTTGCTAAACCTATACCTGGCCTCAGAATCCTCTGAACACAATGTTGATGGAACATAAAATGAATCTATTAGGCAATCCCACTCTACGCACCTTACCTTGGGTTAATCAGTGCTGAGCACTTGCGTGCTTCCATGGGATTGCTTGGTTGCTGACTGCCTTCATGTTCATTTGTTCACAGGGTTGGTGCTAGATATTTCAATTTTGTGAAAAATGAAGTGTTTGGCTCTCTATGCCAGTGGAAATCCTGGGTTTAGGATAAGGAAATGTCTTATTTAGTTCAAGATGTATTGTCAGGCTTTGGCACGTCTAAGACAAGATGGTGTCCACAGACATTCGTTAATTCTTACATTCACAAATACGGGCTTATCTTTCCACTGATCACAGTAGTGGACCCTGTCCAAGCAGACAGAACCAAGCAGAGGCTCTGCAAAGGATTCTGAAAGTTCTAATGAGGCCTCAGACAGGCTCAGTGTAACGCACGGGGAGGCTGAAGGAAGCCCCACTGCAGTCTTTCTTATTAGTAAGGAGGTTTCTGCAACGGAACTGGCTTGTCTGTGGCTGTCTATACTGCCATTCTAAATGCCCACATATACATGCGCTAACAGCAGAGCTAAAGGGGAGGCCAGCTGCTCCAGGCTTTGGGAAGCATACCTGAGTGACACAGAGGCAGGCTATGTGAGTATCTGATCAAACAGAGAACTCAAGGCAGGCCCCGAGGGTTTCTGGTAGAAGTTAAGGCTCAGCTGAAGGGAGACAGGACTGAAAGGAAGAAGAGAATCCGTGGGAGTTGGAGACCAGGATAAACCTGTTCTTGAAGGAGTCTGAGGAATGAGGCAAGAAGTACTGAGAGGTGGAAACACGGAGATAGAGAGAGACAGAGCCTCAAGGGTTCAGAGACATAGAGTGGCACAGAGTCAGAGATGCAAAAGTTAACAGCTGTTGACAGAGAGAGAGACACAAAACTCAGAGACAGAGAAAGGCACATGGCTCAGACAGACAGCCAGAGCCCACAGGGACAGTGACTTAGGGAACAGAAATACAGACCCAAAGAGAGTGGTCCAGGAGACAGAGACAGAGACAGAGAAACTGAAGAGAGAGAAGGAGGTAGACACATAAAGAGAGACCAACAGAGCCTGACGCCGGGGTGGACCAACACACCCAGGAAGTCAGAGGCTTGGAGAGGCTGGAGGGGCAAAGCCACTGACTGGGAGGAAGGGCGGCAAAGTGCATCTCATCCTAGCAGAGGTCCTGCTGTCCAGTGCCCCGTGAGCCAGCACAGTGCAGGAATGGCTGCAAGACCAAAAGACACGACTGCTTCCCCAGAGGTTGGGGCCTAGGGAATGTTTGATTTGGACTGGGAGCCGGAGCTCAGAGACTGACTAGAAAAAATCCTTTGTGGATAAGAACTTGAGAATTAGAATGGCTGGGCAGAGGTTCTCTCAGGAGGGCTCATCGCTGAGTGGAGTCAAGCTTGACTCTGCACTTATTCAGGTTACTCTTGCAGCCTATACCTCGTCAAATGCTGCCTCAGGGTAACTGTCTTCAGACTATCGTTGCGTTGCCGTTGCCGTTGCCTTTGCCGTTGCCAAGCTACCATTGTGGGCTTGGTACAGGAGACAGATAGGGCACATTCAGAAAGCTACAGCTACAGGAAAGAGCTCCAAAATTTAGGGGATGTAAAGAAAAAACCAGGAGCCAGCAGGTGTAGTAGTTAAGTTCACTCACTCTGTTTCAGAGGCCTGGGGTTGGCAGGTTCAGATCCCAGGCGTGGACCTACACACCGCTCATCAAGCCATGCTGTGGTGGCATCCCACATACAAAATAAAGGAAGACTGGCACAGATATTAGCTCAGGGACAATCTTCCTAAAGCAAAAAGAGGAAGATTGGCAACAGATGTTAGCTCAGGGCCAACCTTCTTCATGAAAAACAACAACAAAACAGACAGATCCTTGTTTCATTAGTTATCTCCTCTTTATTCCATTGTTCAGTTCATGCCTCTAAATTAAACATCATTTCGTCCCACCAGGAAAAACTTCAGGGTGTAAGGGGACTGAGTGCGTCTGAGGGTGATAAATGCAAATACGTCATCAGTGTTGCGGTGGTTGAGGGCTGAAGTCAGGGACCTTAAGTTCTGGTCTTGGCTTTGACTCAACTTGGGACAATTAGAACATTTAGACGTCTGCTCTTTGTCAACTGGTGGGCTTGCAAGGAGCAGACAAAGATGAATAACCCACAGCCCTGCTCCTATGGAGCTCCCGGTCAAAAGGAGTTTACTGTGCTCGGCCTCGAGCAGGTGGTCAAACCTCTTAGTACTGGCACCTGCAAAATGGTTCTGAGATTATCTGAAGAATCAATCCAAAACAGAGACTCTGTTGGTGGTGAAGCAGAACCCTATGAGCAATAACAGGAGACCCAGGAAACTTCAGAAATTTATAACGATAAAGCAAACAAAGAACTAATTAGAAGACATTTGTAACAGCAAGGATTTCAAAATTTCTTTGATACCATTTTGAAAAACTACACAAAAGTAGTAGAACTTATTCTTCTTTGGATGTGTATCGCTTATCATCCTTAGCTCAGTGGAATTACTGGCTTCCGCCTCTGTTCCTTCCTTGCTATTCCCAGGTCCTCACTCTAGTTTCTTATTCACCAGTCCGTAGACTGCCTCACTTATTAGTTTTCTTGGCGCTGGACCCATTGCCACCTATTATGCTCAACTACCAGATTAGTCCACCTAAAAACAAAACATGATGAGCACTTAATTCCACGTTCCTACGAACATTCAATGATTCCATATTGTCAAATGGAATTTGATCAAAGTCCAACTCCTAATCTATTTAAGGCCTTCTGGAATTTGGACCAACCTAAATATCCAAACTTTGATGTAGGCAAACATGCTTGCCTGGGAAAAACCAGACCCAGAACCTGTGGTGCAGATGGTAAAAAGATATCCTACCAGAAAGCAAGAGCAAAATTATACATGTGGTACAACTAAATCTGTATGTGTGTGTCTGTATGTCCGTGTGTGTGTTTAAAATATTTTTAAAAGATTGGAGAGAAGTTGAACAAGATGTCATTCTGGGTGGTGGTACATGGCTGACTTTTTGGGTGCTTCTCTTTATTTTCCAAAATTTCGATAATTAATATATATTACTATTATTTTTAACTGTCTATTATGAATAATTTCAGATATACAGGGAGGTAGAAAAAAACAGCATAAGTAATAGTATAAATAACATCCATATTTAAAGAATAAGCATATTTTAGGTAGAATAATTTTTAAACTTTAGTCATATTTTCTTTACATATTTTTGGATGAGCATTTTTAATGTTAATTACAGATGTCATGAAACTTTATCCCTAAGTAGTTCAGGGTGTGTGTCTAAAAGATAACATTCTCTTACATAACTACACTTTAATCAAAACAAATTAACTTATTTCTCTTATGCTTTTTAAACTTATAAATACTTTTAAACAAAGAAGGTCCAGCAACATATAATAGGGGCAGGCACTAGTGGGCAAGGAGTTGGGGAGCACCTCCACAGAGGATCTGGAGGTGAGCGAGCCACACGGCCCACAGCAGGGAGTAGGAGGCAGGAGTGTGTGGGCTCAGAACAGAAATTTATCCTCTAGTGGAGTTGGTGG
Organism: Equus przewalskii; assembly: GCF_037783145.1. NCBI lineage: Eukaryota > Metazoa > Chordata > Mammalia > Perissodactyla > Equidae > Equus > Equus przewalskii. Next base: position 39,594,188 of record NC_091833.1, read on the forward strand.
GAGTGAGAAATTAACCCAGGCTTTAAAAAACAACGGCTAAGAGCATGGTTACGACACTAGAAACTAGAAGAGGAAAGCCAGGTGGAAGCTTTTGCACAGATGGAGGCTGAGGGAGGGCCTCTGGAGGTAGAGACCAGAACCAACTGACCGAACACTGATTAACCACCGGGTCCCAGGGACTGGGAGGGTCCAAGGCTGTGTGGACTCTTTTTATTTTCTGAATACTCATGTGTTTTATCATTTTTTCTCTGTGGAAAACGTCTTCTTTTCTGACTTTTCTGAAAAAATCCCATCAGTCCCAAGGCTATCTTCTCTACATCTTGCGTTCCCCTTCCTTCCTGCCATAGGTTGTGTGCTTCGTCCAGACGCTGTTGTGGCCCTCAGCCCCTCTACCCTGCGTTCTAACTACCCGGACATGTGCAGTCTCTGTCCTCTGCACTGGGAACTCCTTGAGAGGCAGCCATTTCTTCTTAATTTCAGTATCTCCTACACTGCCTTGCACAATGTCCTCATTCAACAGATGGATCTGTGAATGAATGGAAGAGTGAGCGAATCAAAGCATGAGCCCACTCGACATGGAGAACCTGGCTGGACGGACGTCCACATGGAAGGAGAAGGAAGTCCCCTCACCCACAGAAGAACAGAAAGTACAGCTGAAGAGGAAATTCGCCTGAGTCGAGGAGGGATGGAGCTGCATTCTAGTGACACAGTCTCACACAGCCACAAAAGAGCCATCTTCTGTTTTCAGAATCCAGGTTTCCAGAATTGTACACAGAAGAGAAATAAGCTTTATTTCTCTAGTTGTTATCACAGCTCTGTAAACAGGTTCCTTTAAAGCTTTGACTTTATTGCACTTTTCCTAGCCTATTCAATTTGTCCAGCTCTGAAAAGTGGAATCTACACAAAATTCAATAAAATTCTGATTAATTAGGATATTGGCCTGGCTTTGTGTGCATGTGCAGGTGTATTATGCAAAGAATATGCAAGAATAATGTCTTTTAGTAACGAAATTTGTTGGTTGTAGTAATCAGAGAACTTTCTTCTTTTCTCTCAGTTCACACTAGCACTAATAAATACTGCTAGCATAATAAGAAGAGAGAAACTTGATGGAAATTAGAAGCTTGCGTTAATGGACAAACACAGGGGCTCTGGAGCAAAACTCCTGGACTTGAAGGGTTATGAGCATGTGACCCTGGGCATATGATACAAACTCTGTTCTTTACTCTTCTCATCTGTAAACGGGTATGACATTACTGACAGTGTCTACCACACAATGACATGTGAATGTAATAAATTATATGTGCAAAGGGCTTAAACTAGTGCTTGGCACATGGTGAGCATCCAATAGTTATTAATTGCCATTGTTAGAACACGTACCTCCTTTGATCATCGGGAAGAGCATTAGCTGTGGGGCAGACCCCAAGCATTCCCTCAGCTGCACCACTTGTGAGGTCTGGGACCCGGGCAGCTCACTTAACTTATCTGAAGTCACCCTCTGCACCCATGAAACGAGGATAATCACGCTATAGTAACAGTGTTATTATGAAGGCTAAATGACATAATGGATGTGAGCCCCACGGCGCTGGCACAGACTAGGTGGTCAGCACATAACGACTATCACAACAGGAAAGCAGCCTTGTTTGGTGGAACAAATATGGGCTTTGGATCCGCGTCCTCTGGGACTTCAAGCAATCTGACTTCCCTGCTAACGTCTCCTCGTATGTGAAGATGGAATAATAATAATTTTTGAAGACAAAGCTAGTGTATGCAAAATGTTTGCCTCATAATAGAACTCATTTTGGTTATTATTATTTATTCCCTAGGTCAGCAAACCACCACCAGCAGGCCGATTCCTGCCAGGGCACATGTTTTCATCTAAACTGAGAGCCACGGATGGTGTGACATTTTTAAATAGTTGGGGGGAAAAAAGGAGAAGAATATTTCGTGACTCATGAAAATAACATGAAATTCAAATTTCAGGGTCCATAAATAATATTTTGTTTGAACACCGTCACGGTCGTTTCCTTCTGTGTCATCTACGACTGTTTTCACACGACAACGGCAGATGTGAATAGTTGTGGCGGAAATCATAAGGCCTGCAACACCTAAAATATTTATTACCTGGCTCTTTAGAAAAATATTGCTGATCCCTGATCTATTCCAACGTTCTCTTATACGTGAAGGTTAAAGGGCAAGGCAATTAGAAACGTGTGCATTGCTTTACTTAAATATCCAGAGCTCAGAATCTAGTTTCTTGACACTGGCCAACACAGCCAAACAGCGACACGTTTTTATAAAATTTGAGATTTGGGAAAGTACATAAAAAGGGAATATTTATTATATTCCTCACTTGAGGGAATATGTATAAAGAGATAATTTAGACATTTAATTTGAAAATATCCTAAAATATTTTTATTTTGCAGTATCCCTTTTGTGTCTGTAGTTACATAGTTTATAAAGGCTTACCCCTTTACAAACTATATCACTATACTAGTCCCAGTTTAATCAAAACTGTCTTGTAGGAACTTGTGTCATAATCAAAGGATTGCTGGAATTTTAAATTATTAACCAACAATTCTACACCATTTTGTTACTTAGGTGATGTCTCTAGCATTCACTACTTGTCTCATTTCCCCATCGCTGCGTTTTGAAAGCAGCGAGCAGGCAACCTCTGACCCAGCCCACTTCTTGCTTCTCACCCCCCCGCCCCCAACCCAGACCGCCAAGTGTGAGTGAAACTGAGGAACAGCCGAAGATGGTTTTATTTCCCCTTTGCTTTTGGACACATTAATACGTTTAGGATGAAATAAAACAAATGTTTTTAGATTGACACTGCAAAAATGAGACACAGAAATGCATTGGAGTTGCCTGATTTAGGTACTTTAGGAAAGAATAAGCCTGTGCTCTGAGCAAGTCACCTGTGTCATGGAAAGGCACGCGAAGGATTTGCAGCAGTTCAGGGTTTAATTTACAGAACTTACAGATTCCAGAGCCTGAAGGAAAATAGGGACCGAAGAGCAAAGATGTATGATATCTCTCAAATTTAACCAACACGTTATCTGTTTTATGTCTATCAAAAATATAAACATAAAAATCTACATAACTGGTCAAATAACCTATTAAAATAATTTAAAAATTAAGTCATTAAGACATCCACCTTTTATCTATCAACTACATTAAATCATTTTGTTTTTATGGAGCTTTTTAAAATCTGAATTAATGAGATGTGTTATCTAACCAGTGACTAACAGTTTCAAAGAAAAAGTTTCATTTCTATTCAGAATTCTGCCAGAGGCAACTGGTCATTTTTCAGATTTCTCAGATATTACCTATAAGCAGTATATCAGTGATGTCTTGGAGCAGCAAGTACTGGCTCAAGTCCGTTGTTAAATTCTCAGGAATTTTACAGGCTGGTTGTTAAACTCTTGGGAGCCTGGCATTGCCCTTGGTGGGAGTATTTACACCAGGGAAATAGGCAGCTCCCAGAAGTCCGAGGTCCCCTGCCCCCAGGAGGTTTATCAGCACACCACTCAGGATCTTTAGATAAACCTGCTCCTGAGCGTTCTTATGGGGGGATAAAAATGTTCTAAAATTGATTTATCGTGATAGTTGTACCACTCTTTAAAGTCACTAAAAATGATTGAATTGTACACTTGAAATGAGTTTTATGATCTGTAAAGCATACCTCAATAAAATTTTTAAACAAAATGCTCCCAAACCAATGAACAAAATGTCAATGCTTATTAATGGCTTTAAGATTCAGGTACATACCCAAAAAATGAAAACTAAAGGCACATTTGCTAGTGCTTCCGATGCATTTACATTCTTTGCAGTGGTTGCCACCCTTGGCCTAGCCCTGGAATCACCTGGAGAGTTTAAACAAGAAAAGACCCCCGCCCTGAGAAACTGACATCACTTGCTGGCATGAGGCCTGGGCAGCAATTTTCAAAAACTCCTTGGGTGATTCTGGCACACAGTCAAGTTTGAGAACCACAACTATAGAGCAATTTCCCCTCATAAAAATTGCAGCTTGCCTGTTGTTACAGAACCACCCTCAAATGTTTAATAAATTTCCAGGCCTTCTGAAATAGAAAAGTCTGGACAAAAAGTACCTATTTTGGACGTTTCCGGGTTGTATTGAATGCCCATTCTTTGTACTTGGAGGGAAGACACAGTTCTGTTTCCTTGTGGGTTTTCCTTGTGCTCGCTTCCTGCTATGGGCATTTAATGGTAGGGAGAAGAGACATCATCTAGCTCACCTTGGTCATCCCAGCGAGGGCCAACAGTACTCAAGCACAGCCCAGGCTCAGGGGTCCTTTAACTAAAGGACTAGAATTGAGTATCTCCTTTGTCTCTCTTCTTGGTTGGGGCTTCCTACCGATGGTGGGCTGGGACGATAGATAACCAAACAGGTAAAGAATTATAGTTTAATAATTTAAGAAGGCTCTGAGTGAGAGTGCAAGGGTCCAGTTTTAGCACCTGGTCTTTGTGACACCCGTTTTGGATAACAGGGGGCATTTTATCTCTTCTGTTTAGGGATTCAATCTAGAAGGATAGAGATGTCCTGGAGCTCTGAGTTCCCGGTAAGGAGAATTTACTTTATTGAAAATACTTGCTGTTCTATCCGATTTACTTTGTGAAGGGAGAGTTCACTTCTGAGACCTCAGGTTTAAAGTCTAAAGACAGGACTTACTGAGAACGTTTACAGTGATACCACACAGAACGACACAACCTCTGCAGCCTTCACGCAGAGACTCTACCCCTCGTTCAGTCTTTCTCTGCTTAAGAACTCAGGCTCTGGCAGGTTGGAATCCCACTCTGCTGTTTAACTGATGTGCGGCTGTAGGCCAGTTATTCACTCCTTTGGTGTTCATTTGCTTCCTTTATAAAACGGAGGTGACAACTGGTCCTGTGTCACTGGATTGTTGTTTATTAAGACTGGAGGCACAGGTCTTGCCTCTCGTGAAGCGCAGGCGTCGAAGCCAGCCCCAGCAGGATAGGCCCAGGGCTTTAGGGAAAAGGTTCAGTTTCTCTAGGAAACCCCCTGCTCCTCTCTTGTGTAATACTTACGTCTTTTATTAAATATCCTGATGAGTTGTTTCATCTGGTCCCTTTTTAAAGACAGGACTGCGATGACTCCAACTACCTGAATTTATCATCTGTTTGAGGCGGAAATTTTATTCTCTTCCTGACTTGTTAGTACTTAAGGCTCAAAGTTGCCGCTCTGGACGTGGATACAGACAAGAGCTCACAAACGCAGCATCAGGAGAAAGACACACATATGGGACCTGGCCACAGGCACTTCCTCATTCTTTCTTGTTTGAAAAACTCCCTCTCCCACACTGTAGGGTCGGCTCTCTGTTTATCTACCGCAGTACAGTCCTGTCACTGCCAGCAGCTCAGAGCTCAAAACTTTCTAACAGCACCTACTGTATTCATAAATCAGGTCAGTACCAAGGACACCCTGCAAGAGCACCTCACACATCCCAACGCTGTCCCTATTCCCAAAGAATGTCCAGCAGTTGATTTTTGTCCCATTTTGTCCACCTACTGTTTTCACGTCTGGAAAAATAATACCTGCTTTTACAGCGCAATTGGCCCCAACAGCAAGATACCCAAATGAGTAAAGTGGAGAGGGGAGAGACGGGGTGGAGAGCGGCTCGAAGGTAGCCCTCGCGCGGGAGCCCAAAGGAAACGCTCACCCGAGCAGCACTCGGAAAAGGGTGCTGTCTTACCCCAGGTCCTGGAGCAGCTCAGTCTCTCCGTCCGATCTGCTCCACAGGTCTGAAGGGTCCTGGGAGCTCATCTTCCCTTTCAGAGATTCCGCTCTGCCCATTCGCGCTCCTCCTGTCCGCCAGGCCCGGCGGGCGCTGTGGCACGGGGCGACGGAGGCCCTGCTCCACAGCTCTCCCCGCAGAGCAGCCACTGGGCTGAGTCCCCACCGGCAAGGAAGTGAAACTTGGTTACTCCTCCCCCGCCACCCGCCACCCTGCCCCGAGGCACCAGCAGGCGTGCAGTCAGTCAGAAGGCAGGCAAACTTCGCAGCTGCCCTGAGAACACCCACGGGCGTCAGGCAACACGCAGTTTCTGTCAAAGGAAATAGAGATGGGGCCGCTGCCCCGCGATCGGGCGGCTCCTCGCAACTCTGCTCGAGAGGCCAAACCAGCGATGGCCTGAGCCCCCGCCTCGGCGCGCGGAGGAGGCGCGTGCACGCCCCACCCCGCCGCCCCTCGCGCGCGTCGCCCAGAGCCCTGAGCAAGCTTCTGTCCCGGGAGCATCTTCAGAGTGGCTAAGGAAATGAGACTCAAACCACTAGCTTCAATCCTGAAGGCCGGTTTTTACCACTTTCCAATATTTCTGCTCAAATGATCCAAGCTTTCCAACAGGCCCTTGACGCTCAGGTTGGGCATAATTCAGAGATGACTATCAGTTCCTCCCTGGAGAAGGTTCGGTGAGAAGTGGGGAAGCTGTGGGGCAGCCTGGAGCTCAACCAGTGGGCGTGTCAGAACTCCCAGAGTCTCCGGGTTCCACTCCACCCTGGGCTTACTCACAGCCCTATGCTTCCTGTCTCGATTCGAGTAGGGAATTCTCTCTCCCTAAAAGTCCTAAAGGGAAACTGCCGTAACTGCCACTGAATCTTTGGGATTTGGACAAAGTACAGTAATAAGTTAAAAAATAACACAAGTTGCTTCCTGCCTTCTCTCTGTCCGTCCCTGCGGGAGACAAGGTGCTTGTGGATTCTCTCTCATCACACCTGACTCGCTTGGGCTCACCAGGGGGCTCTGCGACTTGTTTCTCCCAGTGCCGTCTGCGACTAGCAGCCCTGGCATCGCTAGGAGCTTGTTAGCACGCAGAATTTGGGGTTCATTCCAGTCCTTCTGAACCAGGATCCGCACTTGAACAAGATCCCCAAGGTGACTCCCGCGCACGTCAAAGCCGAAGGACACTGCTTAACAGGGGGCCAAGACAGCGGAGCCGCGCCTAGAGGAGAGGCGGTCTGCGTCTGGTGTCCTTCCGTGTCCTTGCTTAAGCTTCTTTCCTCTTCCCTCTGTCAGTGATTCGTAAGACCCTGGCTTGCACTGATTGCCAGGGAGAAATTCCTGAGTGTCTAGAGACAGCTCGGGGGAGACTAAGCTCTGACGACACACACATAACTGAGGGTCATAAATGTCCACAAGTGTTTTGGCCACAGTTTGCTCAGAGAGGAGCGCAGTGTCCGCGTGCAACAGAGGCCTGGGAGGTGCGGGACGTGCAGGTGGGGCAGGTGGGGGCAGGGGGCAGCAGATTTCCTGTTCCCCTTCTGTGGCTCTTTGCTCAGTGTTTTAGCGTCTATTTCGTTCCTGTTTTAGCAAATTCTGGATTTTCTTTTTCTTAAACTTTCTTTTTCCAGGAAAGCAGCAGAATTCACTAAGTGGCCTCTTCCCTTTTTCAGTGTTCCTGCCCCCTCCATTCTGGTTTTGCTGTCTCACCTGTTGCCCTCTCCTCTGATGTCACCCTTTCCTTTGTCATTTATTCCGCTTTCCCAGGGCCCTCCCTCCCTGCTGCCCCCGCTCCCCAGCTACAGGCTCAGCATTGAGGGGTGCCAGTTGCTTCCGGTTACTAGGTAGTTTCCACAAAATGCTGGACGTTCATAAAAATATTTGGTAACATATTTTACATTAGATTGTTCAAATTTACATATATATTTTTTATTAAAGAAACTGCAACTTTTGCTTCCAAGCACCTTCCAAACAAGTTCAAGTTGTTTTTTGTTTGTTTTTTTGAGGAAGACTAGCCCTGAGCTAAGAAGACCAGCCCTGAGCTATATCTGTGCCTCTCTTCCTTCACTTTATTTGTGGGAGCCTACCACAGGATGGCCTGGCAAGCGGTGCCATGTCTGCACCTGGGATCTCAACCGGTGAACCCCTGGCCACAGAAGCGAAACTTGCGAACTTAACCCCTGCGCCACTGGCTGGCCCCCCAAGTTTTTTATTTTTTATTTTTGTGAGGAAGATTGGCCTTGAGCTGACATGTGTTGCCAGTTTTCCTTGTGGCTTGACTAGTGGTGCTGGGTCCCTACTGGGGATCCAAACCTGTGAACCCTGGGCTGCTGAAGCAGAGCATGCAAACTTAACTACTACACCACTGGGCCAGCCCCAAGTTATATTTCTTAAAACCACAGAATTCACTTCCTACTTATTTCAATATTCTCCTTTCAGTCATGCTGGTTCATAGCACTGAGTTCTTTCCATGCTGGCATTGGACATAGAAATGGACACAATCAAGCTGTTTTAACAATTTTGAATATCTTATTCCTTGTTAGAAAACTATTTTATTTATCCAGAAATGTCAGGCTTTTATTGGAATGGCCATCACACTCAAATCATCGATTTTCTCATCAGGAGAATTCACAGAGAGCTATTTAGTCCAGGCTTGAATTTCTTTTTTAGAAGAATGAGCTTCTAACACTTGGGACTCCTCTGAGGAGAACTTTTTAAAAGAAATGACTCCATTGTCATAGTCGAAGACCCTTTTTGGTTCTTTTCCTAATTTACTTATCTCTACAGAAAGCTCAAGTATGACAGCATCCGCTCTTCACCTAGTCCCCTGGCAGTGGCAGTCCCGCCCACGCCCTCCACAGACTGAGGACCGGCCCTTTGGTTCCCTTGGTTAATTGTTTGCTGTCAGCCAGGCATGGTCTCTTCCTCTCCATCATTGACGTCAGTGGGAAATAAAGGATACGTTCTGGAAAGGGAAACCATGGCTTGGGTTCACCATGGGTTGAGGTGACCACAGATGGGGGTTGAGGGACCTTTATTCTGTTTCCCACTGTCTGTTCTCCTTACTCATGAAAAAGAAGAAATCATGATTTTATATTAAATCGGAAGAGAGGAACAGCAGAGAAATAGCTGACCATAGTTTTTCGGCTGCAGGCCAGCTCTCCATAGCGAGGGCTTCCGTCTCTCCTCCTAATTCTGTGGCAAGCTCAGAGCTGCCATATTGCTTTTAAAAATATGCCAATTAGAGTTTTACTTCAAGCCACCACCTGTGCGTTCTCGGTCACAATTATGTGACCACTTAATACAGTACCAAAGGTTCTTTTAGATTAACTGGGGCCCTTCATTTTCTTCTTTGTCTACATAAGCAGTCATGTAGCCCTGTGTTGAATAGGGCTGTCTCAAGATGGCGGCTATAACACACCAACTTCAAGGTGTTAAATTTACCCTAATCCCGTACTCTCTCAGGAGAGCAGGAAACTGGGAACAGAGAAATAAAGGGAGTTCCCACAGAAGGGGAAAGGAAAGATATAAACATTTTGGATTTTGCTTTCCTAATACATTCCTAAAAAAGCATGGTTTCCTGAATGACTTAAAATTCTGAAAAAATAAGCCCAGTAGACCCATGGTGTGAGCTCTCAGATGCTCAGAAATATTTCATAGACATGAATTTTAGTCATTGAGAAATAAAAGACAGCCAAGTGGAGATGTCAGCTAGGCAGATGGATATCCAAACGGTGGTGAGAAGGGAGTTCTGTTTTCCCTCTTTGAGCCCCTGTGGGTCACAACTGGTCACATATAATTCATGCCTCTGCAGTACCCTGCCACCCCACTGTTCTGGCTGCTATTCTCATCATTCCTCCCGGGAGTCATTCTGCTTGCCTTTGGCCAATTTTCCTTCCACTAACTCATTTAGGCCATTTAGTGTGCTGACCTGACTTTGATCTCTGGCATGTGTTTTGGTGTCTACTCTCTTCTCTGCTGCTGCATGTGGAATCTTATTATTGTCTGCTTCCAGATTCTTCACCATTTAATGGGCTTGCACCAGGCTGCCATGGTCCATGCTCTGTTTGCATGGGTGGCACTGGTCCTTCCTGATCTTCAAAGTTCCTTGGGATAGCTACTCAGTCTGCTACGTCAGTCCTTATTTCTCTCTAGATCTGTGTCTGTACATGGCTCACTCTCTTTTGAGAGTGTGGGGTGGGGAGAGTGAAATCCTTCTGGCGTCACACTGGCTGGAGGTGACCCATTTCTTGAAGCTGGTGAGTTTTAGCCATATCCAGACAGCCTAGCATAGGTACCTCCAGGAAACTGGATTAGGCAATATTTGAGAATTCTCTCGTATTCTATCCAGAACCACTCTTTAGGCCCCGTTGTTAACTAATATTGATCATATCAGACTCCTCCCTTACTTGCGAATTTTCCTCACATTGATCATTTTAAGCAAACGGATTTCTGCTAGATTCCTCAGACCATTAGTCATGTCTGTGCATGTCTAAATCCCAACTCCAGACAGGGTCCCCAAGACCCCAAGCAAAACAAGAAATGACTGCAACTGGGTGAGGAGCAAGGAGGGGGAGGTTTAGGAAAACTCCACGTTGTATCCTCAGCTCCAGGACAACTCAGAGCCAGCCTCTGAGAAACCATGTGACCAGGTTACCTCCCTTCTCCTTCCCCGAGATGGAGGAGACTCAAGATCTCCTGAATTTTAGTCCTGTAAAGAATACATATGCTTTTGAACACATGTTTCTTCTGCTTGGAATGCCTTCCCCCATGCTGTCTGGCCAATTCCTTGTCATTTTTGGGTCTCAGGGCACATTTTACCTCCTCTTGTGATGGTTTTCTGGCCTGCCCCTCTGCACACTGGATTGAGTGTCCTTCATGCTGCTGGGCATCTGTACAGCCGGAAGATACTTTGCGTATCTCAATGATAACACTTTCGCCATTGTATTGAGATTAAAGTTTTTTTTTCTTGATGTATTCCTCAAGATGAAACTGTATTCGTTAGTGTGAAAGGGCACTTGGGAGAGCTTACATCTTGTTCACTTTTATACCCCTTCCACCCTGTGCCTGGCTAGTAGCAGCTGCTTGCCAATTCTTGTTGAGTTGATGATAAAGACCCTTTCTGAAGATTCTGATTGAAAACCAAAAATTGGGCTCATTTTTTGTTTTGGGTATTGTGTCAGTTTAGGTTTCTGGAAAGTAGATGCAAAGATGGAATCAAAAGTGCAGGAAATATCTTAAGTGGAAATGCCTGTGAAGGAGAAAGGAGAGAAGGAGAGTGGAAGACCGGGAGAGCCTCTGAACACAACATGGAGCTGTGTGTTAGCCTCCAGGGCCACCATAACAAAGCACCACAATCTAGGTGGCTACAAAGAGCCAAAATGCATTGTCTCACAGCTCTGGAGGCCAGAAGTCTGAAACCAAGGGGCCGGTAGTGTTGGCTCCTTCTGGAAGCTCCGAGGGAGAGCCTGTGCCAGCCTCTCTCTTGGTTTCTGGTGGTTGCTGGCCATCTTTACCATTCCTGGGCTTGTAGATGTGTCACTTTACTCTTTGCCTGTCTTTGTCTTCTTAGACATTAGAAGACACATTAGAAGACCTTCTGTATCTTCTAGTGGCCTTCTTACAAAGGCATCAGTCATTGGATTTAGGGCCCACTGTAATCCAATATGACCTCATCTTAATTAGTTTTATCCATAAAGAGTCTACTTCCAAATAAGGTCACATTCTCAGGTTCCAGGTGGATATGAATTTTGGGGGGACACTATTCGATCCAGTACACACTGACATCTGTCAAAGAACAGAAAGAGAATGAAGGAGAATTGAGTACAAAGAACCTCAGATTACAGTTCTAAGAAAGTCTCGGTCAGGCCAATGGGGAGCCCCAGATAGAGATTGCCCATTAGAGGAGTTTGCACTGGGCAGGAATAACCCTGCTCCAGTACCCCAGCATGCTCAGTCACTGGCTGGGAGCAGCCTGGAGAGGGAGTGGCCTTGGCGTGAGTCACAGCAGATCCCGAAGTTCTGGCAGCTGGAGCTGGCTGCTCACCACACCCTTCACAGCGAGATATCTCCTGAAGAGAGTCTGAGAGCTGGGCTCTCGTAGCTGCCACGGGGGTTTTGAATATGAAAATTATGTTCCCTCTCTTCCTTTATACCAAATAATTATGACCAAAGCAAGGGCCTACTGTCTCTGGAGCAGCTGAGGGACGGCAGTGAGCATCTCCCAGTGGCCCAGGCTGCTGGGCGCCTTTGGAAGACAATCTATGTAACACTCAATCCTGGCTTCACTGAGTCTCGGCTCCTGGGGTCCGGGCACTCCAGCTCATCAGCTCCATCTCCAGACAAACCAAACACATCTGCCAGAAACATACACCTGGCAGAAATCTTCCCATCCTTTCCCCTTTTCTCTTCCTTATTTCTCCTCTTCTCTGCTGTTTTCCCACTTTTCATTTTCAATACTCAACCTTGAACTCCATTCTCAGCCTTCCTTCTGTAATGTGAAATATTTGTTCCATTCACTAAGCTTAGTCACTTGGTTTAATTCCTTCACATCAAGTATTTGAAGGTTTCACAGAAGTAGCACGGCTGTGTAGTTCACAAAACCCACTTCAGGGAAGGACGAAAATCAAGAGGCCCCTGCAGCAGCGGGGAAATCCTCGTCTTGCACTGACGTTCCCTAGGAATCTCACTGTGGTGTGTCACCCAGAAAAAGCTCCATTCTCTCAGCATTTCCCAAGGAGCATATGTGCCCTCATCCACTGTACATCCATCCGTATTTGCTTACTAGTTGTGGCAAATTGTATAATATATATAATTATATATTCTCTATATTATCTATCTCCCATTCCACATGATCTTCTGCAAGGTGATCTTGTCACTCCCCCATCAAGAGGTGGTACCTAATTCCCCTCCTCTGAATTTGGCCTGGCCTTGGAGACTCATTTGTGACCAATAGAATGTGGTGGAGGGGACACAGCATGACTTTTGAGGTCATAAGAAGCTTTTGCAGCTTCTGCCTGGGCTCTTGAAGAATCACTCTCCAGACATTCCCTCCATGGTGCTTCCTTTTGGAACCCAGCTGTCATGCTGAGAGAAGCCCAGGTCACATGGGGTGTTTCATGTGTGTGCTCTGGTTGACAGATGAGCCCAACGTGAGCCATCTCAGGCCAGGTTCCAGACATGACTGAAGAAGCCTCCAGATGACTCCAGCCTCCAGCCATTTAAGTCACTCCCAGGGCTTCAAGTCTCACTAGCTGAGGTCCCAGACATCGAAGAGCAGAGACCAACCATCCCTTCTATGCCCTGTTTGAATTTTGGCTCTAAAGAACACACGTACATAATAAAATGGTTGCTATTTTGGGCCACAAAGTTTGGGAAGGTTTGTTACCCAGTCATAGATAACTGAAACACTTGCTTATCATCTGGGTCACTGCCTGGAGTGTGAGCTCCAGGAGGCAGTGACTTTAAGTGTCTTGATAGCTATGGATCTGTGATGGTTAATATTATGTGTCAACTTGACTGGGCCATAGGGTGCCCAGATATCCAGTAAAACGTTATGCTGGGTGTTTCAGTGAGGGTGTCTTGGAATGAGATTAACATCTACATTGGTGGATTTTGAGTAAGGTAGACTGCTTTTCATATGTGGGTCATCCTCATCCAATTAGTTGAAGGTCTGAATAGAACAGAAAGACCAGCCTTCCAATGAGCAAGAGGTTTCTTCAGCAGACAGCCTTGACTTCGTCTGTATCATCAGCTCTTCCTGATTCTCCAGCAGGCTGCCTTCAGACTAGAACTGGAACCAGCATTCTCCTGGGTCTCCAGCCTGCTGGCCCACTCTGCAGATTTTAGACATTCCAGCCTCCGTAATCATGTGAGTCAATTCCTTATAATAAATCTCTCTCTCTCTCTCCCCATCCATCCACACACGCACACAGCCTATTGGTTCTGTTTCTCTGGAGAATCCTGACTAATAAAATATACATAGGCCCTAAAACAGTGGTTCTCAACTAGGGGCAATTTTGCCTCCCAGGGGACACTTGGCAGCATCTGGAGACATTTTAGGTTTTACAACTCGGGGAGACTACGGGCACCCCACATGCTGCTGACCATCCCACAGGGCATGGGACACCCCACAACAAGGTGTTATCTGGCCCCAAACATCAAAAGGGCCAATGTGGCCATCAAGCACATTTTTTTCTCCTTCCAAGAGCATCCTACCATAAATCCACTGAGTGACTATGCACAGTCACCTACCTAAAGAGAGAGCTGAAATGGAATAAAAGGCCAGCCCTTCTCATCTGTTTCTCTCCACTTTACTGAACTGCCCCCCAAGAACCAGTGTGGCCCAGGGAATGGGGGCATGCGGTAGCTATAGAGTGGAGCTCTGTACACTGCAGAGAGCAATCTCACGGAGCACATGGCTAACGGGGCTTTGGTAGGGCCCCTGGAATGGAGGGTAGAGTAAGAGAACAGGAGGGGACTTGGTCTTCAGCACATGCGAAGCGACGTTTCTAGGAACTTCCAGAAATGACTGGGAGGATGTGAGGGATAACGGGCTGAGGTCCTGCCTCTTCTAAGAGGGGCTGAGAGTGAGAGAGTAGAAGTTAAGGAACATCAACCTGGGAAATGGAGGTCACCCTTCCTTGGTGTCTGCTATGTATTCTGTGCCCAAGGTCATTATTGGCATTCCATCAGTTCTGCATGGTTATGGGAAGCGAGGCTGAGTGGTTCCTTGGTGACATTTGCCAGAGGACAGTGTTGCCGTTGACTAAGAAGTGCCATCCCCTCAGGGGTGTGAAGGAACACTGTTGGCAGCAGGTCATGTTAGCGTTTTTTAGAGGAAGAAATAACTGATATCAGGCTGACAGTGGTCGTGCCATCTTTAACACATGGATTTCAAAGTCCCTCTGTTTCATAAATCCAGTCCGCATAGAGGAGCAGACCAGGGAGGTTTTTACGGGCCAGGCCAGTAAGAGATGCATATAACCACTTGTATTTCATGTGGCTCTACCCAACAGCAACGGAGCCTGGAAATGCAGTCTGCTGTGTTCCAGAAAGAGAGCAGAGTGCATGTTTTGTATTGCTGTCATGTCTGCCACACCTCCCATCAATGTAGAAATCTGCTTTCAGAGGCCTCAGATCAATCCTTTAAACCCAGAATGAAGACACCTGGCTTGAGAAGCGTTCATATGAAAAAGAGTTGGGGATTTTGATGGCCTTCTTATTCACTGTGAGACATCCATGAGATAGTCAGAAAAAAATGAAAAAGATTAGGGACATTTTAGGCAACATTTACAGAAACAAAGGGCACCAATACCAATGGAGGTCAAAGGCCTGCCCCACTCTCCCGATGAGAACAGAGCTCCATCATTGTGTTTTTTTCTGTCCGCAGCTCTAGGGGACTCCAACAAACTAAAGTGTGTCCAACTAGGATGGCAGAGCAGTAGACAAATCTGGGCAGAGAGACTGCAAGGGGACTGTGATGGTTGTCTCCAGGCCACCGCAGGGCTGTGCAAAGGGCAAGAGGCGCAGTGCGTGTGGTTGCAGGGGCCAGGAGGTGCTCGGCTGGGCTGAGGCTGCGTGGCGCAGAAAAGGCTTTTCAATGTGAGACTTGCCTAGGCCTGCGACCCTCTAAAAACTAGC
Organism: Equus przewalskii; assembly: GCF_037783145.1. Classification (NCBI taxonomy): domain Eukaryota; kingdom Metazoa; phylum Chordata; class Mammalia; order Perissodactyla; family Equidae; genus Equus; species Equus przewalskii. The sequence goes on from NC_091833.1 coordinate 39,609,589, forward strand.
GTTTCTCCAGTTTTGAGTAAAAAAGAAGTGCAAAAGAATGACTGTCTATATGGGCAAAGGACTTGAAAAGAAATTCATAAGTGAGAAAATGCAAATGCAGAATCCCACCGGTAATCAAAGAAATATAAGTGACATATTAGTGACTTACAGCAGTGACAAACAGCAGTGAGATACTGTTTTTTTTCTTATCAGATTAGCAAAAATGAAAATAAACAAACAACCCTCCCCAGGAACCCAACCACCTGACAATGTGCCCTGTAAGTGATGCCTGGTGTGACCAGTGTCTTCGTACACTGCTCTGGGTGTGCAAACTGGCCACTCAGCAGTACAATTTCTAAGGCCTTTATAAGAAGTGCTTAATCTTTGACCCTGTAATTCCATTTCTAGGATTTTTTTACCAAAATAATTAGACAAATACAATAATAATACGGTAATCTTCATCACTACATTATCTTATAAGAATGGTAGGCTGGAAGCAGCCTAAATGCCTAACATTCACAGAACAATGAAGTAATGTATGGCACAGCCATAGAGTGGATTATTATGTTGCCTTTAAAAATGTGATTTATTAAGGGTCTTCAGTATAAACATAGAAATGACCTCAATCATATAAAGAGAAAATTGACGGAAGGAGGAAATGCAGGAAATATGCCAAAGGAAGGCTGGAAGCAGCTCTGAATAGTGAAATTATGGACAATTTTTTAAATGCTTCTTTGTATTGTTTCTAAATCTTCTGAGTTATAAAATATCACTTTGATAATTGAGAGATATGAAGGCAAAAAGCTATTTTTAGAAAAATAGAAAGGAATATGCTCTCACATACATAATAAGTATTCAATCAGAGGCCAGATAGCTAGAAAGCAGGAGAGTGCACATGCGTGGGGTCCAGGGAGGGAGGGGTGCCTGGTCTGACCCGCGATGGAATTGCTGTGGTAGTGCTAATAAGAGCAGACTGACTTCTCTTCGCGTTTATTATTGTTTTCCAATGCTTACTGGCTATCCTTGGGATTAAATTGCTCCCAACCCCTCCATTAGCCCACCTTTGCAGCTACTGGTAAAAAGATTCTGATTATTTGGAGGAAATCAGTTTTAAGATTCCTTTCAACTTCGAGATATTGTGACTTTTTGGACCAATTACGCAGGATTGCTGAAGCTATCCTGCACACGCACAACACACGTTATGCTTTGTGTCGAAGCCGGGGCCATTTGCATTTAAGAAAACACCTCTTGCCACAGTGACTCAACACGCCTTCAGACAGCGCGGTGTTCGCACATCATTCCAGGCGTTTTCAGGGAGAGCGTGCACCTGCGCCTTCCGCAGAGTGCCTTGTTTCACGCGTCTCCTAACTTCCTCGACCCACAGGCGCTTTCTTACCGAGGAACGCGAACAGATGAAGCGATATTACACTCCCTTCTGCAAAACCTTTCGCTTCAGCCGTCACTGCATCGTTTTAAGACGCTGTCTTAAAACTTGGCCAGCATCTGCATCCGAGGGAGAGCGTGGCAGGTGCCATTTGCGCTGGTGAGCGGAGGACCCCTGTGATGGGAAGGTCGCGCCTGTCTTGGCTTCTGAATAATGAAAGCACGGACTGAAATGAAACCCGAACACAGCACCTTTTGTTTTTAGGTTTGCAAAAGGTGCGCGCTAACTCAACCAAATGAAACCATATCAGGTTACACGTTTTTGGATCTCATGGGCTTTGTTCAAATCTTTTTTGTCTTCTTGATGGCACATTGGAAAAGACTGCTATGCTAACCAATGTGTGCAAATGACACAGAGCAAAAACCCAAGAGGCCAGCCGAGATATTTCTGAGATATCCAGTGTCTCAGGGGGCCAGGGTAGAATGGGGGTCTGAGAAGGGGTCAGCCGTGAAACCGCCCATTACAATGTGGGGGTGTGGGGTGGGTGGGGGTGGGGGTGGTGCAGAGCGAATGCAACAGCTCAGCTCAAATTTCAAAACGTTTTGGAAATTAAGAATAGGACAGGTCTTAGATCTTCCGTAGAGGGCATCGTAGAAAGCTCTTGCAACCGCTCTAACAGGTTGGGCGAATGGATTGGAAAAGAAGAAAGCGCTTCCTCAGGTCCTGGAGCTGGGCCGCGGGGGGCCGAGAGCGGGTCTGACTCAGCCCGCTGCTCCTACTGACTGATTCCAGCGATCAAAACTCAGCAGACTTCCGACCTTTTCTTCAATCACAAGGCGTTTTCTGGGCTAGAATTAAATTTATAGGCAATCTGAACCTCAGATATAGATTGTTTGCCCACTTGGCGCCTGCGCGAAATAAACTCCCTGAGAGTGAAAACCGCCGCTCACATGTCCTTACGTAACTTTCTTTGAAACCGCATCAACAAACATGTATGTCTGAAAACAGCTCGAGAAGCTCTGAAAGTTGACATGATAGAAAATGTAACATGACGCTAGTCATCCGGGATTTTCGTTACAGGACTCCCGCCGGGCGGGACAGCAGCGATGAGGATATCCTGTCACTAGGTGGCAGTCACACCGCACTGGGCTGGGGCTCGGACTGTTTCATCCAGAGAGGAGATTAGATCCACCGCTTATTTCCCTCCCATCTACGGAGGTATAGCTCTTCATTAAAGAAGCCGAATTTAAGCAGTGTTATTCAACCTCACGTTTACAGAAGGTGTATTAAAAACCACACTATTAAATGACTCAGGTTTAATTCATAACCGGCCTCAACAATTTTTAAACAGTTCAATTCTTAATTCTGCTCTCCTTCCCTTTAAAGCTTTGGGACTTTTACCAAAGGGATTGGAATGAGTAAAAGTGATCTGAATCTAAAACTTCAATTTTATACCTTAAAAAACATTTTTTTTTGTTCCTGCCATTACAATTTATTTTAAGGACTTATTTTTCCCCCTCATTTAGTAAATATAAATCTTCAAAGCATTTCATGTTTCGATTAAAATTAGGAATGTAAGTGACCGTGAAACTGCTGAAGTAGAGTCCTTTCACTTACGATGCCTGGGAATAGTGAGAAATCTTTAGGTTCTCCATCTCACCATGAGAGCAGTTTGAGAATGGCCACTGTTGACAGGGAACGCCATTCACCACAGCAACATCCTTTTTTTAAAATTAGTTTATTGAGGTCATACTGGCTTATAACATTGTGTAATTTCAGGCGTACATTATTATATATCAGTTTCTGTATAGACTGCACCATGTTCACCACCAATAGTCTAGTTTTTATCTATCATCATACATAGGTGCCCTTCTACCCCTTTCACCCTCCCCCACCTCCTTCCCTTCTGGTAACCGCTAACCTGTTCTCTTTGTCCATGTGTTTGTTCATCTTCCATATATGAGTGAAATCATACGGTGTTTGTCTTTGTCTGGCTTATTTCGCTTAGCACAATGCCCAAAGGTCCATCCATGTTGTCACAAATGGCACGATTTCGTCTTTTTTTTTATGGCTGAGTAGTGTCCCATTGTGTGTCTATACATCTCACATCTTCTTTATCCATTCATCAGTTGATAGGGCACTTAGGTTGCTTGACGTCTTGGCTGTTGTGAATAATGCTGCAGTGAACATAGGGGTGCATAACTCTTTGAATTGTTGATTGCATGTTTTTTGAGTAAAGCCGGTAGTGGGGTAGCTGGATCATACGGTATTTCTACTTTTAATTTTTTGAGAAATCTCCATACTGTTTTCCATTGTGGCTGCACCAGTTTGCATTCCCACCAGCAGTGTTTGAGGGTTCCCTTTTCTCCACATCGTCTCCAAAATTTGTTATTTCATATCTTGTTAATTACAGCTATTCTGACAGATTTAAGATGATACCTCATTGTAGTTTTGATTTGCATTTACCTAATTAGTGATGTTGAATGTCTTTTCATGTGTCTGTTGGCCATCTGTGTATCTAGGATTTATTGCAGGGATGCAGGGATGGTTCAATATCCACAAATTAATCAATGTCACACACCATATTAACGAAATGAAGAATCAAAATCACATGGTCATCTCAATAGATTCACAGAAAGCATTTGACAAGATCTGACATCCTTCTATGATAAAAACTCTCAATAAAATGGATATAGAAGAGAAGTACCTCAAAATAATAAAGGCCGTATATGACAAACCCACAGCCAATATCATACTTAGTGGTAAAAAAACTGAAAGCCATTCCTCTGAGAACAGGAACAAGATAAGGGTGCCCACCATCACCACTCCTATTCAACACAGTACTGGAAGTTTTGACCAGAGTGATTAGGCAAGAAGAAGAAATAAAAGGGATCCAAATTGAAAAGGAAGAAGTAAAACTCTCGCTGTTTGAAGATGACATGATTCTATACATAGAAAATCCTAAAGAATCCACTAGAAAACTATTAGAAATAGTTGACAACTACAGCAAAGTTGCAGGGTACAAAATCAACACACAAAAATCAATTGCATTTCTATACACTAATATCAAACTAGCAGAAAGAGAAGTCAAGAATACACTCCCATTTACAATCACAACAAAAAGAATAAAATATCTAGGAATAAATTTAACCAAAGAAGTGAAAGACACATACATTGAAAACTATAAGACATCATTGAAAGAAATTGAAGAAGACATAAGGAAATGGAAAGACATTCCGTGCTCATGGATTGGAAGAATAAACATAGTTAAAATGTCCATACTTCCTACAGCAATCTATAGACTCAGTGCAATTCCAATCAGAATCCCAATGACATTCTTCAGGGAAATAGAACAAAGAATCTTAAAATCTACATGCAGCAACAATCTTTAAGTAGATTAAGTTTGTCACTGCTCCTTCCTGGCACGGGTCTGAGGTTTCTCTGTTAATCATGGAAATATAGAGTGTTTGGTATTTTAAATATTTTAATGATAGTAAAGAGAAGCTTCTCTTAAAATGTAAATGTGTTTTGTTTTTGGTATGTATAAAGGGGACTAGTACAAAGGTGAATTTTTTCCAGAAGTTTAGGTGGAAGGAGGAAGCAGAAGGGCAGAATTATGAGGAACTAGAGGAGATTTTAGAAAAATAAGAAAAAAATGTGAAGAGATCAGGGAAACTACAAAAGTTTCCTGGCTCAGTTGGTGAAATAGACGACTGCTGAGACAATAATATGCCAGAAGCAAAAAGGAAGACCCTCCCCTGCAGGGAATTTAAGGATCTAAAGGCTGCGTAGGGGCAAAAATTAATGGCTCCAGAAGGCCCTGGAGGCTGGGGAGCTTGGCATTGGGACATTGGAAACCGGAAGCCCAAGCCTGGGAGGAGGGATTCTCCCAGCATGGCCCACAGACCACCAGCCTTAAAAATCCCCACCAGGCCAGTGATAAACAAATGGCAAGCGATAGGATATATTGGAGTATATGAGGAAGCCATTTGGTGTGAAACTAATTCAGTGAATTAGTGTGAAACTGACCTTGTTTTTCCAAGTGGGCCCTCTGTGGCCATTGAGCATGCATTGTAGATCTGCTTTAAGTATTTACTATGTCCCAAAGACAAGAACAAATGCCCTTAAGATAAAGATGCAACTCCACCCATATTGGCATTTCTTTAAGGATAAGCGCCTCTCCCTTGGCTAGGAATTGATTGCTGCACCCAGCCTGTGACCACCCAGCTGGAGACAGCAAACATGCTACTTCTGTGTGAATAGCTGTGCCAGCCAGGCAATCTCGTGACTGTTACAAATGGGACAGTCCAATCATATGTGATGCATGCTCTTTGATGGTATGTAACCACTCTGTACACTCCACTTCTTTGGTGCTCTTCCTTCCTTGGGGAAGGAGGGCTCCGGGGTAGTCCTCAGATCTGGCTCATAATAAACTCATCCCAATTTTGATTTATAGATTGGTTATGAATTATTTGTGTCAATACCAGGCCCAGAATCTGTCTTTGAGAGCCACCCCAGGTGATTCTTACGCCCTCCAAAGGCTGAGGACCACTGGAGACTGTGGAAGAGCCTGCAGAACAAGAGTGGGGTGGTGAGAGATTTTCAGGTTTCTGGGCAGATGATGAGTGCTATCAGTCTGAGCCAAGAAAACTGAGCATCTAGGGACTGAACATGTTTGCAGCAGCCAGCACTCTGGCACAAAAGAAGGCTCAGTCATTCCCTTGAACCATCTGTGTGTGCTAGCTGGCAGTGGGCTGGGAAGGGAAAGAAAGGAGGACTTCCAGAAACAGGTAAGGCTGGGATCTTTCATGCTTCCATGAAGGCAGCTAAGTAAACTCAAGCTGTCTTGGCCCTGTGTCTCTCGGCTGCAGCTCAGCTGAGACTCCGCTGTGTCGGGACTTGCTGGCTCCCTCCAAGATCCTCCAAGTGAGCTCAGCAGACAAAGCCTTCGATGGGGTCACAGGTTTCTCAGTATCACTGGTGATTCTGGGGGCCCATGGGAGGGAACTTGAACTTTATCCAGACTAGAGTTCAGACACATACATGCCCGATAGACAGGGGCCGAGGGAAAAGGGACGGAAGCTGGACTTCAGAGAGTGACAAAGCGGTCTTCAGGGCTGGGGGCAGGCAGGGGCAGTGGCTCTTCCTGACCTCAACTCAACCTACTCTCTCTTACCCTCCAGCGCCTTTGTGTCCTGGAGGGAAAGGGCACTATTATACTCAGTAGTACAATTGTTTCCTGGGTGGTCCAAGTCCCTTCAGCGTTCTGGGGGCACTTACTCCTTTAACTAAAAAAGTGATCATTGCAGGCTCCCCATCCCATAATCTATGGTAGACCCAGTGATCTCCCTGAGATTTCTATGAATTCTAGGGGCTTACACTCCCATGGTTACTGTTCTCCCCAACTTTTGCTTCCCCTGAAATCTAGGTCACTTGGCCAGCTGGTGTCCTTCTAAGGTGGTGTTCCTCTCTCCACACGTCAGACTGGACACGATCCCTCTCACCTACCCTCTTGCCAAAGAGTTGGAGATGGCTGACGTGACTCCAGCTTTGCTTGGGGAAATGCAGGGATGTTCATGCTACAGCACAGCTCAGAAAGAACTTCACGTTGAACGGCAGCCTCTCTGTGCTGAATTTCCTCTTCAGCACCACCATAGAGCATAGCCTGGGGATCAGACTTGTCCTCTGGCCCCTACTTCCCACCATCTTGAAAAGGGCTCTTTCTTTTCTAGTCTTCTCACTCCCTGGCCTGCTCTCCAGAAAAGAGGTGGCCACTTGAAGGGAAATGTTCTCACCTGAAAGAGCAGAATTTTAGAGACCATTAAGCAGACGGTGAAGAGATCCAGGTGACAGCAGCCTAGAGTGCAGCTGTGGATGCCTGGAATATGTCCCCTTTCTCTGTGGGCAGTTGGAGACCATGTCTGCAGCAGTATTAAAGCTTCAGAGACCTAAGACAGAGACTGCTCCAGAACAGGGCGACAGCTGGAGCAGCGGGAGAGCAGAGCTGCAGGTAGAGGCCTGAGTGCATGTGAGATTCTCTCCCCTTCTGGGACCCTCTAGATGGACCAAAGGGTGGGAAGTGGCCGAGACCTGGCCACGGGCAGGTGGAGGGTACCTATGCAGCAGGCATAGCGGCAAACTGCTGAAGTGACTTTGCTTAGGACTGACAAGCTGATGCGCCTTTGGGACATTTAAGTAAATCTGCCAAGGAGTAGAATGGGGTGAGTGTCTTGTGTCTCATATCCTACCTCCAAATGCAATACAAAAAGAAAGACATCTACAGTACCCCAGGAGCCAGTGCTGTTAAATTTTCATGTGCACTTACATCATCTGGGGACCTTGTTAAGATACAGATGCTGATTCAGCAGGTCTGGGGCAGGGCCTGGGAGGCTCCATTTATTACAAGCGCCCAGGTGATGTCCATGCTGCTGATCCACGGGCTGCCCTTTAAGAAACAAGGGAGTAAGCAACATGGTGTCCTCGGTGGCTACTCCAGCCCCTACACTGCAAACAGTGACAAAAGTAGGCACTCGGGAAAAAAGACAATTCTTAGCCCAGAAGGCTGGATGTTCCTGGTAGACTGTAGGCTTGATGGTAAAGCAGGGCTGGTGGGAGGGGAAGGGAGTCGCTATCCTGACCACTCAATGAGAAAATCCATTTTACCCTCCTCAGACTGGCCCAGAAACAAAATGGATAAATAAATTCCCTACCGCACAGCTTTTCTTTCTTGGGGCTGATTTCATATTGTCTCCCTGTTGCATCTCCGAGGCCAGTCTGTGGCTCTCCTTAGAAAATGGTTCACTATGACTTTAGCAGGGAGTTTTAGGTTCCACACTTGACCTTTTAATTATAGAATGAAAGACTTCAACCATTTTCAGACAACGAGGTGGGCGGATTATTTCCGGGGAGTCCTTGGTGCCCCTAAGTCAGCTGGGAGAGGTAGCTGACTTCACTGTGCCCAGCTCTCCTTCCCAGCGCCCAGTAAAATATAACACCACATCGCAGTAAACCTTCGTCCCGGGGTTGTTTGTGGTGGCATCAGCCGCGCAGCTGCACCCAGCCCCAAAGGGACACATGTGTTCAGTCTCTGCCGGGGTTGGTCCCCCCCGCCAGCGCTTTCTTCACACAGCCCTTTGCAGAGCAATTCCCCAAAGAGTGAGAATTTTCAAAGCACATAAACAAAATTCAAGCCACGTATGTCTGCACACCCAGCTTCAGGAAAGCTAAAAGTCTCAGAGAAAAATCTCTTTTTAAAACAGAGTTTGCAGGAAGAAAACACAAAGGAGTTGACTTGGATTGAAAGAAAAACAGTCAGACAAAAAAGAGACAAACCAGTGGCAAAAAAAAAGCTGTTCATTGAGGGTTACATTTAATGTAGGAATTTGGGCGGAGAGAGTGGCTTTGATGACTGGGGAACTCAGCTTGTAGGTTGTGTCTCTGGAGAAACCCCCAGCAGTAGGTGGTTCCACGTGTGTCTGACAGTCAATCGACTAAGAGTTCCCTGCACGCCAGAGTTGCTAGACCAAGAAAGCGGGGATGAGGGAGGCGCGATATGGCTCCCGTTTCTGAGGCAAGGGAGATGTCCATGAAAATCTGGAAGCCCGCTGCCAGCAGATGCACCCACGAGGCGCCGGCCGGGCATTGCTGGGCTCCGTGATGGAAGGAAACCTTCATTCACTCGCCTGCTAGCAAGGAAGAAAATGCATTTGACTTCCAATTAGGAGTGAAATTAAAAATCAGGGGACATTTGAAATGTCAATTACGAAGAGAATCTTCCCTCTATATTTCTCCGCAGGTTTTTCCCCAGAACCACGGCCATTCGTAAAACCAACGCTGCCCCCAGTACCCTATAGCCTATACCAATTCACGTCTCACAGAAGCATTTTAGATGTAGGAAAGTAACGGCTGTCGCCTCAAGTTTTCAAGATGCTTGAAATCATCATTTAGCTGCTAAGCAAGGTCCCTCTGAAGGTGTACCGATGGCCTCGTGTGTCAGCTCCTTTGGTAACCACTCTGCTCCGTTCCCTGTTTGGTCTCACAGCTCCCGTAGGAAGCGGGTCTGCGTGTGTTATTATTTCTGAGGGAGGAACAGATAAGCGGAGCCCTGCGTGTGGAAATGGCGGTGAGGAGTGAACCGTCATTCAAACGCTGGGTCTATCTGGCTTCAAAGCCCTTTCTCCTACCCACTCTGTCCCACCGCATGCAGGCCAGCTGGGGCTCCCCTGGGCTCCTCGGGGCTTCCTGGGGAGTGGAGAAGGAGCTGGCGCCGCCAGGCTGCTCACAGACCACTCTGAGGTGAGGCAGCCGGGCAGTCGCCTCGTCCCCAGGCCTGGGGCAGCCGGGAACCTCAGATGGTCAAATACGTTCCTCAGGCTCCTACGACAGAGAGTCCTGTAAAGAACAAATAAATAAGTGTCTGTAAGAAATCTAAAAAGAAGAAGAAGGGGACCCGCTCGTGGCCCTGTGGTTAAATCCGTGCGCTTGGCTGGCTTCAGGGGCCTGGGGTTTCGCCACTTCAGATACTGGGCGCAGACATGGCACCGCTCATCAGGCCACGTTGAGGCGGCGACCCACATGCCACAACTAGAAGAACCCACAACTAGAATATACAACTGTGTACTGGGAGGATTTGGGGAGAAAAGCAGAAAAAAAAAAAGAAGATTGTCAACAGTTGTTAGCTCAGGTGCCAATCTTTAAAAAAAAAAAAAAAGGAAGCAAGAAAATCGACTTTCAAAATCGCTCCACAGCAACTCATGGAATGTACCTCTGAGTTCCCCAGAATAACCACCTCTTCTTCCTCCTCCTCACCACTACCTCTTTTCATCCTGAATTTTAAAATGACAATACAACCAACACCTGGAGTTAGATTCATTAAAGGTTTATTTTTAGGAGAGATTTAAGAGAACTATGCAACCCAACTGTGACAATTAAGGATCCTAGAGTGTCTTGTATAAGCCCCTGGAGCGGGGCCCCTGAGCACTGGCTGTCTTCCAGTTTGGGTCACTATATTTAGCCCCACTAAAATTCTCCCCTGCAACTGAGCCTAAGGCCACATTTTCGTTTCCTGAGTTTGCATGTGGGGTGACCCATTTCTTCGGGGGCCCTACCTTCTGAACCTGGCTCTGCGAATGCCGTGTTAAGGATTTTCAGAGGGCCAGTCATTCAGTTCTTGGGACTCAGCCCGACCATCTATAGAATGGAGTGATTGGTGGACACCTGCCCTGAGAAATAGTTAATTACTGGAAATGACTCTGGAAGTCTGGAGCACTACATGTCATCAGTGTCTTCTAGCCGTGGAGGATGGGAAATAACACGTGCAAGTGGTATTTTCTACCGAGTGTGGGACCTGGTGGAGCTGTCAGATTTAGACAAGGTTCAGCATGAGAGGCCATGGGTTGGCAATGAGCCAGGAGGCCTGGGACAGAGAGGACTGACTTAACCTGAGATGGTGTCCACGGCTCGGAGGAGGGGTCTGTACTTTCTGTTCCTGATGCCACAGTGACCGTACATTGTGAGAATTCGTATCATGGCAAGCTATAATCACCTGAAATCTTTCTCATTAGTGTCAAGAAGGTGTTTTTATACGAAAATGCTATTGTTCGTTTTCCCTTGCTTGGCAGTTTGCATCTTGAGAGTGTTTGGTTTTAGTACCAAACACTGGGGTCAAATGCAGACTTGTTAAAACTTCTCCTTTGTTGTATATTTGTTCGTTTCTTTTGTAAGAGAAACAGCCACACACACGCACAAAAAACCATGTCAGCTTTGTGGAAACCACCTAAAAATCAAAGGGAGGCAGAGTGAATTTCCTAAGTGCATTTTTCCTTTCAGATGACATTTTCATCTTCCTCAAACTGTAAGGCGATGGGGTAACACAGCTCCTTTTGGATACAGATTGTTTCCTACCTGGCAGACTTACGCAAGTTTTCTGCTGTAAGGAGAGGCAAGCATCAAGCACACACATGCACACACACGCGTGCACACACACACTCACAATTGCTCAGGAATCCTAAGCTATGAGTACTCCTTTGCAGGTACCAAGTGACATCATAAAATGTCAGTTGGGTCAATACACTGCTAAAATATGACTGTGAATGAACTTATCATCATTCCTACATCTGAGGTACCAAATTTGTTTTATATTTTTGATATTGTCATTTTCAAAATCATGTTTTGCAAAAGTGTTTCAGATGCAGTAAAAGCAAACATTATTACCTAAATTGTTCAAGTTGATTATCTAGATGCTAGGCAAGATCACCTAAAGGTGTTAATTCCAATGATCTGAACTTTTTAAAGTTTTCAGCCAATAAATATGTAATAATTCCTCTAAAAGTACATGAGGGCATTAGCTTTACTTTCAGAAGAGTTTGAAGCTTTCAGCTCATTTTCCATCTAACCACTTTTCTTTCAGTTACTGTTGAGTAAGCTGTTTGGTCAAAGTGTGGCTGCCCCTTCTGTTCCTGAGGCCAGGTGTGCAGGCTGAGCAGTGCAGAGGTGTGCTCTTAGGGTACGACTTGTTTGGAGCTCCCCAAGATCGTAAGTGAAGTCCCCCTCCTCAGAATCTTTAGGAAAGATGTTCCAGGATTGGATTCAAGGAAGGCATGACCCATCATAATAGCCAAAGGCAATTGCTTGTGTAAATAAAGGCCTGAGTAGAGGAAATTAAAATGAATGAAGCTCACTGTGTGCCATCAGGCCAAAGGCCTGGGTGCCTACTGAGAAGATGGGTGATTGTGGGACTCATAGTTCTGCTATGAGATTTCCCCTAATGTTTGCAACAACGCTCTGATGAAATTTTGTAGACGAGGTTTGATCTCTGAGAACATTTTCCATCTTCTTGTCCTCCATTTGGAAGATTCACCAGATCAGAAACCTTCCCCAATAGTTAAGTTTCCAAACAAACAAATGCACAAAAACAAACAAACGATCACCCTAAATGTTCACAGTATCTGACACAGGAGTCAACATCCCTGTCAAGTGCTATGCGAGAACATCAAGTGAGCATTTCTCAAGAATTTCGGACCATCTCTGCATTGATGCCATCAGGCAGCTGAAGACCGAAAGTCCCCCCTGGCGTCTTCTTTCGTGACCTGTTTTTTGTTGTTTCCTCTTCCTTATTTGAAAGTATCTCTATCCTCCCAGTTACTGGATTTGAAGTCTGATCCTTTGGCAGTGTCAGTCTACTCATAGCTGGTTGTGGTCTGGAAGCTCCAGAAGAACTCTAAGCTGAAGTTTCTTTATTTGTGACTAGGGTAGGTAGAGGTCCTATTCCATGAGACGGGATGTTCGAGCAAAGTGTGATGCAAGATGGCAGCAAACATCAACTCAAGCTAGGAACTTTGGAGCCAGCCTCTATTCTTTTCTGTTCTTTGGCCCACTTACTGAATCTACTTCTTTTTGGCCGTTTTCACCATCTCTGGACCAGGCCTCCATCACCTCACTCTAGGAATACAGTGATTCCTGGTCCTGACTAGCTTTTTTTTTTTTTAATCTTCAGTCTGTAATTCATATTGCTAGTAGTCTATGTATGGGAGGAACAAAATTATTTTCCCTCTGTCCATCTTAGGTTTATTGTCTGCGGCCCTGTAAATTGGACTGACAACAGGCGGATTAATAGGAGAAAAGCAAACAGAAGTTTATTGAATGCGCATTGTGCGTGCACATGGGGGCACCCAGTGGTGAGTAACTCAAAGGGGTGGTGAGAACTTGGGCTTAAACAGCATCTTAACGAAGAACAATACAATGTTGGAGAAGTGACAAGACAAAGGGAAAAAGGACTTTGAGCTTCTAGGGGAGCGAATTGTGGGACGGCAAGTGTATAGGGAACTATGGTAGATAAGGGCTTCTTTTGGCAGAGAATGTGATGTAGGTTCCTCTGCTGCTCTCTCAGGGCTGCCAATGGTCCCAGTTGTCTCAGTGATTAACTTCCGGTCCTTCCTGGTAGAGAGGGGAGGGGCCCCCTTTACAAATTTATGTCCTACTTTTAGAAATTGGGGAAGGGAAGGGAGCTTTCCTTGTATCTGTTTTGTCTCAGTCGCCTTCACAAAATAATCTTTATGCCAAAGTGGCACATTTTGGGGTAGCATAATCTGCTACATTTCACACACTGATACTTACATATGATCATGCTATATCCTCCTGCTCAAAACTTTGAGTAACTATTATTTGTATATGGAAAAAAAATTATACCTCTTAGCCTGGCATTCAACTTCCCCATCATCCAGCTTCAACCTACCTTTTAAGACACATTTTTCATTATATCCCCTCCAACCACGCTGGGCTCCTGATCATTTTCCAAATACATCATGCGTTTTCATATTCTGGTGCCTTTGTTTACACTCTTCCGGTATTGTGGAGTGTTTCTCTTCCCAGACAATCAGAATATTGTCTGTTCTTCAAAACGCAAGTCAAGAAACACCTCTGAGAAGTCACGCCAGAAACCTCCTGTGCAATGTCAACCCTCCTGCTCGGCGTCCCTGGCGTGCTCTGTATCTCCCTTACAGTTGCAGCCTCGCGCCACCCTATGGAGCTGCCAGACAGGATTTTGCACTGTTTGAGGACACACATTGCCTCATTCGTCTTTGTTTCCCTTCTTCCCTCAAACATTTGGCAGAGAGCCTCCCGCAGGGCAAATGCTCTGTAAATAGATTTTGACAAATAGAAAAAGTAATAGCACAGAAATAAGAAAGAATAACAAGTTGCACTTTGCCTAATTTACTAAGAGTTAAACTGGAGCTCAGAGAGACCCAGGAATGTTCCAGAAGTCACCAAACCTGAGACAGATCGCCTGGAGTCACTTTCTCCAGGTTCTGGCTCAATAGTGTTATACAATCATGACTTCATGATCCTTTCAGGGCAAAATGTCAGGCCCTGATGTAGCCACTGACTGTGACAGTTAATTAAGTATGGGTGTCCTTAAAGGCCATCTGCACAGAAGGCGCCCTGGGCCTGCTGCGTGCCCGCTCACCCCCTGGCTGGTGAGGGTTTGGCCAGCAGCAGCTTTGTTAGACACCTGCCGTCCTCAGTAAGCAAAGGGAACTGATCTGTGTGTCATTGTCCAGACAGGCTTCCAGCCCCAAACAGCCAGAGGAAAGTATCTTTCTGGAGGGATCTATTTGAATCTGACATTTGCTCATTTATTCTTTTCAAAATATAGCAGAGAAGCTAGGAGACTGCTCGAGCTACCCCAGGGACAGCCTTCCATGTGTTCTCTCACCAGAGGCACATGGGCTCGGTCTCGGGGCTTTCAGGTAACCATGCGTTTTGGAGGAGGAAGGAAAAGGCTGGAAGCTGGAGGTTTTTATCCTCCATTTTGAGCTCCTCAGGAAAGATGCCCCTGCTTTTGCCTGCGCTGTTTCTCTTGACTGCCGTGCCCTCCTCCCTGCCCGATCCGCCTGCACCCTGTGCACCCCTGGCCGTCAGGCTCAGATACTGCCTCCGCCCCTGAGGCCTCGACTCAGTGGACCACGGTTCTCCCCCTTCCCAGAGCTGCTCCTGAACTTCTGATCACTACCCCTGGACTTGCAGGTTTTGGCCTCTCACTATTTTAAAGACGTTAATTTGCTCTTCCCCGCCAGAAGGCAAGCGTTTTTGGGGCTGCCCGTGCATCTCTTTTACCTCCCGCCATGGCCTCACCTGGCAAATACTTCTTGGAAGCCATTGAAATCAAGTAGAAGAACATAATGCAACTGAAGCTTCAACGGCTAGAGTCATCTTCTCATGTCTCTGATTTCTAGAAATCCTTTAGAAACTAAAAAGCAGACCGAATTGTTGCTTAAAAACGTATTTCCTTAAAGACCAAAAATATCCCAAGAAGGGACCTTACACCAAGGACAGCTCGCATAATTTGTGGGCAGCTTCTTGCCTAGTGTGAGTGACATTCACAGAATCTCAGCGGAAGGGACATTAGGAAAGGCGTGGGCTTCTTCTTGTCAGTCACGTGGTGGGGAGGAAAGAAGCGGGCAGAGAGCCCTCTAACAGGACAGGCCCAGCTCAGGGCCTTCCCCACAGACTGAAGCAGAAGAGGTGGGAAGCTACAATTTGCTCCATGGGATGCTTGACATCATGCTGAGACTTTTCCAGGCCACACTTTTAAAAACACAGGGTTTCTAACTCTCTCTTGTCAAGTTTAGAATATGACTCAATCTTTGGAGATTAAGAAATCTATTACTATTCATCTCTGGCATTATGGTTTTAGTATTGTTTGGAATTCGTTTTTCCTGTTGAAAGCGTGACTCTATAGCTTTGCTAGGAAGCAGACATTGTACATTTGCTGCAGCAAGACACTGAGAACTTCGATGATTCAGTCCGTAGGGATAAAACCACGGACCTAGTCATAGCAAATCAAATTTGATGAAGTAAGGATAGATGCACAGAGTGATAGAATTTCATTACTGGAAGAAACCTTGTGAATGACTGCGAGGGGAACTTCGGCACAGCAAAGAAATTAGATTCATTAGGTTTATTTTATCAGAAACAAAGGATGAGAAATAGAGCCATTGGCAGTTATGAAGAAAAAAGACTCCTCATTCTCTTTCAAAGCTGATTAGGGGTTTTAAAATGATTTTATACAGTGGTTAAACATGATGTGGTAATTTAAGAGCACTAGTAAAATTATCGAAGTTCTACACTACAGCGTGTCGTGAACTTATGGAAACGGAGGATGAAGTTAATATCACTGAGGCTTTTCGTTCAGGAAGAAGGAAGTGTTCGAATTGGTGTAAAGAACTTCTTCACTCATTGGTTCATTTATTTATTCAAGAACTATTTATTGAGCACCAATTATGTGTCAGGCACCGAGAATAAAGGAGTGAATAAAACAGTCAAAAGTCCTTGCCCTCAGTGGAGCTTAAATTCTAGCATGGTGACAGACAGTATTAAAGATAATTAAAATATACCCTATGTTAGTAACATGGGCTAAGGAGAATAAGAGTGCAGGCAAGGGAGAAGGAAAGTGGGGTGAAGGGATTGAAATTTTAGATAAAATGGCCAGGAGAGGCCTCACTGAAAAGGTTGGACCTCAGCAGAGGCCTAAAGGACGTGAGGAGACAGCGCCAAGTGAGTGTTCTGGGAGGACCACTCAGGTGGGAGGCAGGACAGTGCCTGGGGTTGGGGACAGCTCACAGCCTGATGTGGCTGCAGCAGGGGGGCTGGGGGGTGCTGTTTGTGAAAGGACTTGGCCTGGGGTAAACGTGGTTTGACTCACAGGGTCACTGGCTGCATGTGGAACAGAGAGCGAAGCAGGGTGTTTGAGTGTGCCCAGGCTGCCCTGATGAAGGACCACAGACGGGGCAGCTGGAACAATGGAATTTACTCCCTGACAGCTCTGGAGGCCAGAAGGCTGCCACCAAGGAGGCAGCAGGGCTGGTTCCTTGTGAGGGTCATGAGAAAAGTCTTGGTTCGAAGCTTCTCTCTTTGGCTTGTAGATGGCCATCTTCTCTCCCTGTGTGATAAAAGCAATATTGAAAGTCAGAAATGAAATATTTCTTTAAAAAGTGATATATGAAATAAGGAAAGATATTCCATGAGATTATGGGAAAAAGGGGAGGACAGTAAAGATAAAGTGAACAAGGTGGAGCGTGAGAGCGTGTAGAGCAGAGGTCCCGCACTGGAAGCCCAAGAGTAAAGAGCTGAATTAATGGCCATCAGTGAGCAATTAGGAACTCTAGTTTAAAAGTATAACTTTCTGTCTCGTCTTGAAAAATCTGAAGGCCTGGGACACAGGCTGGCGTTCCCATAAGGAAATGATCCACTGGAGATCCATAACCCCTGAGCCCTCAGCCAGTGTCTCAGTCACTCTCGAAGGCTGGGTTTCTTACCCTCTATTTTGCGCATGGGTGCAGGCTCACAGTCAGTTCCCTCCACGTGCCCTGGGGGTAGGGAGGTCCAGCGTCAGCCTTCGCTCCATTTAGCACACACCATTGTGCTTCTGACACATGGCTTGTTTACTTCATTTTGTTACCTGCTTGGGTCCTGTAGGCATTTGAATTTACCCAATTTAGAGAAATTCATGAAGAGAAAGATTAAGGACATAAGAATCACAGATTTTCCAAGAGAAGTTGGAGCCAAGATCCCAGTGTGGTATAGAGAAAAGGAAACAGTCTTTCAAGTCAGATAATCCAGCTTTGCTATATGATTTTAGGGACTTTATTTAACCTCCTTAAGCCTCAGTTTCCTCATCTGTAAATGGAGATAAACAATATCACCTAGTATGGTTGTCCTAAGGATTAAATAGGATAATGCATGAAAACAGAGAGGTGGATCAAAGCAAGCCGTCAGTAAGCGGTCCCTGTAATTTTCTCCCAGGTCTCATTTCTCAGTTGTAACTAGTGACAGCGCCACCTGGTGCTCCGTTGTGAAGGTTAAATAAGACATTTTGGAAAAGCACTTCGTAATTCCTGGTTTAAGAGCCAATCAATATGTTCGTTTCCTTTCCTTTCATCTTTTCCCTGATAAATGTAAGAGAGAATTTGATTATAGAGTCTAATATTTGCCCCGATTATGATAGAATGGGATTTAATTTTGTTGTGGAAAACATTCAAATGAGACCAGAAATAACAAAAAAGGGACTGGAAACCCAATACTGAGAATCGACTTGCATAAATAGAGGCCTGAAGAACACAGCAGTAAAGAGTCAGGAATATTCTTCCAAAAAACAGTAACTGTCAATAGAATTTATGGCATTTATGTGCCTGGAAGAATAGAGATTATGAGAGATGCTGTACTTTCTTTTCTGATCCTGCTATGTTAATAGAAGAAATTAGTTTCTCAAGAAAATGGTAATTTGGGCAGAGGGAATGAGAGACGAAAAAAATTAACATAAATTAAGAAGAATGTTGGAACAACAAGATATAAAAATGTAAGAGTGGCAATGTAACAAAATACTCGAGAGGGGAGAAGATCCAAGATGGCGGCATGAGCAGACTTCTTGGTCTCTCCCCCTTCAAATCTACAACTAATTGGACATTCATTGCTTGACAAAGGATATCTATATAGCATCTCAGGACGTCAGAGAGACCCACACTGCTATACATCGGAAGGCGGACGAACTTCCCTCTGGGAGGAGGTGGAGATAGGTGAAAACTCTCCAACCCCGACCCCCAAACAGCCTAGAGCCTGCAGGCGGCTTTCTTCCAGCTGACGCCCCCAGAACATCGCCACACGCCAAGGGCAGGAGGGAGCGCACACCAGAGGAGCAACGGTGGAAACAGGTGAACAGAGACCTACCTAAGCCCCCCGCAATTACACCTGAGCCCAGAGAGAAGCTCCAGAGTTACACACTGGAGGCCGTGGGGAAAACCCCTACCCGCCATTAGCGGAGAGGTCCCGCCCAGCATCCACAATGCCTGGGGGCCCCCGGAGAGAATCCCAAGTGGTGTGCCAGCCCGCCAGCTGCCGCTGCCGGCTCCTCTGACCGGGCTTTCACCTGGGAGGGGACTGGGACTACCGAAGATCTCCTGGGAGAGGTCCGGGGCTGGGTGGAGCTCCAGCAGCCAGCTATGCGACCCGGGGGAGAAACTCTGAAGTCCTGTCCCGGTGGCAGGCAGGGTCTTTGCCTGCCATTAGCAGAGAGGCCCTGCCCAGCATCCACAAGGCCGAGAGGGTCCCAAAGAGGAGAATCCCAGGCAGGGCAGCAGCCGACCAGCTGCCACTGAACTCAAGGTATCCGGCTATCCCCCAGTCAGGGCAATGGGCTCCCCGAGATCCTAGGGGAGAGGACTGGGGCTGGGTGGAGTTCCAGCAACCTGGCTCTGTGGCCCAGGGGGGAAACTCTACAGTCTCACAGAAGCCTCAGCGATAGCCTCTGCACAGCACTAGTAGAGAGCACCCATCTGGCAACCACAAGGCTGGAAGACCCTGGGACAAAAGTAGCATAGCTAGGGCAGCTAACCACAGACTGTAGAAAATGCCCATAGCTCTGCTGTGACCCATAGTGGACAAGCGAGATTTTGTGGGAGCCAACAGTGACAGAGCTGCAAATATAAGTGATCCTGCCCCTGGCTGCTGGGAAAGCCCATAAAACCGCTGCAGAACCTAAGGAGGGAGCACGTCTAGGTGGTTTGCAACAGTAGGCACCAGCAGCCTGAAGCCCCCCTGTGACAGCCTCCACAGCTGAAGAGGGAACCCACAGGATCACTGTGACTGTGTGGAGGGGCCCAGGCCCAGTTAGCAACAGCTGATAGGGTTCCTTGTTGGAGCAGTATAAACAGCTGTCCCCCCACCACACCAGTAGAAACAAGTGGAAGCAGTAACTAAACTCTATCTCTATGCGGAGGCACAAATCTACACCATCAAGCAATATGAAAAAATATATTAAATCTCCAGAACAGAAGGAAAATGACAAACACACAAAAAACAATCCCAAAGACAATGAAATATACAACCTAAATGATGATGTCTTCAAAACAGCAATCATTAAAAAACTCAATGAGTTAAAAGAGAATTCAGATAGACAACTCAATGAATTCAGGAGCTATGTCACAAAAGAGTTCGATACTATAAAGAAGAACCAAACAGAAATACTGGAAATGAAGAACACAATAGAGGAGATTAAGAAAAATCTAGATGCACTGAATAGTAGGGCTGATAATATGGAGGAAAGAATTAGCAATTTGGAAGATGGGAATATAGATAATGCTGCAGGCAGAGGAGGAGAGAGAACTAAGACTAAAACGAAATGAAGAAACTCTCCAAGAATTATCTGACGCAATTAGGAGATGCAACCTAAGGATTATAGGTATACCAGAGGGAGAAGAGAGGGAGAAGGGGGCAGAAAGCCTTTTCAGAGAAATAATGGCTGAGAACTTCCCAAACCTGGGGAGGGAGATGGAACTTCATGTGACAGAAGCCAATAGATCTCCAAACTTTATCAATGCAAGTAGACCAACCCCAAGACATATAGTAGTGAAGCTAGCAAAAGTCAACGACAAGGAGAGAATACTAAGGGCAGCAAGGCAGAAGAAATTAACCTACAAAGGAACCCCCATCAGGCTATCAGCAGATTTCTCAGCAGAAACTTTACAGGCTAGAAGAGAGTGGAATGATATATTCAAAAATCTGAAGGACAAAAACCTGCAGCCGAGAATTCTCTACCCAGCGAAAATATCCTTCAAATACGATGGAGAAATAAAAACTTTCCCAGATAAACAAAAATTAAGGGAGTTCATTGCCACCAAACCTCCTCTTCAAGAAATGCTCAGGAAAACCCTCATTCCTGAAAAATCAAAAAAAGGAAAGGGACTACAAAACCAAGAGCAAAGGAGATAAGTAGAAGGACAACAACAGAGAGTAGCAGCTCTCCATCAGAACAGACTAAACCATGGGACGAGAAACAAAGGAAATTGAAGAGAACTGGAAAACAAGACATAAAATGGCAGCGGTAGGCCCCCACATTTCAATAATCACTCTAAATGTAAATGGATTGAACTCTGCAATCAAAAGACACAGAGTGGCAGGATGGATCAAAGAACAAGACCCAACAATATGCTGCCTCCAGGAAACACACCTCAGCCCCAAAGACAAACACAGACTCAGAGTGAAGGGATGGAGAACAATACTCCAAGCTAATAATGAACAAAAGAAAGCATGTGTCACTATACTAATATCAGACAAAGTAGACTTCAAAGTAAAACAGGTAAAGAAAGACAAAGAGAGACAGTATATAATGATAAAAGGGACTCTCCACCAAGAAGACATAACACTTGTAAATATATATGCACCCAACACAGGAGCACCAAAATTTGTAAAGCAACTCTTAACAGAACTAAAAGAAGACATCAACAACAATACAATAATAGTAGGGGACCTCAACACACCATTAACACCAATGGACAGAACATCCAGACAGAAAATCAACAAGGAAATTATAGAATTAAATGAAAAATTAGACCAGATGGACTTAATAGATATATATAGAACACTTCATCCAAAAACAGCGGGCTACACATTCTTCTCAAGTGCACATGGAACATTCTCAAGAATAGACCATATTTTGGGAAACAAAGCAAGCATCAATAAATACAAGAGAGTTGAAATAATATCAAGCATCTTTTCTGATCACAATGCTATGAAACTAGAAGTCAACTACAAGAATAAAGCAGAGAAAGGTGCAAAAATGTGGAGACTAAACCACACGCTACTGAACAAACAATGGATTATTGAAGAAATTGAAGAAGAAATCAAATATTATCTGGAGACAAATGAAAATGAGAACACGTCATACCAAATCATTTGGGATGGGATGCAGCAAAAGCAGTCCTAAGAGGGAAATTCATCGCAATACAAGCTCACCTCACAAAACAAGAAAAAGCTCACATAAGCAACCTCAAATGACACCTAACAGAACTAGAAAAAGAAGAACAAACAAAGCCCAGAGTCAGTAGAAGGAGGGAAATAATAAAAATAAGAGCAGAAATAAACGATATTGAAACTAAAAAGACAGTAGAAAGGATCAATGAAACAAAGAGTTGGTTCTTCGAAAAAATTAACAAAATTGACAAACCCTTGGCCAGACTCACCAAGAAAAGAAGAGAGAAATCTCAAATAAATAAAATTAGGAAGGAGAGAGGAGAAATCACAACAGATACCAAAGAAATACAAGGGATCATAAGAGAATACTATGAAAAACTATATGACAACAAATTGAACAACCTAGAAGAAATGGACAAATTCCTGGACTCTTACAACCTCCCCAAACTGAACCAGGAAGAAATGGAGAATCTGAATAGGCCAATCACAAGTAAAGAAATAGAAACAGTAATCAAAAACCTCCCCAAAAATAAAAGTCCAGGACCAGATGGCTTCTCTGGAGAATTCTACCAAACATTCAAAGAAGATTTAATACCTATCCTTCTCAAACTATTCCAGAAAATTGAGGAAGATGGAGTACTCCCCAACACATTCTATGAAGCCAACATCACTCTGATCCCCAAACCTGACAAGGACAACACAAAGAAGGAGAACTACAGGCCGATATCACTGATGAACATAGATGCAAAAATCCTCAACAAAATTCTGGCAAACCGAATACAGCAATACATCAAAAAGATTATACACCATGATCAAGTGGGATTTATACCAGAGACACAGGGATGGTTCAACATCCGCAAGTCAATCAACGTGATACACTACATTAACAAAATGAGAAACAAAAACCACATGATCACCTCAATAGATGCAGAGAAAGCATTCGACAAGATCCAACACCCATTTGTGATAAAAACCCTCAATAAAATGGGTGTAGAAGGAAAGTACCTCAACATAATAAAGGCCATATATGACAAACCCACAGCCAACGTCATACTCAACGGACAAAAACTGAAAGCCATCCCTCTGAGGACAGGAACAAGACAAGGGTGCCCACTTTCACCACTCCTATTCAACATAGTACTGGAGGTGTTAGCCAGAGCAATTAAGCAGGAAAAAGAAATAAAAAGAATCCAAATAGGCAATGAAGAAGTAAAACTATCGCTGTTTGCAGACGACATGATCTTATATATAGAAAACCCCAAAGAATCCATAGGAAAACTATTAGAAATAATCAACAGCTACAGCAAAGTTGCAGGGTATAAAATCAACACACATAAATCAGTAGCATTTCTATACACATACAATGAACCAACAGAAAAAGAACTCAAGAACTCAATCCCATTCACAATCGCAACGAAAAGAATAAAATACCTTGGGATAAATTTAACCAAGGAAGTGAAAGATTTATACAATGAAAACTACAAGACTTTCTTGAAAGAAATTGACGATGACATAAAGAGATGGAAAGACATTCCTTGCACATGGATTGGAAGAATAAACATAGTTAAAATGTCCATACTACCTAAAGCAATCTACAGATTCAACGCTATCCCAATCAGAATCCCAAGGACATTCTTTACAGAAATTGAACAAAGAATCCTAAAATTCATATGGGGCAGCAAAAGACCGCGAGTTGCTAAAACAATCCTGAGTAAGAAAAACAAAGCCAGAGGCATCACGATCCCCGATTTCAAAACATACTACAAAGCTACAGTGATCAAAACAGCATGGTACTGGTACAAAAACAGGTGCACAGATCAATGGAACAGAATTGAAAGCCCAGAGATAAAACCACACATCTATGGACAGCTTATCTTTGACAAAGGAGCTGAGGGCCTACAATGGAGAAAAGAAAATCTCTTTAACAAATGGTGTTGGGAAAATTGGACAGCCATGCATAAAAGAATTAAAATCGATCATTCTTTTTCACCATTCACAAAAATAAACTCAAAATGAATCAAAGACTTAAAGATTAGGCCTGAAACAATAAGTCTTCTAAAAGAGAATATAGGCAGTACACTCTTTGACATCAGTTTCAAAAGAATCTTTTCGGACACTATAACTCCTCAGATGAGGGAAACAGTAGAAAGAATAAACAAATGGGACTTCATCAAACTAAAGAATTTCTTCAAAGCAAGGGAAAACAGGATTGAAACAAAAAAACAGCCCACTAATTGGGAAAAAATATTTACAAGCTGCTTATCCAACAAAGGATTAATCTCCATAATATACAAAGAACTCACACAGCTTAACAACAAAAAACAAACAACCTGTTCAAAAAATGGGCAGAGGACATGAACAGACATTTCTCCAAAGAAGATATAAGTATGTCCAAGAGACATATGAAAAGATGTTCATCATCACTAATCATCAGGGAAATGCAAATCAAAACTACACTAAGATATCATCTTACACCCGTTAGATTGGCAAAAATATCCAAAACCAAAAGTGACAAATGTTGGAGAGGTTGTGGAGAAAAAGGAACCCTCATACACTGTTGGTGGGAATGCAAACTGGTACAGCCACTATGGAAAACAGTATGGAGATTTCTCAAAAAGTTAAAAATAGAAATACCCTATGACCCAGCTATCCCACTACTGGGTATCTATCCTAAGAACCTGAAATCAGCAATCCCAAGAATCCCATGCACCCCTATGTTCATCGCAGCATTATTTACAATAGCCAAGACGTGGAACCAACCTAAACACCCAGAAACTGACGACTGGATAAAGAAGATATGGTATATATACACAACGGAATACTACTCAGCCATAAACAAGGACCAAATTGTTCCATTCGCATCAACATGGACGGAACTTGAGGGTATTATGTTAAGCGAAATAAGCCAGACAGAGAAAGACGAACTCTATATGACCCCACTTATAGGTGGAAGTTAACATATCGACATGGAGAACCGATCGGTGGTTACCAGGGAAAAGGAGGGGGTGGGAGGAGGGCACAAAGGGTGAAGTGGTGTCCCCACAACATTACTAACAATAATGTACGACTGAAATCTCACAAGGTTGTAATCTATCATAATCTTAATTAAAATAAAAAAAAATACTCGAGAGGATGGACTCTGGAGTTTGAATTCCAGCTTCATTTCTTATTAGCTGTGTGGCCTTAGGCAAGTTACTTAACCTGTCTGTGCCTCCGTTTCCTCTTTCCTCTGTGCCTCATTTCCACCTTTAAGATGGTGATAAGGAAAGTAGCTCTCTCACTAGATGGTTGTGTAGTAGAAGAATTAGCCTGATATATATAAGGCGTTTAGAACAGTGCCTGGAACGTCATAAGTGCTATGTAAGTGTAAGCTCTGCTGATTATAAGAGGCAAGATCAATGGGGAGAATTCTGATTCTCTTTTCTAAATATCAGAGACTGGGAGAATATATTATAAATATGTCAAAATTCTCTCACGTAAAAGAGTCGATGGCAATTCTTTGATAAAGGAGATTCTAAAAACAACTGTTTCCCCCATTCCCAACCACAGAAGTGAAGGAAATAGTAAAAATTCACACAGCAAGACAAGGATAACTGTGGAGATAGAACAGAACTGTTGGGAGAAGCAAATATTCGAGAACGAGTGGCCACCTTTGGAAAATTCCAATGACTTTCTTTGCCCTTAAGATAGGTGGTGGGTGTAGTGATGGTGGTGTGTAGAGAGGGATGTGGAAAGAGATGTTGTGGAAGGAGTTACATTATTTTGAGAGCTGATTTTTTAAAACGTGTATGAGTAATCCATGTTTATTATAGAGAAATTTTAAAATACATATAAGATAAAAGAAACAATAGCAACAAAACCACCCATAATTCTACTGTTGTTGGCACAATATGGCCCCCACAGATGTCTGTGTCCCAATCCTGTAACCTGTGAATATGTTAGGTTATGTTGCAAAGGGGAATTAAAGTTGCAGATGGAAGTAAGTTTGCTAGTCAACTGGCCTTAAGCTAGGGAAATTCTCTTTTATTCGGCTGGGCCCAATGTAATCACAAGATTCCTTGAAAGTGGAAGAGGAAATCAGAAGAACCAGAGAGGAGGCAGCTGGAGAAGGACTGGCCCGTCAGCACTGTCTTTGAAGGAGGAGGAGGTCATAAGCCAGGGGACACAGGCGGCCTCTAGACGCGGGAAAGGGCGAGGTCCAGAAAGCAACATAGCACTCCTGACATCATTTCAGCCCAGTGAGGCCCGCTTTGGACTTCTGAACTACAGAGCTGTCAGATGATAAGTTTGTGCTGTCTTCAGTTACTATGCACGTAGTAATTTGTTACAACAGCCATGGAAAACTGCTCTATGTACTATCCAGGGACAACCACTAGTATATGGTAACATTTTAGTTCATAGCTTTGTGTATACATATGTTTTTTTGTGCAGCTATATTTTTGAAAGCAAGGTTCCTCAAGGGACTGCTTTGGAAGGAGGAAAAGTAAAGAGAGAAGGGAAATAAAGCAGGTTGGCGTTCAGCTACTAGTCAAAAAACAAGCAATAGTTGACACCTGCAGATGGCCTGAGTCAGCCGCGGTCCTCATAAGAAAATGTTGTAAATGGTACCCACAGGCCAGGCAACCGGACCCACTGGGATGACCCTTCAGAATCAAACTTACCAGAATTAATTACTAATAAATGGGGTGACTCATGCCAATGTGCCAGGTGGCAAGAAGAGAGTCACTTTTAAGCTGAATATGGCTGAGGCTAAAAGCAGCAAAAATCATCTTATTGGGGTGACACTTTCTTCCTCCAGTTCATGGTCCTCCCGGACTCCCTGCCAGCGCAGCCAGCACGTCAACGTCTGGGGCTGTGTGCGGGCATGTCTAAACACACCCGAGCTCTTCCTTTCTTGGTTTGCAAACCCTTTTGGGTCTCTCAGTTCACTTGATCTCAGCATGAGCACCAGCCTGTAGGATTTCATCTCTGATCTCAGGCTGGCGTACTGAGACATATGATGGTCCCTGTTTAGGGCCATTCCTTTTTTTCTCTCCTTGAAGCCGGACCCTCCTTTGTTAGTGCATTGAGTAGATTCCAACTCCTGGCGACCCCATGGACAGCAGAGCGTGCTCTGCCCTGTCTTTCTGCACCATCTTCTCACCTTCCAGTGCTGTATCAGACAATGCTCCACTGCTATGCAGAAGGTTCTCGTGGCTAGGTTTTTTGAAAGCGGGTGGCTGGGTCCTTCCTCCTAATCTGTCTTAGTCTGGAAGCTCCACTGCAACCAATAGAAGGCTGGTCTGGCTCCCTGACTAGGAACCGAACCCAGGCCTCGGCAGCAGGAACACCAGATCTTAACCACTGGATCACCAGGGCTGGCTAGGGGGTTGGTATGTTTATAAAAAAGAATTAGATGTCTCATTTTCTTTTTTTGAGGAAGATTAGCCCTGAGCTAACATCTCCCGCCAATCCTCCTCTTTTTGCTGAGGGAGACTGGCCCTGTGCTAACATCCATGCCCATCTTCCTCTATTTTAAATGTGGGATGCCTGCCGCAGCATGGCTTGACAAGTGGTGCCGAACCAGTGATCCCCGGGCCGCCGAAGTGGAACGTGCGAACTTAACTGCTGTGCCATGAGCCTGGCCCCGATGTCTCATTTTCTTGTAAAGATTTTTATTCTATGCTCCCCCTTCATGTTTCTCTTCCCCACTTCATGTGATCTAGAAACAGTCTTAATACAATGGGAATTTCACTCTCACACTTTTAAACATCTTAGCTCTTATCTATCTATGAAAATAACTTTTTCCTTTTCATTCGTGACTGATCATTTCACTCTTGTCATCCTTAAAAGAAATGTGACAAATAAGTGGTTTTTATTCATGTTTCTTTATTCGCTTTATTGCTCTAGAAATACAGGACATGGATTGAAGAAAATGGAGTCTATTTTTTGCTACTGCTTTGTCAGCAGCTGAACCAGGACCAAATTCACATCTCTTCAACTCCGGATCTCTGGCTGACTGCATCACAGTCCTTCTGGGGACCGTGGGACTTCTTCCCTGCCAGCTGCCACTGCCTGAACCATGTTTGGAGCTCTGCACGGCATGCCTCCTGCCTTGCATGGCTTCTCTTTGCCCAAATGTGGAAGAGCTGGTCTGAAGGGAGGGCAGGCGCTGAGGCAGGACCACGGAGCCAGCCCCTGTTGGGATGGCGGGTCCCTGTGCCCCCTTGTGGCCCCTCACCCCTCGTATCCATCTCATCAGCTTCCCAGGCCAAAGGTTCTGCGCTCGTCTTCCCTGGCTTGTTTCAGGCCCCACTTCTTAGAGGGTGCGTACTAATGGGAGCAATGATGACAGCAGCCAGGCAAGGGAAGGGGCGGGAGCTGCGGGCTGGGTCAGGCGAGGCACGTAGAGGGAGCCAACGAGGGTGTGTACAGTGTGACCTGGGAGAGCAGAGCTTTCACTCTGTGAGCCACCATAGCGACTCTACCTTGAAGAACTTATTTTTCAGGCCCCATTACAACCAGCATTACTCTGGAAAGAGAACACATAACACTTCGCGTTTTAACATAAAATTGGTCATTAAATTAGGGGAGAATAATTAGTCATATAGGATAAAGGGAGCTTATTTCAGAAATAATAGCAGCAACATAATACTAAAAACTATACTTTGCTCAACGGTGAAACGAAGTTCAGAGCTGTTAGTTGGCTGTTCTTATGGGAATTCTTGTGGGCGGGCAATGTATCCAGGTCATTCTCTAGCCTGAGCAGCTGCTCACATGTTACTTACATTCTCTGGGCCTCGGCTTTCTCATCTGCGAAATAAAGGGTTCAGTCTAGATCAGGGTGGCACATTTTTTTCTGTAAAGGGCCAGATGGTAAATATTTTAGGCTCTGCCGTCCACACAGCCCCTGTCACTACTCAACTCTGCTGCTGTAGCATGAACGCAGGCAGGCGACAAGACAGGGAATGCCTGCACCTGTTCCCACAGGGCTTGATTTAAAAAAGCAGGCGGTGGGCTGGATTTGGCCAGAGGGTCATAGTTTTCTGACCTCTGCTCCAGATCACTTCTTCCCAGTGTTCCTCAGAGATTTCTGGGGCTGCCTTCAGGGAAGAAAAGGGAGTCAGGAGCCTGAGCAAGTGGGGTTCTGTGGCTCTTCTCTCATTTCAACCAGAGCAACCCTTTTTATATTTTGGACTCCTGAATGAGATGATTATTATTTTTTTAACAATTGGCCCTGAGCTAACATCTGTTGGCAATCTTTTATGTTTTCCCTTCTTCACCCAAACCCCCCAGTACCTAGTGGTACATTCTAGTTGCAGGTCCTTCTAATTGTGGCACGTGGGATGCTGCCTCAGCACGGCCTGATGAGCAGTGCCATGTCCGCACCCAGGATCTGAACCAGCGAACCCCTAGGCGGCCGAATCGGAGCGTGTGAACTTAACCACTTGGCCACGGGGCCAGCCCATCAAATGAGTTTATTTTTGAAGCTTCTTCAGTTAAAAAACATGTAAAGAGGGGCTGGCCTGGTGGCGCAGCGATTAAGTTCGCATGTTCCTCTTTGGTTGCCCGGGGTTCGCCGGTTCGGATCCCAGGTGTGGACATGGCACCGCTTGGCAAGCCATGCTATGGTAGGCATCCCACATATAAAGTAGAGGAAGATGGGCACGGATGTTAGCTCAGGGCCAGTCTTCCTCAGCAAAAAGAGGAGGATTGGCAGCAGATGTTAGCTCAGGGCTAATCTTCCTAAAAAAAAAAAACCCACCAAAAAGCATTAAAGAAAACAGCGGATCTGTGAAGTCCCCTTGCAACTTGTATGCTTCTAAGAGTGTGAACACTCACGCCTTGGACCACTGCCCCCATGCCACTGCCCCCTCACCGCACCGCCCCCTGCCCCCGATGATCTGACCACATCCCAGATCTCCAGCTCCATCCAGAACCCTCCCTGGATTAGACTCCGAAATTCGGTCTCCTTCTGGATAACTATCTGTTGGAGTGTTCCACAGGCACCTCATAATCAATGTGTCCAAAATGTAACATTATTTTTGCCCCATACTTGCTCCTTTTCTCTTTTTTCCTTTGAGTTAGTGGCTCCAAATTCCCTCTCATCACACAAATCAGAACCCTAAGATTTCTTCTCTCTCTTCCTCTCCACTGAAAGTCAGTCACCGGCCCTGACAGACTGTATCTCGTGATGACATATTCCAGCTGTCCCTCTGCACGGGAACCTCAGTCTTCGTCTAGGCCTCCACAGTCTGTCATCTGGGCCCTCACCAGATGAGAGAAGGTGAGAGGGAGAAACTGGAGATGAGAGATACACTGGTTTTGGCCACCTCCTTCACCTGCCAGGTGGCCTGTCGAAAATACAGATCTGAGCCAGAAACTCACCCAGGCAAAATTCTTCGTTAGTTTTCCAGCCCATGCAAGATAAAGTGCAAATTCTTCATCCTGGAATGAATGCAAAGCTGTCTGTACCTGATCCCCACTGATGAGGTGGAACATAGGAAATTGCCATTTCTGTAGGTCAAAATGGTTTAACCCAGCAATGTTTCACGGTTAACCTGAAACTTCTCTGACCTCGCCTACTGCCATCCCCTCACTCACACTTCACGCACGGGGGTCGATTCCTTTGCTGGAACGCAGAGGCCTGACTTCCTCACTGGTCCCATCAGTTTGCACACACCTTTCATGCCTTAGTTCTGGTGCACATTTTCTCCAGATCGTCTCCAGACTGCCCACTGGCAGAATGTCCCCTCTCTGTTCCCACAGCCCCACTGTGAAGGCCAGCCGAGCCCTTCTTTGGCATCGGGTTGAAATTATCGAGTGAGCTGTTTGGGTCCCACTGGTCCCAGGAGACCTTCA
Organism: Equus przewalskii; assembly: GCF_037783145.1. Lineage (NCBI taxonomy): Eukaryota > Metazoa > Chordata > Mammalia > Perissodactyla > Equidae > Equus > Equus przewalskii. The sequence goes on from NC_091833.1 coordinate 39,640,037, forward strand.
GGAGTTTGAGGGCGTCTCTGCCGCCCCTCCGCCTGGCATGGCACATTCTGTTTGCTGACCTGGACTGAATGGAATGGAACAAACCCAGCAGATTCCTAGGAAATAACGATCACTAATAAATTAAACTCATAGTTGGGTTTGAGGTTCAGAAGTCTTTGGGGGATTTAAGCCTGGCCAGTGTTTTTATATGCTAATAAATGCCATTTGAGGCATGAAGCAGGAGTTAAACGAACAGTTAGCCTTGAGAATTGAAGGTTAGAATAGGCCAAAGGCTAGGACTTTAAGGCACAATATTTATATCACAGTAAATGATTTGAGTAAAGGATTTCTGGAGTTGGATTGTGGGAGAAAATCATTTGTATAGTATGAATAATGCAAACTTTCACTTCCAAGTTCTCTGAATGTGCAAAGTTGCTTTTTCCTGGATCTCCTCTTTACATGCTGATCTGCATAGATGAAGATGAGACGTTTCAGTACCCACCCCCCCCCCCGAAGAAAACATACGGAGAAGATTGTAGGCAAATACTAATATTAGTTCAGATCAAAAATAGTTCTCAATCATAATTATAGCAACCCAGCTGTAAAACTATATGTGGTGTGGGAACAGACATATATACTGGGCTGTTGGGGAGGTAAGCAAACTTTTATTCATGCCAGGATAGAATGTTCCCAGATAAAGGTCTCCTGCCTGGTAGAGATGTAGACAACAAACCAGCCAGCAGACGACGGCTGCTAATCTTCACACAGCTGTGTGGGGCTCTTAGCGAAGAGAGCCCAAAGAGGAAGGCAGTAATTTATCAGCACATTCAGCACTGTAAGCTAGAAACAGGTGACAGCTCCACAAATCCGAGAACTGCAGCGAAACAACAAAAAATTGCAGGCTTACACAGGGGCAAATATTGACCACCCCTCCCAGATGCCGTGCCAGGTAGAGGCTCTCACAGCGAAAGCCTCACCGTGGTGTCCTCCCATTTCCTTGAAATGCCAGCCCCAAGCATTAGGCTATCTTGCTCACCCATATACGTTAGGAGCCTTGTTCCCAGCACAGCACCAGGCATAGCATTTAGTAAAGGTTTTTCGATAGTTAAATCTCTCTTGCACAGAGAGAGGGGGAGAGGAAGACAAAATGGGGGGAGGCGAGGCCTGTGCAGAAGCTACTTGAGAACAGCCAGGTTGCAACGTATCCTGTACCCAGAAAGGGCTTCATGCCCTGGATATTGAAGCTGCATGTGGAGGATGCAGGTAGGATCTCACGGCTCATATCGTTGTTAGGGTAAAATTTAAATGTGGTGGATACTGTGTTTTTCTCCCCCTCCTTCCCTCTTGTTTCAGCGTTGTGTGGCTCATCAGAGGAGGTAAGACAACCCTTCTAAACTTAACTGCCCTGAGTCTCATTTTACTACCCTTCCTGGGTCCATATCCATAAGGAACCCATATACACCCCCATTCCTTTTACCTTCACTCAGAGTTCCTGATGTGCTGGTTTATTTCCCCTTTTCTTTTTGGCTCTCACCTATTATTCTTGTGATGATCTCTGATGGCTTTCTCTACGTCTGAACCATGGACTTTTTTCTAGCTGTTTTTCAAATGCTTGCTGTCTTTTCCAATGATGGTGATGATGATGATGATGATATGTGTTGTTTAGCCACTGTTTACTGAACACGTATTATAGGCCATGTGCTACTGTGAGGACTTTACATACGTCATTTACTCATTATCTAGTTTTGACTAAATAATGCTTTTATTGCTCTCCAGTAAGGCTGAACTCAAAATTGAGGTGCGTTTTAACAAATTCAGCAAAACATATCTGACTACATATTTTTCTTCATCCCTGACAGCGTGACTATGATTCACGGCAAGAGAAAGTGCTGCCGTGAATCAAAGAAACTCCAGCTGGAACAAGAGGCCCGACCTCTGTCTTTCCAGAGAGTGAAATCTGAGCGAAGCTGGGAAGGGGCTCTCTGTCCACCCCTGGTCTCTGGGTCTGACGGCCAAACGTCATAGCTCCCTTACAGATGCAACACACACACGTCTTTTCTCTGTAAATCGTTTTATAAAGGCTCTTGTTTGAAAGATACCTGCATTTTAATTGGCCAGCATTCTATATCATTATGTTACATTCCTAACTGAAAAGGACATTAAACAAACAAACAAACCTATTACCCTGAAAACCCCTCCGGTCTGGACTTTCGCTCTCACCCCCGCGTGGATCTTCGTGGCTCTGACTTCCTTGGGGATTACTCACAGGAGCAAGAACAGTCTGCTCCATGCATGGAAAGACTGAAAGCCACTAATCTACAGAACTTAATATAGAAACAACCTGTAAAAGAGAGTTAGCAACTAATGAAGGTTAACTGAACCCTCCCTGGGGATGGTTCTCGTGGCTCAGCTACAACTGTGTGAAGGCTTTCTCCTGCATCTGTCACACTCAGGAGGCCAAGAGGGAAAGAAGACCAGCGTGAGACAGACAGAGTCGGCTCTTCTGCATGTCCCTGCTGACCCACTTAGGAACCGAGTTCAGCTCAGTCTCAGAAGCTTAACACGTCCTTTCTCAGACAGATGTTTTTGGTCATTCTCTCCAGATTAGAGCCCTGTGGTCCAGGAATTACCAGACTCGGTTGCTTTAGTCTTTCTAGGACAAACCTTGCTGCAGGCACATATTGAGCTTTAAAATAACGATGGTATCTTGCTCATTTAATTCAGATGTTTTAAAGAAATTCCTATATTAGATCTCTTTTGTAGTGTAAGGAGTAGCTCAATAGTACTAACATTCTTAAAGTAATTAGTTCAACAAATTCTTGATAAACATCTATGACAGGCAAAGTAGGTTGAGCAATGCAAGTACCTTTCTCTCAAAAGAGCTCAGAGTCTGAAAAAAGAGTCAAAATGTAAGCAAATGACTGAAATACAAGGTAGAGAATGACGTTGTCACAAGGGACATAGAGATTAAGTATTACAGGATTTCAGAGGAGACGCAGATGATGGGCAACAGGTGAAATCAAGGTGAGTTTGCTGAAGGCAGAGGCATTTCGAATAGATAAGGACCTGCTGAGATTAAAGCAGAGGCAGGCAGACAGGGGAGACGGCTCATCTCTTCTTGGAAGTGTGAGCTGTTTTTTTGATTAGCATGTGTGTTGTGTGAGGAGGTGGGGATGTGGTGAGACTCAGTCCGGAAGGCACAGAAGCCAAATCACAGATATACAGAATATCAGCATTGCGAGGCCCGTTAGTCTGGCGTTGCTCTTATCAGCTTCCTCACTGATGTCTAAGGAAAATGAGTCCCAGAGAGGTGAAGTGACCTGCCTGAGATCACACAGCTGCTAAAGAGCAGAATAAAAATAATTGGTGGAGATGAGGGTTTTAAATGTCTCAAATTATATACAACAATGTAGTTGAATTTAACATAAGATAAAGTTTTAAACTATCATCACTATGACATATGTACACACACCTGTTTGGACTATACCTAAGAGAGAAATAGCTGGGTCAAAGGATAGCCATGTGATGCAAAAGTTCAGCTTTTAGTCAATATCACCAGTTTTCCAAGTTGGTTGCACGAATTTACACTTCCACCAGTAGTTTTCTACAACCTTCCCAACACTTTGTACTGTCTGTTATATTTTAGCCATTCTGATAAGTGTGTAGTATATCTCACTGTGGTTTTCATTTGCATTTCCCTGACGACTAATGAAATTCAGCACCTTTTCATATGTTTATTAGCCCTTTGTATATCCTCTTGCAAGAAGGGTCAGTTCAAATTTTTGCTCAATTAAAAAAATTATGATGTTTTAATGTTATACTACGAATTGGAAGTCTCTTAAACCACTTACGTCATCAGAGCAACTTAAGTTTTATTGGTTTATCCAGGACACGTGCCCAATAAAGATGACTTGAGAAGGCTGGGGAATGCGGGTAGCTTGGTCCCAAGCAAAGTTGTTCACTAAGTACAATTTGCCTCTCATATTCTTTCATTTCACCTGTTGGGTTTCCTCCCTTCCAACGTCTCTGTGATGACACAGCCTCCTCCACACCTCCTCCCCACCACCCCCGTCTCATTCTGTCTCCTGGGTGGGAGGGTGCGGCAGGAGTTGAATTTAAAAGTACCACTCCTACGTCTCCCTTTGTACTTTGTGCATATGAGCCCTTTCCCGAATTTTTAATGTGCAAAAGTGGGCCTAGAGCTGACTCTGACAGTAGAGACAAAAAGAGAGTTTAACTGAATTGGGAGCGAGGAAAGTCTAGATGGGAGCAGAAAAGGACTCAGCCCTGGAGAGGACAGGGGGACTTAGAATCCAGCAGGGGGCTGGCCCCGTGGCCCAGGGGTTAAGTTTGCACGTTCTGCCTCAGCGGCCCAGGGTTCGCCGGCCCCCATCCTGGATGTGGACTTTCGCACCACTTGTCAAGCCATGCTGTGGCAGGCGTCCCGCATAAAGTAGAGGGAGATGGGCATGGATGTTAGTTCAGAGCCAGTTTTCCTCAGCAAAAAGAGGAGGAGTGGCAGCAGATGTTAGCTCAGGGCTAATCTTCCTAAAAAACACAAAAAAGAATCCAGCAGGATGGCATAGCCACTGAGAAATTCCCCATGGAGGGAGGTCTAATGATTTTTTAAATTTTAATTTTCTGAAAAAGAAAAACAAACCACACTTACATGGTTCATAAATCAAAATAATATAAAGGAATACAGTGACATGTCTGAGCCCAACTTTTGTCCCTATCTAACCCATTCTACCCTCCCCTCAGGTAACTTTTTTCCATTTTCTAGAGTATCTTTCCAGTGTTTATGCAAATATAAACTAAAATTAACTTATACTTTTATTTTCTTCCAAAAATATTTTAAGAGTGGTGTTAATATACAATTTAAGTTATTTGAGGTGTGAGGCAAATCTTCAAAATTTAGTAAAATCTGCTTCACACAACAGTCTTGTATGAAGTATACATGTGTGGTTGTGTGGGTGCCAAGAACGAGGACAAGTTCCACATCTGGGTTCACAGGATGCGAAACAGTAACATGTGTGGGATGGAGAGAGAGAAGCCGGACACTGAATTAATTCAGCAGAAGCAAAATGAAGCCAGAGGTGATTGTGAGAATATAAAGCCACCAGCAATGATAGAAATCCTGATAACAGTGTTGGGTTTTCCACAGGCTGTGTAGCGTGGTAGGAGCCAATCTTATTCAGCCTTTGAGAGACAGAGCGGCCTCCGGCGGTATTTGAATTAGACATTGCCGCCTTCAACTGTGAACTACTTCTTCACTGGTATGCTGGGACTTGGTGATGAAGCATCATCCTTGCCAAGCTGAGAAGCTTAGTTTGGAAGGGCAAATGGGAGTCGTTGAAGGTTTTTGAACATGCAAATGACATAATCAGAACTATGTTTCCGGAAGTTTAATTTGGCGGCAGAAAAATTAGCAATACTACCCCGGACTTGGGAATACCCATTAGGAAGTATATTAGTTATCGCTGCATAAAAATTATCCCAAATTTACCAGCTTAAAACAGCAAGCACTCCTTATCTCACAGTTTCTGTAGATCAGAAATCTCGGCATAGTTATGGGCAGGATTCAGCTCTTCTCGGGCTATTGGACTGGGAACCTCAGTTCCTCAGTGGCCGTTGGCCAGAGGCCTCCCTCACTTCTTTGCCACATGAGCCTTTCCATAGGGCAGCCCATGACATCAGAGCCAGCAAGTGAGAGAGCAAGACAGGGCAAGCAAGACAGAAACCAGTCTTTTTGTGACCTAATCCGGGAAGTGACATCCCATCGCCTGTGCCGAAATCTATTCATTGTGCCTTGCTCTGTTCCTTCAAAGTGAGTTGCCAAGCCCAGTTAGCATGCAAGGGGAGGGGATTACTCAAAGGTGTAAGCACCAGCAGGCAGGGATATCTGGGGCCGTTTTAGAGGTTACTTCGGTTTAGTAAGCTAGAAGGAGTGAGGCACTGCTGTGGATGGTTCCAGTTGGGCAGAGATGGGGGAACAGCGTGAAAATGAAGACAGGATTAGAATTGCCAGGACTTGCAAACAGATTGCATGGGGGGATGAATGGAAGAAAGGCGTCAAGTCCAACTGGTTGGGATGATGGCCAGGGGTGTCAGAGAGAGAAGACACACAAGGAGAAGCAGATTTGGGAGAAACGTCAATTAACAAGAGTAGCTTTTGGCAGATTCAGCATTAAGGAATCAACAGAGAAAGAAACACGAACTCTTGTGGTCCCATTAACTTGCAGCAGCTGGTGTAGGAGCAAGACCATATGGACTGGAGTCAGACAGACCTGGGTTCAAACAGCAACTCCCTCCATCACTTACAAGTCCTGCCCCACCGGATAAACCTCTCTGAGTCTCAGTTACCCTTCTGCTAATGTGAAGCCAAGTCCTACCTCTCCTGGTTGTTTTCAGAGCTACGTGAGGTAACCTCTTTAAAATTCCTCGTACAAAACAGGTGCTCAGTGAATAGTACTGAGTATCGCTGTCCTACGTATTCTCAAAAGCAGGTATGAAGATATCCTTTGTCAGCGTCTCCTCACAACCATCGAATAACCCCACTTGCATCACGTTACTCTGCTAACTTTAACAACTGCATAAAGTTTACTCCTGCATGTCTGTACAGCTCTAAATCATTTTACATGTATAGGCTTTATATGTGTAGGTCTTAGTTGTGTCATACAAATGTCCCCCAAATGAGGGTACCTAACCATTTAGACGTGGGTGCCAGTAGCTTAGTATTCCTCATGTGCATAAATAGCGTATTGCTTTCCTTCTATCTCTCTCTTTTTTCTTTTTGAGCTCTCCTCCAATCACTAGCTAGAATGTTATTTTAGTAGCCTCTCCTTTTATTGTATACAAAGACAGGGTAGCAGGGTTAAAAGAAAAGACTAGACTACATTTGAAGACCTGGGTTTGAATCCTGGTTTTCTTTTTTGTTAGCCATGTAAATTTTGGGCTCCAGCTTCCTCATTCATAAAAATGGGGACAGTACTGTTATCTGTCTTATGTCCCTACAGAGGGAATGGCCAAGAATTATAGAAACGGAAGTTGCTGTCATCCTTGTCTTCCCTGCAGCGACTCAGAGTTCAGAGGTCAGGGTCTTGTCATTGTGTCTACCTACCTAAGCGCCAGAGCAGAGCGTGGATGGTGAGTACAAGGTGCCCACTCCCCGGCACGACAGGAGGTTGGGTGGTGGATTGGGCCCAATCAATGGTCATTGCCTACACTGCCCTCCAAATGCTGACAGGTGAGATGTGTGTAACACAAATGACAATCATCATCTTTACCACCACTTCATTAATGTTTCCAACATCCTCCATTCTAACATTTTCAAATAGTTATACTGAGTTTGAGTTTCAGGACAGGCAGAAAGTAATAATGAGGTATTTGAAAGATCAGTCAAGACAGAAATGGATGGTGATGTAAATTTTATTCTTTTTTATTGTACCGTAAATCTGTAGCACTACAAAAATCCACCAGGTTTGGGATTTCACATGTAGATTTTGCTAAACATTTTTTCAAGTGATATTGGTATGTGTTTGCGGTTAATAATAACTGCTAATATTAACTGAGTATTCAAACTGTGCCAAGCACTGTACTTTTATTAACTTGTTTAATCATCACAAAACCTGAGTCAGTTGGGTACTATGACCGTCTTTCACGGTTGAGGAAACTGAGGCACAGACTGACCCTGGAGACTGTGGGGAATGACAGAGCTGGGCGTTGATGTCCATGCAGCCTGGTTGCAGGGCCCACGCTCTTAACTGCTAGGCTACATTGTGAGTTCAAATTACTGTTTGCAAAGTGTGATCTGCCAACTTCTTGGCCTGAGAATCACCTGTAAGTCTTCTTAAAACACGGATGCCTGTGCTGCGCTTACAACCGACTGACTCAGTGTGCCTGGAGGGCCCAGAAATCTGCATTTCAGTGAGGGCTTCACACTATTTCTAATGCAGACTCAAGCTTGGGAAGCTTGGGACAAGGTAGTGCACAGCCTCATGCTCTCCATGGGTCGGGAACCAGGAGTGATGGTCCTGCCTATTTTCTCCCATCATGAGGACCACGGAGGAGCCCTTCTTGAAGGCTCAGCTCATGAAGTCTCCAAATCGAATCCTGAAGGTCTGATTCAATTGAGGTAACAGCATCCCGTCTGACTGCCCCAGGTCTGCTCTAACTTTAGGCTCCAGGACTATCTACATTTCTGCTTTGCTCTTGAGACATTAATTTCTAACAGATTAGTTCCACCTTACTGGTCTTGTCTGGTCTGGGGGTGGCTTTCTATGGAGATACTCTTTCCCTGGCTGGAAACTCAGGGATTTGCATGAAGGGCCATGTGTTCAGAGTTTGTGGGTTTAGCTTCCAACCCTTATCTGCGCCACATCTCCCCTTCTACATTATTCTCTTGACACTCTTGTCTGAGGACTCCTGTGTCCATTTCCTGGCTCATCCTCTCAGTTCACGTGCCTCCCTGCATCTCAGGGTCCTTCTCTGGTCCCCTCTCACTCCTTCCTGTCCCAACACTTTCATGGCGGTGACCACTCCCGATATGAACAATCACAAAAGACCTCCCATTTTAGATACTGCCTGAATGGGCACAATCTCCCACCAGATGCCTGTCCCAGCCTCACAGTTCCTGTCTGGAGAACTCCTGAGAAGCCCTGTGCCTCCATGTCTGGGTCTTGCTTTTGCTCCCTTTTAACTTCCCCTCCCTTTGGGAGGTGGTCCTGCCCTTAACCCCATCTGCAATCCTGCCCCTGGAGTGCCACTCCATTCTCACATCTTGCTGTCCTCAGTGTTGCATGCTTAGCTCCAGGCACACTTCTAGTGGCTACAGGAGGACTTGTTCTTTCTCGCTCTAGGGTTATTCTTGCTCCTTGCTTTTTTTCTCTCCGTCCGGAACACCCTCTCTCCCTGTCTTTCACCTGCCAACTCCTTTTTAAGCTTGAGTTCCAGTGTCACTTCCTCCTTTAGCCCCTCTTGACTTCCTAATTCTTGGTCAAATGTTCCTCTTATGAAATCCCCATCTTTCTGCACTTCTCCTGTCACAGAACTCATCACATTAGAGTGACATTACCTTTTTACCGATACATCGTCCCTCTTAGGTTCTAAGCTTCATGATGACAAGGAGTCCATCTCCCCATTGTACCCTTAGTGCCCAGTGCACAGGAGTTGTTCAGTAAATATTTGCTAAATAAGTGAATAATAAATATTTTCCAGATGCTGGCTAAGTGCCTGTCTGAATCAAAATGCCTCCTGCTCTGATACTAATCGAGGCCATGTCCTGATGCCTGCTCCACACCCTTGTAACACTTTGCTTGGCCCTCTGCATTCCAGAAGTGGCATTTGTTGCTACCCCTTCCAGATACTGCATCTGGCCGGCGGGACTTGCCCAAAGAAGCCACATTTGGTCTCCTCGCCATGGTGTGTGTCTGTCCCACGGCCTCCTCCTTCTCACTCTCCCTCTCCCTATTCTAGTTCATGTCCTATGGTGCGCCACCTCCAAGATGGCCCCCAGGATCCTTACCTCCTGGCATTCATGCCTGTGTGCACACTGTATACAGTTGACCTCTGTAACCAATAGGCTGTTGCATATTGGAACGTGACTCCTGAGGTTAGGTCATGAAACGTATTGTGGCTTCTGCCTCATTCAGTCTTGGATTCCCAGCTCTGGGGAAGCTGGCTCCCATGTCATGAGGACACTCAGGCAGCCCGGCGAAGGAAAGGAGGCCTCCTGCCGAGAGCCGGGTTCACTTTGCGAACATGTGCACAAGCCGTCTTGGGAGCCGCTCTTAGCTCTACTCAGGCTTGCAGAAGACTGCAGCCCTGGTGGGCATCTGGACTGCAACTTCCTGAGTGGTCCTGAGCCTGAACCAACCAGCTAAGATGCTCCTGAATTCCTGAACCATAGAAACAGTGAGATAATAAATATTAATTGTTGTTATAAGTTGCTAGGTTTGGAAATACGTTACACAACAACATATAACTACTTAAATCTCTTTTTTGATCTCATTTCACCAATGAGACCGTTGAGAGCACTCAGCCTACCATGAAAGCACAGTCTTAACAGGATGACAAAGTTGACATAGATACACAAAAACCTGACTAAAAGTTTAACAATGTGGTAATTAAAGCCAGTGTGCACACACGCACACACACACACACAACAGGTGTCCCTCTTTACCTCCCATGGTCCTAGCCAAAACAAACTACTGTCCCATTTAAGCATAATACAGATGACAAAACAAGGTAAAATTTGGCTCCAAAGGAAAAGTGTTTGTGGATGTCTTGTCTATATGTGGATTATTAAAAAAGTATCCACATGAGGAAATAAACATGAATTTTAAAAAATAATACAGAATTTGCAGGTTAGAAATATAAACAGACTCATGTAAAGCTCCTGAAAATCATAGGCTTCCAGGAAGACGACATGGAAAGTACCACCCCATCCTCTCATTGACTAGTCCTTAGTCCTACCGTCTCAGACTGATAGCGGTGGAGAGCAGTCTTACGTTCTCAGAACATCCTCATCCAAATCAGCTTTCTAACTACTAGTTCCCCCCTTATCCACGGTTTCACTTCCTGTGATTTCAGTTATCTGTCGTCAACCGCAGTCCGAAAATATGAGATGGAAAAGTCCGGAAATAATCAATTCATAAGTTCTAAATTGCACAGTGTTCTGAGTGGCGTGTCGGAGTCTCTCCTGTCGCGCCCAGGCCGTGGCTCATCCTTGTGCATTGTGTCCCCTGGATGAGCTCCTCGTTAGGTGCTTACTAGCCCTCTGGGTCACCAGGTCGACTGCTGCGGAATCGAGGTGCTTGTGTTCAAGTCACTCGTATCCTACTTAATAACGGCCCCAAAGTGCAAGAGCTGTGATGCTGGCACTTCAGATATGCCAAAGAGAAGCTGTAAAGTGCATCCTCTAAGTGAAATGTCGAAAGTTCTCCACTAAATAAGGAAAGAGAGAAATTGTATGCTGAGGTTGCTAAGCTCTACGGTAAGAAGAAATCTCTCTGTGAAATTGTGAATGAGGAGAAAGAAATTTGTGCTAGTTTTGCTGTTGCACCTCAAATATGTACATATAAGAAAAAAACCAGAATATATGGGGTTTGGTACTATCCCCAGTTTCAGGCACCCGCTGGGGGTCTTGGAATGAATCCCTCGAGGGGAAGGGGGGCTACTTTAGTGCCCTTACTGTCCCAGGCGCCCCTTCCCAGTCCATTCTCCGCAAGGCAGCTGGCATGCTCATTTAAAAATACATCTCTCCTTTGCTTAAGCCCTTCAGGGCCTTCTCACTGTCCTTGCTGTAAAATGCAGCCAGACTGGCCGTGACTGCTCAGGCCTGCAGCCCTGGCTCCTGCCTCTTCTCTGACTTGGTCTGCCTGCCTCCTGGCCCGTCCACGCCCGCTGCTGTCTCTGGCTTTAGCGTTGGGAGATCCCCCTGTGGCTGAATCGTTCTGCTCCTTCAGGTTTCAGCCTCTTGCCTCCTAGAAAGGCCCTCACCGGCACTCCCATCAGAAGCATCGCTTGCAAGTTACATGCTATTTCATTACTTGGCTGCTTTCCTTCGCAGCATTTATCATTATCTGAAATTATATTTTTCTCTTACTTGTTTATTGTTGGTTTATATCACTAATCTGTAAGTTTCCAAGGTCTTGTTGGTCATGATACTCCCAACAGCTAGCACAGTGACTGACATTTATCGTCATCATCAGAGCAGTGAATGAGACCAAATAGACCCCTGAACTGCTGGCTATTTCATGGGAAATTTCTGTAACCAACACCATGTCACAAACTCTTCTCTCCTGATTTTCCTTCCTCCCTTTGTCCTTAGCCCAACCCCTTCTCCCTCTTGATTTCTCTATGGCTTGAAATATCTCAAGTTTCAGCTTTATGCTTTGCTGCTTACAGAGAGTGCGAGACAACTATACCCCACTCTTAGCTCCTGACCGAATGATGCTGTGACTTTACCTGCTGCCTCACCGTCTACCTTAGTCTCCCTTTCAGTACAGGGAGCATGCATTTTCTGTTTGGTGAAGACCTTTTAACATATTTAGCTCAGCGGTGTTTTTCTGTTGAGAGTTACTAACGTGTGACAGACAGTGCTGAGTGAGTGGAGGAGAGCGCCACGGCTGGCAGTGCTGTTAATAGCAGCTTGGGAAACTGAGACCTCCAGGACAAGACTCTAGTCCAACCTGAGAACTTGTCTGTGCCAGCCAGGAACCGCCAGAGCTTCCTGGTAGCGTTGCCCAGTAAAGAATATTTACTGAAGTTTCTCCCTTTTCATTTTACCAAACTGTTAACATGATCCTAATTAATATAAAGTAAAACAAACATAATAATTTATTTGTTCAATTGTTTTGTGTTATATTTATTTTGATAAGTTTTCATTTTGTTACTATTTTCATGAAATTTATTATATACTTTTACATTAAGATAAAGAATTCATTTAATTTTTATTCATATTTTTCCCACACATGTAATACCTGGGATAATAAGCTTTTGTATAATGATGAAATATTAGAATAAAATCATGGCCTGAGAAAATGCTTACTGTATTAGCTTTGAAATTTGGAAACCAAAAGAATAAATATTAAATAAAGGGCTTTTATTTTTCTAATGAAACCGTCTCCCAAAGGGTTAAAACATTATACCCCAGGCTTACTTACCAGACTTTACTTACTTTTAACAAGAGTCATCAATGGAGTATGAGTAATCAGAATTGAGCATACATCCACAATTGCATATCCCCAGTTCTAAAGTTTAAAGTCATCTGAAAACTAAAAGGGTTTTTGTCTGCTTCTGTGACAAACTCATTTGGCAAAAATCTAATCTGAGCGGCTGCAAGGCTGTAATGATCTTCATTTATTTCACTGAATGTTGTTCACAGCCATACATTTTACTGCAGAAATTAATGGGTTTGATTTTGGGTGTTGCCTCAGCCCCCATTGAGAGTATTCTAAAAGATATGTACTTTTTTACTTTTTAAAGATGTGAAACGTTTGAATTCAGTAACACGTGCAATCTCAAGGTTTTTGATGGAGGACTGAGGACCTGTATCATAGAATCATAAATAAATGTTCGAGTTGGAAGGTACCTAAGAGAGAACATATTCCACCCTCCTTGTTTCATGAATGAGTGCTGAGTCCAGCACACTGCAGTGACTTGCCAGAGGTCTTACTCCTCGGTTTGTAGCAGAGATAGAAATAGACTCCAGTCCCAAGGTGCTCGAGTCCCAAGTTCCTTCTACTCACAGCCTTTAGTGAGCTCTTCCCCAGGGTCGGGGCTTTCTAAACACGTGCCACCCACCTGAGCAAGTCCTCTACTCAGGACTCGCCTTGCAGTGCGGAGGGAGATGCAAAACTGTGCACGAATCTACTTTTGAAAGAAACAGTGTTCCTCTTCTCTTCCCACATTGATCCCTATAAAACTATTCTACTAATGAACATAAGGACAATCACCATCATAATCTTCCCCAGTTTGTTAGGGGAATACTAAAAAGGCAAAATTTTTGAACTTATGCTCCAATTTAACTTCATCATGTGATCAGTTTCCATTAAAAATATTTCAGAATGCTTATTAGCTTTTAATCAATCACCAGGAATTTACTGGGCATCTCCTATGTGCCCAGGACTGTGAAGTGACTATACTAGTGGTTTTCAACCAGGGGCGATTTTGCCCTTCAGGGAGTAATTGGCAATGATTGAGAGCACATTTGCTTGTCACCACTTGGAGCATGCTATAGTGTTTAGTGGGTAGAGGCCGAGGATGATGCTAAAGATGCCACAATGCACAAGACAATCTCTGGCCCAAAATGGCCAATAGTGCTAAGATCAAGAAACTCTGGAACCAAATATATACCATTATCCTCTTCTTCAGAGACTATATGCTCTCATTGTAAAATGGCGACCCAAGTAACATTCATAAAGTTAGGAAGAATAACTAAATGCTAAACTCCGTGGTCTAAAGATTTAGAGTTGGAAGATCAAAGTTCAAGCCCCGTCTTTTTCCCTGTGACCTTTGGAAACTCATTAAGCATTTGAGGTCTCAGTTCCCTTGTCCCTAAAACAAGGCTACTGATAACTAACCTACATATTTTATTGGGCTGCTGTGAATATCAAGGGAGACAGTGTTTTTGAAAATACTTTGGGAACTGTAAGGCGTTATGTAAAGCAGCAGTACCACTATTCTCTGTAACACTGTCTTTTACAGATCCACACAGACGTGGTCTGCGTTTATCGGCCTAGAACTGAACCTGGGGCAGCGCCCACCCTCATCTCAGGGAACGACACCATCACCCACTGATGATCCAAGTCAGGAAGCCGCATCCTCCTTGATCCTTTTCTCTCTCTCACTCCCTAATCCATCACTGAGTTTTGGGCAGCCTACAGTTTTTCTTTTCTAAAGGGGATAAATGCAGGAAAAGAAATCCAAAGTAATATTCCACCCAGACACTCACTGATGAAGCTAATGTCAAATCACAGGTGAATGCCACATATTTTGATTTACAAACAAGTGTTTTAAAGGCACATCTCTGCTGACACGTCAGGTGATGTGAATGAGGTGGAAAGGAAGGGACAAATGGACAATCCCCACATTGATGCGACAATGGCATAGGCACAGTGAGAGAAGAGAAGGACTTCTTCCCAAAACTGACTGGTACAGATCAGTTCATAGAATCAAATTCATTTTTAAATCCCTAGTCTTTTCATTGCTTATAGCATGCAAATCTCCTACTCTGGTTTAATATGGGTATAAATAAATGCAGTGAAATGATTTATTTTTATTTACTTTCCTTTGATGTTTTGAGCTCTGTGGTAGTATAAAACCTCAGCATGCAGGAGTTCTTAAATGAAACATTCTTCACAAATTCCCAGTGTCACCCAACAGAATATAAATGGTTATGATAAAATTAAATTATATTACTGGCTGGGTGTTAATAAAAACTTCAATTTTTTCCCCTGTGATATTCAGAAGGGTTATATTTTTCCCATGACTTGTACCTTTTTCCCTGTTACACAGGATCATGCATGTTCTGATTTGATACAAGCTATAAAGCATAAGAGGACCATCTTGCCTGGCTGTAGCAGTTGGCTCAGTCATCATGTCCACCATCACACAGAGCCAGACTGGAAACTTCCTTCTAACCATAAACACCAAGTTGCCTTTCTCTTCCAGGCCATACATCTCTTTGACTCTAGCTTTATCCATGTGTAAGCATGGAAAAGTCTCCTGGTGGTGGGGATGATTGAGGAGCACGGAAATGGAAACAGACTCAATAGATCTCATTTTACAAATTAAAAGGAAATCCGAGTTTGCTTGTATGCTCTGAACTCTAACATGACATAAATTAGATTGTTCTATTTGATTTTGGTATCATTGCCTAGGGTCTCATATTTTGCTCTCAGGATTTTCCTCTCTGATGTTCATGCTTGTGGATTTGCACTGATAGTTAACGTCAGAGACCTGTCTGCTGGATTTAGATGGAGGCTTACTCTGTAAAACCACATAATAGAACGAAACTTGCCCCTCTAACAGTTCCAATAGACTTTCCAGAAAAAACTTCCTTCTGACCCAGAGAAAGCCTGTCCTCTGCTCTCTCTTTCATTGAGCTCCATCTAATGGCAGCTCTATGCTTTTCAACAGGAGGGAAATCCACAGTCTCAGTAAAGGGTAGACTCCCCCAGGGTGTCAAGGAGCGAGTTTGGGCTCTTCTCGGGAACAGTAGCCTTGGGGTTTATCATTTGCTGCATCAGGATTTTATCGACTGGATTGATTTCAGCTCTGGGCACAGAGAAAGTCAAGGAAGGAGGAAACACATGCTTTCACCTAATAGTATTACAAGGCAACATCCCCCTGGTGCACAGCTCCACGCCACGTCCAGCAAGGGTGGAGCCATCCAGCTCTTCTAAATGCCAGGTTAGATGAGAAAATTCAGGCTTGAGACTGAAGCCTGCAGGAGCCCTCCCTGGCAGCTCTCTACTGTCTTACTTTACAACACTGAGGTGATGGAGCAGCATGCAGAACATGCATGCAGCGCTGGGCATGCATTTCACCATGGGAACAGCAAGCGAGAAGAAAGAATGCCTCATGGGTCACTCTGCCGCTCCAGAGCGGAGAGACCTACAGTCACTGCTCTGCGGGTGTCACTCAGGAGCCGCCGACGCAGCTCTGCTGAGTCACTGGCCTTGGCAAGAGGAGTTGGCCAGGACCTGGCAGGCAGGTGATAGAGGGGGAAAAGACTGCTCTTTAAACTAAGCAACAAGTCCCTCTCCTAAGATTCGCTCTTTATTTTAATCTAATTCCTTCTTTTCTACATTTCTTGTGTTTGAGCTGTTTAGACAGTACCACAAGTACACTTATTTACAAATATCTTGAGTAATTGCAAATATATCAGTCTCCAGGGAGCAGGAGGCTCTTTCTTCTCTCCTACTTTCCCTCTCTCCAAACATATAGCCATATGCGCGTGTGTGCACACACACGCGGGCACACACACACCCACACACTTGCCTGGGGGAGTGTTTTTGGTTATAGCTTAAAGAAATTAAAGAATTGAACACCAGAATTGACATAAAACAGAAAAAAACGAGCAGGACCCTGTCCTTGGCAGTGCAGTCCCATGTCTGTGACTAAAGGCTTCTGATGTGCACAGACCCCCTTGCCCTCAGCATGGACTCAGGCTGCCATTCGAGGTGGGCTCCTCCAGGAAACTCGCCAGCTTCCACCTTGTGTCTGGACACCAACTTGCTTAATTGGAAAGATCTTCTGTCGCATGAGTGAGCCAGTAAATATTTCCGCTGAAAGGCCGTGAAAGGTGGGCCTGATATGTCCGGAAGCAGCTGTTTGAGTTCCAGGACACCCATCAGGCCAGCTGGAGGTCCCTTTATGATCTCTTTGTTATCGAGATGAGGTTGCTCCCTATGGAGGATCTTGGCTTCCCAAAGGCATTGCATTTCAAGTGTCTTACTATATTTACTCATGACCAGTGGGAGTGACTTTGCTTTTCCAGTCAAAGGTGAATATTGCAAAAGATGATCTACGGACTTAGGTGGCTCCACAAGAGAGGCAGGAAATGCAGTCACATATCTCCATTACAGATGATCTCACATCGCCCCCTCTCCCCACGCCAAATTCTCCTCTGCCAGTTGTTTTGGCTTTTGGCTATGATTTGTTTGCGAATAAGGAAATTCTTGTCCTGGGCTGCCTTCTCTTCAAGGGCATAAAGTGCTAGTGTCTACAAGGAAATCTGGATTTAGATAAAGAGAAAATGCCTTCTGTGTCCTCCTCTAAGGACCACGTTGCGTCCCCCGGAAGGGCCAGATTGTTGCCCAGGAGGAGTTTCATAGCCTGTGGGGATCGATCATTCACTTAGAACTTCACTCTGACTCCTCCACAGAAGACAAACGCCAGCCGGATTTGTTAGCCTGCATGCTGCCTTACAACAAACACCCACGCTGTGTCTTTTGGCCTAATGATAATAATCTGGGCCCATAATCCTCTTCCTTTCCTAAAACAGGGGAAGGTGTATTTCCTCAATTCTTCTCATTCATCCACCTACTGAGAAGATTTCTGATTGGTCTAGAAATAAAGGCTCAGGATATCAGACCTCAACACTGAAACCCTGTCATTCCTCTGGCAGATAACCACCACCCTTCAAACTTGGGTTTGTCTTTGCTGTATCGTGGGAAATTCATTCAGCTACAAATAACAGGGAACTGTCCCAGGAATGCCTGAAATTTGTAAGGATGATTTCCCAGAAACCCTCAGTTTATATTTATCCTCCACAATAGTGTCACTTTGCCACCCTCAATTCTGAGAGAGTCTAGGAAGCTGAAAGTTTCAGCTAGGCATATTATTACCTTGAACAAAATTGATAAGGAAGTCGGGGGGGATTGTATTTTGGGTAGGAAAACAGTAGCGACTGTTACAATCCCAGCATCTAACACTGTACCCAGCAAGTAGTAAATCATGCATATTTGTTGAATGAAGCCCTGAGATGTTAAGACAAGGTGTCGTCAAATTCTAAAATGGTGAGCTCTTTTCAGGTGTCACTAATATATGTGACTGGGCAAGCAGCCCTGAGGAAATGTCATGGTTGTGGAGATAAGCATACAAGGCAAAGAGCTGATCTGATTCTTTCTTATTCTGGCCCACTGGATGAAACAGAGAGAGAGATCAGAAGGTCCTTAATGTGCGCTAGCCACCCATATAATAATTGTAGCTCCCGGAGATACATCAGCTTCCCTCAGTAATTTTATGAATTTCAAGGACAATGGCCCTGATGAGCACCATGTTACAGATCTGAGACTGCTTCTGTAACTTTACAAAAAATCATCCCCAAAATGGAATATCATGTATAAACACTGTCTTGGTATGGTCTTTATCTTTTAGCACCTTCATCATGGATGAATTTTCATAAAACAGAGGTGTCCAATGGTGTCTTTGACTTCAATAGAGTCTTGACAATTCAATTCAACAGGATTAATGGAGCATCAACTGTATTCCAGGGGTTGCACTGAGCCCTGAGAATATAGAGAAGAGTTGAGTACTGTTTCTTTCCTCAAGGTGTTTACAACCCAGTGTTAGAGACGCTTCTGTTATGGCGAGTGCTATTATCGATGGGCAAACATGAGGCTGTAGAATACTTAGGAAGGAAGGGACTAAATCCACCTGGACAAGATTCTTAAGGGTTGTTAGAAGGATCTGAGTTGGGCTTTGGTGTAGAGTAGGACTTTATTAAGTGGAGGGATGTGGTTGAAAATTCTATCCTTTTGTATTTGATTCATATTAAAATAATTACAGTAACATGAGGCAAGAACGGAATTAAGCAAGCATGAAAGAAGTCAGCATTTGAAAGAGTAGAAGTAGGAATTTGAAATAATATCACAGCTTTGGAGAAGGTTACTAAACCTTCTAAATTATAGTCGTTGAGCACTTCACTGCCACAGTCCTTGGGAATGGACAGAAGACTAGTGGGGATTTTGTAGACTGATGAAACTTGCCAAAGACTAAAAATATAAACTCTCTTTTCCCCTGACCTTCCTTTTCATTTGATAGAAGGTTGGGAGGTCAGAGTCACAGGCAATCTTGCCATAACTTCGTAATTGTGGGTTGGGAACTGCCATTTGGCTCCTTGGAGAACAAAACATCCCCCAAATTAAGGATTCTTAGACTATAGTGCATCTAAATGATTTCAAAATATTTGCAAGGATATTTAAAAATGAAATCAATGATGTAGCTATTTTCTCTAGTAATGCAAAATACCCAGATGTTTATAGAATTTAAATTTGGAAAGTTGGAAAGGAGGTAGAAGGAGTGGTGACAAAAATCTTCAGACTGAAATTCAGCCCCTGCTGGGAGGGAACAGCTGCTTCTCTGTCCGTCTGAGAAGCAGTTCATGCCCCCTCCAGCCTCCACTCTCATCCTTTTCCCCAGCTAACATCAAGGGAGCAAGAAGAGAATTGAGCTCAGAAGCCACGTGGAGGTCGATGGTGCAGGAGACCCTAATAGCCACAGTGTAGTCGGTCAAAGCCTGTGCTGTGGTGTGGACGACTGGCTAACGTGGGCTTACAGTGACGACATAGTTGAGGAGCTCGGGCTTTCCGTGCACACAAGGCGGAGATTTTCTTCCTTCCTAGATACTCCATGTGGCTGAACTTTTTTAAACCTCTGTTAGCTTGGGTGGCTCACGTTTTCTGCTTTTCAAAGCTCTTGTGTGTGTTCCCCATGAGAGGCACCAGAAAGCACACTGTATTTTTCTTGAGATGTTTTACAGCATATTTGCAGCGGTAGTGCTTTGTTTTAGCTGAGGTTGCAACTTAGTACAGCAAGAATACCTATTTCATTTTATTTTAGTGTTTATTCTTTCTCTGGCACTGCTCCTGTCTTTTTCGAAGGAATTTACACCCCAGCCTGGCTGACAGTTGGTTCTCCGGTGAGGGTTAGCTCACACTCTCCTCTGGGAGCGTAGGAAATGGAACAACCTCAGTCTCTGCAAAGCCAGTCCAGTCTGCCGCTTGCAGATAACTTGTGCCTATTAGCAGACAATTAAGAGAAAAGGACCTCGTAGTCTAATGAGTTGAAGTTGTGGCTTTGGCCTTTTAACTGGAATCATTGAAATCTCCTGCCTTCCCTTAACTGGAGGCTTTATTGACACCTAGTCTATCACGGGCATGACAGACTCAGGACAATGTCTCCCCCAGCCGTCTCCAGCAGCATCCTTGATGAAGGACCCCACTGTGTAGACATTAATACAGTGGAACTCATCAGCACCTGAAGATTCCCAGCTGCACCCAGAGGCCAGGCTGTAGTCCCGGGAACCGAGGGTGACAGACGGAGAAGAGGGAATCCCTCTTAACAACATCTTTTCTTCATTTCTTCTAAAAGGCATTTTCTGCTTGACCTGCTATGAGAGCATTTTTTCATGGAACGCGTAGACAGCTCTCTGAAACACCTATTTTCTTATTTGCTGAAATTAGGAATCAGGTGTTTATGAAAAAAAAATAGAAATCTGCTTCCCAATAGGTGATTTTAGGATTTATATACCTTAAAAATAATGTAATTTCAGCCAACACCTGTAGAAACTCTCTAAGACACGCAAATATTGGCTTGCCATGGAGGAGATCTCTTGAATAGAAACAGTTTGTGTGATATTTTCTTGTTTACATATGAGAATCAGATATAGATCAAATCAAACAATAATCAACTAATTAGCAGATTGTAGTATGTTGTCACTGTATCTCAAATTGTTTATTTAAATTGGATGCTATCATCTTTCGGAGGTGTATTCGATTGCTAGGACTGCCATAAGAAAGTTCCGCAGACTAGATGGCATAACAGAAATTTTCCCATGACTCTAGAGGTTAGAAGTAGGTCAACACATTGGCAGGGTTGGTTTCTCTGAGGCCTCTCTCCCTGGCTTGCAGACGGCCATCTTCTCCGTGTCTGTCCCTCTATACCTGTGTGCGTCCTAATTCTCTCTTCTTACAGGGACACCAGTCATGTTGGATAAGGCCCCACCCTAACGACCTCATTTTCCTTACTTGCCTCTTTAAAGGCCCTATCTCCAAATACGGTCTTGTTCTGAGGTACTGGGGTTAGGAGTTCAACATATGAATTTGGGGGGGGATACAATTCAGCCCTTAATGGGAGGTAGTAGCAAGAAAAATATATTTGCAAAGTGCATAAATTTATTGAAGCATAGTACACACCAGGCAATGGGATAATTCTTTTACATACATTATTTCATACACTTCTTACAACAATCCTGAAAGCTATATTATCAGAGTCTCTATTTTACAAGTGAGAAAATCTGGGCTCAAGAATTAAGTAACTTTCCCAAAACTCTAAAGCAGAAATTGTGGAAACCAAGTTTGTACCTCATCTCCAGGAAGTGCACACGCTACCATTATGCTCTTGTGCAGTTTGTCCGAGGTCACAGGGCTGGACGGCAGCAAACGAGGGTCTCCAGATCCTGGGCAGCACTCTACTGCCCTGACGGGCAAGTGGTATCAGACAAGTCTAGTTTTCACTACTCTGCTTATTAAAAACAAGGATCTCATTTTGCCTTGTGTTAGGCTGTTTGATTTTTCAAGGGGTAGAGAATATTGAACAGGATGAGATTTCAAAAACCATCAATGCTCTGCTCATTAACTTGGTTCATTAGGGCTATTGAAAGGATATACACAGGTAGGGTAACTAACCATCAAGGTTGGCCTGAAACTGAGGGCTTTCCCAGGATATGGGAGCTATTGTGTCAAACCTAAGACAATCCCAGTTTTAGAAACAGAAACAGTTTTAGAAGCAAAAATATGGGAAACAGTCTCAACTACCACAGAGCCAGGTGCTATGAAGAACTGGATTATGAGGTAAGGCCCAGTGGCTGGAGACTCCTGAGAGACTGAACATACAAACCAACAGTGGCCAGGCCATATGTAAACACAGACATTTGTTCCACAACCCGCAGCACCCTGCCCAGGAGACCAGCTCTCTTGTCTATAATACACAGCCCTGAAGCCAGCCGGCTGTGAGCCACACTTGCAGGAAGCCAGATTGCTGCCTCTCATGGCAACACAGGAAGCCCCACAGTGACTTCTGCAACAGTCAGCCCCGAACGGCCAGGACTTGATCAATAACTGACAGCTTCCCCGGTTTCTGTCCCTGCTTCCAATGTAGGACCAACCAGAGAAAGTCAAATATGCTCCCCTAACCAATCACATAGGATGTTCCCACTCTAGGGAGCCCACCTACAGCTTCCCATGCCACCAGCCTCCAATCAGGGCTCACCTGGACCCTTCCCTATTTTCAACTATAAAGCTTTCCCATTCCACTGTCTGCCTTTGAGTCGCTCAAAATGCAGGTGACAGCGGCAGGCTCCCTTGCTATAGCAAGCCTAGAATAAACAGTCTTTGCTTGCTCTCATTTGGTCTTTGATTACTTCCACACTCCATCAACAGGACGCATCATTCGCTCTCTACTCTAGTGTTCCACCATTTTGGTGACACGGCACTTTGCCTGTACTGTTCTTACCTCTCCGCGGCCCCTGACAATAGCCTCTATCATTTTGCAGCCTCTGGCTTCTGTTTACTGCCTTATTTCTGCATCCTTCTCTCTTTTCCACTGGCTGTATCTCTCTTTGAGTTAAACAACCTGACTGCAGAAAGGATCTGACTGCAATATGCTTGGAGTGTCTAGGGAGCATCCTTACTGTGCATTGTTATGGCTCCAGCCAACTCATAAGCTGCTGGCCACACTATAGATGGCTGCCTTTGGCCAAAGGGCCTGCTCTTGGCCAATTAGCTGTGCTCCTGGTAACGCCATCATGTGGTACAAAGCATGGTAACATATACATAAAGGATCATTTCCTTCAAAACGAGTCTGTGGTTATGACTTCACTTGGAGTATATATTTATAAAACTGGGCAATAGCAATACCCTTACAAGATTTATGTCTGAAAAGGATATTTGATCCTTACTGAAAAGCTATATTTATATTTGAACATATGAAACACATGTGGCAAAGCACCCTATGTATTCTCTGTGGTTCTTGTTTCCAGGAGCTCCTTTTCCCTTTATGACTGGAAGAAAGAGAAACTTTGAGTGAGTCCTCAGTCTGACTTGGTAGATTTTTATTCCAGTCGTTTTACTACTGAGCTTTCCTGAACAGAAAGTCTTGCACATTAGATTCCGAGTGAACGATGTGACATTCTCCCATCCTATTGAATGGTTCCTTGCATATGAAGCATTGCAATAAATGATTGATAAATTGTTCTTCATATGTAATTCTTTTAACTACTTCGTTCTCAAAAGAATTTGAAACAAAGAATGGCTACTTTCGAATTCTTTTTTCATGAAGTACTTCAGGGATTTTTATTACTTTTATTCATTCATTCATCATTTCTCTCTTATATTTACTGAGTGCCTGCCATCTTTCAGGCTCTGTACAATTATCTATTTTGTATCGATAGTCTGATTTTCAGAGCCAAGTTGGCATGCCTAAATCCCCACATTCTTTTCCTTCCAATACACTGGTAGATGAGTACCCAGAGAAACATTATCTTAACATCGACACATCACCAGGCTCAAAAGCAGCAGTTTTAGGGGCTACTCTTCGTTGTCTGTGAAGATGAGAAGAACTAGTTTGCAGCAATAACTAGTCCAGATTCTAGAGAGATGAATTCTAGAGGCAAAGGCAAGTCATCAGGTTCTGTTTTAATCTCACGGAATATCCTGTAAAAGACAGTCAGTTCTCTTAATTTTTGACTCTATAGCCACTAAACAAATGAGTGGTCATTTTTCCAGATAGCTTTTCTTATGGGAAATACAACTTGCAGACCAGCTGACTTAAGACTTTAGTCTTCTTGCCAGTAGTGTTTCTCACGGTGAGATGATAACTAGCAATCTGGTATAAAATTCATATTTCTTAGTACAATTTGCTTGCCCCAAGATCTACTCAAACTTGAAGGAGAGTCACTAATCAGCCTAGAGTTCCTCTGCGACCAGAGACGGGACGAGACCATCCAGTGTGGGGTGGACAGCCCTTTCATGTCTTTCTGTGGTGCTGAGCGGACATGCTGGGGCAAGGAGTAAATGTGAATGACAGTCAAAAGCAGCTCATTTCTGAAAGCAATTGGTACTGTGAGTTTATTCAAGACAGACGAGGATAAAGCGGGTCCAGGAACAAAGACTGGGCCGAGGCATTCCGCTACGAGAACCCAGATGGGCCAAACACTCAGACGCCTGAGACAGGTGGGGCCATGCGTGTTGGAGCTGTGGAGATGTGCAAGAGTGTAGGAAGTGAGAAAGGGGGTGAGGAATGACTGGAAGTTGGGGAAAGGGAGTTTCGCTTTCAACAGTCAAAATCCAGAGATTGGGTTCAGAAAACTAGCCCAGGAGAAACTATTTCTTCAAGTATCAAGTGCTGAGAAAGCAGCTCTCGCAGGCCTGGGGCAGTTAAGAAGGGCTTGCCCTTCCCACTCTGCACAAGACATTGTCCTGTTTCAAGATTATTATCATCACTTAAATTCACTCATATCTTTTCTGAGTCTTGGTGTGGGATTAAGAAGCAAAAGTTTTATTGAGGGCCACTGCCGTGTTCCCAAAGCTGTAGCTTATATAAAGTCTCTTTTCATCATTGCAAAGTGATGGTAGAAGTAACCACTGATAACTTCTGGGAGTTTAAATGTTCCCACTGCTGCTGAATGACCATATCAAATATATCAACACGTTCACGGGGAAAATTCCATATTGGATGAGGTTAGAATCCTCAAGCTGTCCTGATTCCTTCCCTCCTGTATTTTACCTTTTGCTTTGCTACACCACTGTCTCTTTCCAGCATCCTGAGCTGGGATGGCCCCAGGCATCCACACATAGCATCCTCAGCCTCATACTGCATGCCTCACACCATCCTCACTGTCACGGAGTCAGGAAAATTACTTCATGTCTTAGTTCATCTGAGACAGGCTTAGTCTTTGACTCTAGCATAGAATTGGCTGACACAGAAAGCATAGATTTCTTCACCTAATCTGACTAAATCTACTCCCCTCAGCTAGATACCCCACCTTGGGTCCTTGTCATTGCTCTCACTCTGTCTGTGTTTGCTAGATTAAACTAAGTCGATTTGGGTGAGCACTGTTAAAAGTATGCTAACAGTCTCACCCAAAGTCTACCCCAGTGTCATCTCCTAGTCTGAGTCTCAGGCTGCTCAGTCACTGTGTCCCCAGTTCTGCCTCTTTCACTGGCCCCTAGAGAAGCAGGCATTTCTCAATGTGTCTGTGTGCCCTCAGGTTTTCTATCTTGAGCCATCACCCCTTCATTAACTTCATTCGTGGAGGGCTCTATGACAATGGGGCCCTGGATGTTTGGCCTTAAGCCTTCATCCATGTCTCTCCAACTTGTATGGTCTCCTTGACACATGTTCACCAGCTAGTGAGATACTAAGGTTCATTTCAACGTCAAAATAAGCTTAGCTTTCTCACCTACTGTTCCAAGCGAGCATCATGTCCTAATCTTATTATTATTTATCTGTCTTTGATGACAGATCCTGTTTTAAATCTTTGCCAGTTACTTCCAATGGTGAGAGACAAAATTTCTGTCTTTTCTTTTGGAAAGTACCCACTCTCTTCTGGGTCTCCCACTAAGTTCCTATTTCCTCTCTAAAAGAGGCCTTTAAATCTTAGCTCATCTTCAGAACAGAGAGGCTCTTAATGAGTAACCAAACGCATGTAAACAGCTCTACTCATTGCCCCAGGTTCTGCTGGGTGACTCACCCCCGAGGAAACTGAGATGTCATTTTCTAGAATCCGATACCCCCCACTGTTTTACAACAGTGAAACTATTTCACCCTGGCTATAAATGCACCAGACATGGTTTCCATCAAAGGAAAAGAAGAGTTAGTAACTGACAAATCTAAAGTATCAATTACCCCTGAGATTACTATTGGAAAGAGTTCACAGTCTCTATTTTGAAAGTGGCTTTCTTGTTCCACAAAACACGAGCATGGCCTCCATAGGGTGGTTAAGAAATTTTTAACTACACGTAAACTGTAGCTCAGAGAATTTAAACAATTCAAGTGATCATATGATGATTCAGGAATAGTAAGGATTTATTTTAGGGTAGGGTAGATCCTTGGCAAACACTGTTGGCATCATGTAGGCACTGCACCTTATCAAGTGTGGGGGGCTTTAATTCACTCACAAGCATACTCTATACTTCTAAGATTTATTTTCTATTGGAAAGTTTATTGCTATGGCTTCTTATGTTTTTGCAATTGTTTTAATCAGAGAACATTCCATATTACCACGTTATCTTCTTAAGAAAGATTAGAGGATCCATAGTCTGCTGAGTTGGCCAGTTGACCAGTCAGAACTGATTCTGAGTCCATCAGTGTCAACTGCAACAAGTACTCATGTCAAAGGACAGCCATGAGCATTTGTGCAGCATTGTATTAATCAAAGGAAATGGGGGAATACAAATGGTTGGGCGATATTTTCTAATGGTAAATTACATGAGTAGTTCTCTTATTTGTACTTCAATATATTGTAGCCTCTTGGCAACATGATGAGAATAGTCCTTCAGTTCTACTAGAAATATGATTGCCTACTTAGCTTTATCACTTGAATTTTCTCTTCAAGGAACATTGTGGTATGAACCAAACTGACTGCCATTGAAGGTAAAGGCACGTGATCTGTCAAAGCTCAGATATGACACAGACTTCAAATTCTCTCTCTTCTCTTGCTCAAGTCTTCCAACTAAATTACTTTCACTTTACAATTTTAAATATACTTCACTTCCTGAGGAAGAAATACACTTCAATAAATGGTATTGGGACAAATATTTTCCATGTTATAAAATAATAATAATAAAAAGAAAAAGGAAAGAAAAAGAAGAAAGAAATTGGACAACTACCACACACCACAGTCAAAAATCAATCCCAAGTAGAGTAGAAATTTAAATGAGGAAGACAAAACTATGAAACTTTTAGGAGAATATATGTTAGCATATCTTTACAAAATTGGAATAAGGAGGGATTTCTTAGACAAAAGAAATCCAAACCATGAAGGAAAATATTGATAAATTCAACTACATTAAATGGAAGAACTTTTCCTCCCGCCCTCCCTCCCTCCTGTAGTAATGCATCCCAAAAGCTGTTAGGACCGGAAGCCTGAGATATCAAGGCCTATCTTGCACAGCTGGTAGCATCCCAGGGGCGTCTCGAGGCTCTTTGAGGAAGGTGCACCTAGTGGTGGGGCAGCCTGGCAAGGTCAGTAGCTTGGCTTCATATGAGGACCGACCATGTAAGTAAGTATGCTCAGGATAACGGGAGCCAGGTTTCTCAAAGCTAGAGAAGGAAGTTACAATTATAAAAAGGGAGAAAGCTAAAATAAACCCTGTAGTTTTCAATACAGAGACAAGGCCATAAAAATAAATATGTATATGTAAGTATACGTAGATGCGCTCGTGTCTCTCCCTCTGTACGCACTCATATGATTCCTAGCTCTGCCCACTGAGAAGTCTTGGAAGCAGCAACACTGCAATTGTAACTGGCACACCTAGCATCCAGAGCTTGGTTTATAAATACCTCTCACCATGAAAAAGAAACGAGGATCCTTGGAGAAATGACTGATTTCAGGGCTAGGTCAGGAAAATTACAATGCTAGTCATTTTGTATCAGGAAGTAAGAAAGAACTCAAAGAATGATAAAGACATGAAGAGGACAGAGAAGCTAGCTTGAAAGGTCTCCTATTGGCCAAAGCTGGGACAATTCAAGCATCAAAATAAATAATAATAGTAACAAACGATCTACTGATTTAAATAGGAACCCATGAGTCCATACTGATACAAACAAATAAATGGATGAATAAATTAAGAGAAAAGTTCTTACAATGTTTCTTACAGTAATACAACAACTAATTAATGTAGAAGAAAGGGTGAAATTAAAATATCATTCTTTGGCAAACATCATAGTAATAATTCAGGCAAGAAACTTTAACGGAGGTTAAAATTTTAATGGATGTAAAAATATGATGAAAAACAAGAAATTTATATAGCCTCAAAATATGTTTTCACAAAATACTTATTGAATCCAAAGGGGAAAGAGTAAATTTACAGTAGAGAAAGCTGAAAGTTGGTAGATTTACCTTAATCATGTCATCAAGTTAGCGTAACTGGCAACAGGACAAATCAAAATCGTGCGCCATCTATTAGGAGGCAACGAGAAGAGCACAGCTCCAGTTCCAGGAGACGGGTATCCTAGGATAGCTAGCTAGATAGCTAGATAGCTAGATAGCCTAGATCAGTTCTAGGATATAAAGGAGATGTCCCAGAGAAGCATTTCTCAAACATTTTGCTTTCAAGACCACTTATATTTTCAGAATTATTGAGGATTCCAAAGAGGCTTTTATTTTTTTAAAGATTGGTGCCTGAGCTAACATCTGTTGCCAATTGTTTTTTTTCCTGCATCTTCTCCCCAAAGCCCCCCATTACATAGTTGTATATTCCAGGTGTAGGTGCTTCTGGTTGTTCAACGTGGGACACGGCCTCAGCATCGCTTGATCACCGATGCCATGTCGGTGCCCAGGATCCGAACTGGTGAAATCCTGGGCCACCAAAGCCTAGCGCAGGAACTCAACCACTGGGCCAGGATGCAGCCCCTATGCCAATGGTTTTTAATCTTTTCCTCCCTTCCTCTCTGCTTCAATTTCTTCCTCTAATTTTTTTAAATATCAGAGCAGAGCCCTGAAGAAATTAAATTAAATTTTACACAGCTGACTAGTACTGAAAATAGATGAAATCAGAGAAGCTTCATCCAAATGCACACTGCTGGCAGGAACCCTGGAACTTGCTGTATGGTCTTCCCCCAGGTGGCTCGGGAGGCCCCTCTGTGGTGCCCCCTGTGGTTCTTTGACAGATAGATCCAAATGGCAGCTTCAGGTAATGGGAACTCCTTAATGGATTGTGGAACTGAGAAGACAGGACTTTTCCCAGCTGTGAGCCTTGAGAAAGTCATGTAGCCTCTCCTGGGCTCAATTTCTCCCTTCTAACACGGAGATAATAATCCCTTCCAGAGAGGTCGTAGTGATTAGAAACTAAGTACTTGGCAAAGTGCCTGGGGTGTAGGTGTTCAAATAAATGTAATTGTGAAGTTAATGATCATGACAATGATTATGGAAACAGAGGGTGTCGCCAAGCACCGAGTTCCAAATTCCCAAACTCATTATGAGATCTGCATTCGATTGGATTCTTGGCTGATTTCAGTACCAGGTTCAAAAGACCCCGAACACTCTGCAGCCACCGTGAGGAGTTACCGCCTCTCTGCTTGTGTCCCTGTGGCTCGTCCTGGGTATGTAGGGAATGCAGGTCCATCTGAGGGTCTCCTGAGTTGCGGGATAAACTGGCTTGAGGCTGACCCTGCAGTGGCTCTGGTCCCCTGGCATGCCTCCACTTGGAAGTCCACTCTGCTGTGAGCCAGGACAGCGAAGGACACAGCAAGGAATTCCCTCCTTCCCCTACTCAACATGGCTCAACTCTAAATGTTTCCTACTCCAGATGTATCCTTGCAGCGTGATAGCTCGGCTCCAGCTCTGGAGCTCTGGGACAAGCAGCGAGTTAGGTTCTTTCCTTAAGACTCTGCGTGTGTCATTTTATGGATAAAATACATTTGAATTGTGTCATAGCTATGTGCATATTATCTGTGGATAGTCACCTTTCATGAAAAGGTGAATTCATTTACCATCCGTTTATCATTGATACAGCGGATATTGAGAGCCCAGGGTGTGCCAAGCTCCGGGTTAGGTGGGCATTGAAAATACAGACACATCAGCCTGCAGAGTAAACACCATATAAATGCTAGTGGTTTTATATATATGGAAAGTGGTTTTTAATGTGGAAAGTCAAAGCTGATTTCTCAATGTGTTTGTGTCTTTCCAGGGTGACTTACGTGGTGCTGCCAACGCCATCTGCTCCAGAGCAGAAAGACTACTTAATAGGCAAAAGCAACTGCCAGCTTAGGCTTCAAAGTACTCTTTTAGTTCCCTCCAGGGTGACCTGGTGTGACCGCCCTTTCTAGGTAAAGAGGATTCTCTCTCCGTTTGACAGTAAATCCTCAACCTGAGGAGAGAGAGGTCACGTCAGCCTGGCTGACTAAGTCACAGGAGTGCCCAGTTTTTACAGCTTGGTTCTCCCTAGCTAAGGCCAGTGTGCTCATCACTCAGACTGTGAATCCAGGCTGGTCTGCCTTGGGACCTGATTGTTTCAGTGTTTCAGTACCACTGACTTGAGGGAAAAAAAAATTTCTGGAATAGTAGCATGTTAATTTTTAGCTGACGTTTTGAGATGCAGTAACTCATGGATGTGGATGGCCAGGAAGGGGAGACGGCAGGGGTGCAGGTAGAAGTGGGCTGGGGAAGAAAGGAGAGTGAAATGTGTTGAGATCAAGGTTTTCCATTCTTAAAAAATGAAGATTTGAAGTAAAAATTCATTTTGCTGTAGGAAAATATTTAAAAATCTTTTCCTTGCACACCTGACACTGGGTGAGCGGTGAAATTGCATCAGATTCTTGCTGGGGACTCAGTCTGAAGCTCAAGTCCCCGACCCGACTGCTCTGCAGCAGGCGACTTTGGCAAATTGCTTAATAATGAAAGCAAACGCAAGGTCGTTGTAGGAAATTGGGAAAATGCAAAAGTGCCTAAATAAAGAGAAAAAAGACTCATTTATAATGTTTGTACCCATTTTCTTCCAGTATATTTTCTCTGCATGTTAAAAAATGTAATTCAAGGGGGCTGGCCCCGTGGCCGAGTGGTTGGGTTCCCGCGCTCCGCTGCAGGCGGCCCAGTGTTTCGTTGGTTCAGGTCCTGGGCGCGGACATGGCACTGCTCATCGGGCCACGCTGGGGCGGCATCCCATATGCCGCAACTAGAGGGACCCATAACGAAGAATATACAACTATGTACTGGGGGGCTTTGGGGAGAAAAAGGAAAAAAATAAAATCTTTAAAAAAAAAATGTAATTCAAATTATACTCTCTGTAAAATGTATCTTACTGGTTTTTCACAATTAACACAGCATAAAGAACATTTTTTGTCATTAAAAACATTTATATATATTTTAATTATGTTTTATTGTAGAATTAACCCATGTTCGTTGAAGAAAATTTATAAAATAGAGAAAGTAAATAATCCTGAATAACTAGAGAAAATAACTGTTAATATAGTCAGCCTGGAGCCACGGACAGTGTTTTAGCTCTGAAAGCCTCAGTTTCCTTTTCTTTAAAATGGAGAGAATAGCAGTATCTTCCTTATAGGGGGTTAGAAGATATTGCATACAAATGTAAAGTGTTTCTCACAGTGCCTAGCATCATAAGCACATATTTATACTAATTTGAAACAAAGCAATATCAACCTCTACAAAGTGTTATATGATCTGCTTTCTTTTTTTCTTTTTACTAAATAATCTATCAGAATTATTTTTGCATGTTAACAAACATAAATCTGCAATGTAATTTGAATAAGTATGTTGTGTTCTTTTCTGTGGCTATGCCATATGTCTAAGACATTCAGACAGCAAACATGATTGTCATGGCTGTACAGTACCCACCGTGCGTATGGCACTATAACTTATTTAACACTTTATATTGTCTGTTATGATCCAGCTGCCTGGGGAAAATGAGGCCATGTTAACAGCAATAAAATATATTTCTCCGACTCGCTTCCAACTTCCTTTCACTGGTCCTGTGGCTCTCTTCAAGACTCCTTCCATTTCTAGGAGACCCCAGAGGATTCATCCATCCATTCAATCAACAAATGCTGAGCCATGTCATATGCCAGGCAGTGCACTGGGGATGCAATATCGAGAAAAAGTAGACGCAGCGGCTGTTCTCTTGGCGTTTCCCACCTAATGGGGGAAAGCAGGCCTTCATCACACGATCACCCAGGAATCAAACATAAGCTGTACCTGCTATGAAGACACAGTAGAGCGTGGTGAGAACAGTGGCCAAGGCCTTGCCCTGGGCTGGAGCTCGGGGAAGGTCTCTGCGGAAGTTCCTGATTGAGATGAGATCTGAAGTGGGGAGAAGTTTTCTGTTTTTTTTAAATTTTAAAAATAGTTTGATTTGTATACATGTGTTTGATAACTTCAGATTTAGAATATTTAGAATCAGCACAAACAAGGAGAACTACTATCAAATAACATAGATTGGAATTGGAGGAATGGATGTCATAACTGCTCATATTAACCTCCCATGTGATTTAGATCTGTATTTTGTACAGTGAAAAACTCTGGTTTATGTAGCTGTATAATTGCAGCATTTTTCTAACACTCCATTTTGTAGTTTCAGCATATTTTCCAATTAAGCTGATCCAGATGTTTAAAGGTGAAAAATAAGAAATTTGCACTGTAAAGTTGAATAACTAATAATATCTAATGGATTCACATTTCTTTCCGTTAATGTACATTAGGAACAATTTACAGTAAACAAAAAACAGTTCATATTTTTACTGAACCTTTCTTGTGTTACCAGGCCCCGCACTGCACATCTGAACGTGCAGTTTCACAGTTAATTACCTTGATGGGAAGCGTCACCAGGTCACATGTTTTCCACACTGATGATGGCACCATGGTGACAGCTCGCACAGAGCACTTGTGTCCAAGTGTTTACCTGGCATGGTAGCACGCAGGACTCACTTGTCTTGTGGAAGTTGACCCTCTGAAGAGAGAGGGTCATCTGCGGCAGAAGGAATGGCAGGGCAAAGCTCCACGGCAACAGGCACACTGTGTGCTGGAAGGTCATGATATCGAACCTGAAGTGAGTTCGCTCACCCGTTGTGCAGCAAGACAATCTCTGACGTCAGGGGATAGTGGAAGAAAGTAGGAATTTTATTTTTGCACGGTGCTGAGCAAGGAGAGAAGGCAGCTAACGCTGAAATCCCAAACTCCCTGGAGAGATAAAAGGAAGGGTTTTTATTTGGGGTTTTAGGTAGGGGAGGGGGAGCAAATGGTGTTGCTGGTCAGAGCTTTCCCACCAGCCTGTCTTTGGCCTTGAGACACTTGCAGAGAGGAGGGAACCCATGACCTTCCTGGTCAGCAGCTTTCCCACCAGCCCATCTCTCTTTGTGCGGAGGAGATAATCCAGGTGCTTGTCCTTGGCGGTGTCTGTCTCCATGGAAGATAGTGGATTCTGGAGCCAGGAAGCCAGAGAGTAAGCAGGGAAAGAGTGTTTTGGTCTTACCCCCATATATGCTGGGTTTAATGTGGGGAAACTGATATCAGGGTCAGTGTCAGTTGGAGGAAGCCCCGGGGCTCTGAGTGAACACGTGGTGGGACGACATGCGCAAGTCTGTGGTGGCAGCATACCAAGCACTTCTTTTTAAAATGTAGGTTTCATTATTTTTCAGGTATGGAGGGGCCAAGAGGTGAGGAGACAATTGCCATTGAAAAGATCATTTGTTATACTCGCAGATTCCAAGAGGAAAGGGTACATGGGGAAGCACCAGTGTAGTCAGGAGGCAGAGGCAGTAAGGGAGAAATGTGGGCAGGAGTCTTTGCTGTGGTTTCTGTGGGAAGGAATGGGCAGGCTGGAGGCGCAGCTTAGGATTGGATAGCTTCAGTGGGCTCTAGGGCATAGGGCTCTCTCCAGTGTCTGGTACCTGTCCTGGGGTGATAAGGCAGGGATAAGTGGCCCTGAGTATGAGAGCCCATGGAGGAGTGGCTGGTGGTGTGGGCTCTGGACTGGTTGCTTTGCACAGGAAAGGCGCACTCACAGGCAGGTTGTTTGCTGTCTCCAGAACTGGTAGTCCTGGGATGGGAGTCCCTCCAGGGTCAGTGAACCCCAAGATGTCAAAGTATCAAAGCACAGAATAAGAAGACATGATTAATACAGCATGTTTGAGGAACATCAAGGGGGCCAGGGTGGCTACAGTGGAGTTGGCAAGGAGGAGAGAAGATGAGGCAGGATACTTCTCAACGTCTCTGAGAGACTGCAGTGAAAGCAGATCTTTCCAGTTTTTGTAGTTCTGTCCCCTTTGGGCATGAACATGCTGCTGGACTGAGGTCCATTCGGGGTGGCAGAAACATCTGCACTCAGAGGTGTTCCAGTAACTGAGGTGCAGAGACTGGGCTAAGCCTGTGTGCTGAGTCTCTTCCTTGGGGATATATTTTTTCTTTAATTCTTTGGTCAAATATGCTCCAGAGCAGCGCTTGTCAGCTGGAGCAATCTTGTCCCCATGGGACATTTGGCAGCGTCTGGAGACATTTTTGGTTGTTACAACTTGGTGCATCTAAGTGGGCAGAAACCAGGGATTCTGCTAAACACATTAAAATGCATAGGACAATTCCCCATGACAAAACATTATCTAACCCCAAATGTCAATAGTGTCAAGGTTGAGAAATGCGGCCCTGGAATGTCTGTATCCTGGAAGTAAATGGGTCCAGGATTCAAGCTGTGACACTTTACAACAGAATTTTTCATTAATAACCATGCTGCAGTGGACATATTGTATACATTATTTTTATGAATATATTTTAATCTCAAAAAATATCTTATTTTTCTTCTCCCTGCTTCTTCTCTCTAGTTCTATTTCTGGGGAAGGAGAGCTAGGGAGCTTATGTGGAAAGAGTTACTTAATCTATCTCATAGCACAGTTCCAAAAAGCTTTCAGCTAGTCTTTTATTTGTTTATTTCTGAGTCTCCTTATTACTTACTGTATGAGATCAAGTCAACTCAACAAATCTTTAATGACTGCCTACCATGTGCTTAGCATGTGTCTAGTCTCTGGAAACCAGCACAGTGTCTGACACAGGGCACATAAGGACCCGGTCCATGAGTAAGTGCATTATCTTATTTACTCCTCCCAATAAGCCCTATAATGAAGGGATTAATATACCTCATCTTATACATGAATAATAGAGGCTTGAAGGGTTGAGTCATGCCTAGGTCACACGGCTAGTCTGTAAAATTAGACCCTGGATTTGAATCCAAGCATCTGGTCTGACCCAAAGCTAATGCCCTTCTCATGAAGCTCCATGACTCTCTCTCTGTTGATGGAAGCTGGGGATCATGACTCTTTATCCCATTAAGAACTGTGCTCCAGTTGTCTCTTTTAATCTGGGGGGCTTGATTAAGCTCATGCAGCTTCCCCTCAAAGAAGTAAGGACAGTCCTGAATGCAAGGAAAAATATTGACCAAGGGAATAAAGAGGTCTCATAATAACTTGACTCCCACTCCACCAGAAAGGCAGCTTTGAAATATCTGGCTCCTACTTAATTAGCGCCTTAGTTGAGGTGCTCTAAATTGGCTGAGATCAGTTAGGGGCAATGACCATGTGGGGGGACATTTCCTGATATTACTCAGGTTCTGTTCTACAGACTGCTCTCTGGGAAATTCAACAGATTCTCACCGAGCCTGTGCTTAGCCCTGAATTTCACAGAAGATGGAAAGGCTCGTCACCCATGGGCCCGTTCCTACTCAAAAGGAATTGCTAATCCTCAGATGCCAGCCCTTCTCCCCGCCTCAGAGTATCTCTTATATCTCCCAGATTGTCAGCAGTTTTTAAAAAATGTTGTATCCTTCTGTATTATTTTAATGTTTTTTTCTATTACGCCCATACTCCCTCTATAAAGTAAGACATGTGCTAGCTAGCTAAACATCTTTAGTAATGGCCTAGAGTTGTACAGGTGACAAGACGCCATTTAGGAGGCTCATGCCTTATTTATATTTTAAGGCACTAAGCTCTTTGTTTGCTAAAGGTTGTACTTTAATCACAGTCATAGAAACTCCTTTAAAATAAATTATTAGTCTTTCACAAAACTGCTTTACACACC
Source organism: Equus przewalskii (assembly GCF_037783145.1). NCBI lineage: Eukaryota > Metazoa > Chordata > Mammalia > Perissodactyla > Equidae > Equus > Equus przewalskii. Next base: position 39,675,822 of record NC_091833.1, read on the forward strand.
AGGGATCCACACTCAGATTTCAGAATGGCTATACCTTCCACCAAAGAATGTAGTGCATCTTCCGTGCATGAATGTAGTTTACTTTTTAGGTCAATGCCTACCTAGTGGGCACATTTCTATTGACTCCTGGCAATGCTGACTTTTGCTGTAAACAGTTAGAACTATCACTGGGTGGAGGTGGCTTTGTGTGGTTGGTGTCCTGTCACTGTCCAACAAGAAAGAGACAAATCCTTCAGTGACTGATCTCAGTTGAAAGCAGAATCAGTAATCTGCGAAGCGTTGGGCTCGCCAAGCAGAGCTCTCTGGCAAGACACCGTACTGACCAGTTAGAGAGAATGCCTTCCAGGTCACACCATTCACTCTGCACCCCCGACTATCTTTCTTCTTCTCGTCCAACTTCTTTTTCCATGATCATCCTGCAGTCTCTGCTGAAATTTAAGAAAGACTGAAAATCAAGGACACCTGTTGTAGTTGGAAACGACTGTGTTGTCTGTGTTATAGTGGCCATTGGGCCTGACAGCTGCACAAATGTAAGGCCAGTCAGGGTCCACTTCAATAGAAGTCTCTTCTCTCTTTGGAAGAAAAATGCCAATATAACCTCAGATCTTGGGCTGTTGCTATGGGTTTGTTTGTTTGAGTTTGCAGAATGTTTTCTGGTCTGGTTCTTTAGATATACACACACACACACACACACACACACACACACAGATGGTTGGACTAGCAGTTAATTGAAAAAGCCGAAGTGGGGAATCATAAAAATGATATGTATATGTATTTAAATACTTTGTTTTATCTTAAAACATAGATTTCTGTTTATTTTCCAAAGTCTCATGTAGGGTCAAGGCTTGATCTGAGTGTGCACATACTGTTTAGAGTTGCATTCTTGCTTCTTTTGGGTGAACCCCACTTTCTGATGCACCACATACAATTTCCAGGCTGGGTTTCTGTAAAGTGGAATGAGAACTCCAAGAATCTTGTGGAAGATCTGAGAATAGATTCCATGCAGATTTTTATAATCTTTCCCCAAAGAGTTAACTTGCCCATACATAATTCCACTGCAATATCTTTAGTGACTTGTTTTTACTAAGTCTTTCCAAGCATTCTCCTTATTATTCACAGAAAAAACGGCTCTCATGTCACTGGCCTATATAATACGTAATAAAAAGGATATAATAAAAAACAACTAGTACAACTGGCATTGACTGGTTTGGGGACAAAGTCCAGCTGAACCTTGCACAGTGAGCATCCCCGCCAGAGGGAGCAGCAGGAGATGTGACTGGCAAAGAGCATAGCAGGGTCCAGTTTGCCACTGGGTGGGTTAGTCAACAGGTCCTTACTGAACTCCAGAGACAGTGAAGCGTAGGTCAGTTCGGGGAATGTCTGTTGTTTATTAGTCTCTTTTAGGGTTTTTCAATGCATTTTAAGCAGCATAACCCTTTCTTCAGATGAAATCCTACACAGAAAAACAGAATATCCAACAAGAGTGGAGGCGTTCTTGGGGAGTTGCCTTCACCCCTCTGTGTCCATTCTATTCCCCTGAGGTGACCCCTGAAAACCATCCAGAACACCCAGGGCTGTGTGAAGCGCGACATAAAAACCCCTGACAGAGTCCAATTCTTTCACAGTAAAACGAGAAACTCAGATCTAAAGACGTGACCAGAACTCAGTTTTTCTGGTCCCTGAGCTTAAACTTTTTCTGCTACATTTTCTGACTTTTATTTCCCGTGCAACTTGAGGCTGCCGCTCATGGGGCGTTTCTGCCATCTGATTCTCTCTGTGCGGCAGCTGGAGGCAGGAAGGAATGTAGTGGGACAGGCTCAGCACATCCCTTACTCTCTGTAGAGCTCTCCGAACGTCTTGCAGCTGGCATCTAACTCTGTGAATCAGTGTGTGGTGGTCCACGCATGACTTTCTTTCTGACCTTACTTCAAGACTGTTATTTTTCAATTCTTTGTGGGCTGAAGAGATATTTTCATTGCTAAATGCATGGTCCCATGCTTTTTAGCATGTGTTCAAATTGCTCCCAGGGGAGGTAACATCTGAGCTGGGCTTGGTCAGGAGAAGGGACAGGGGAGTGGAAGGGCATCCTAGGTACAGCGAGTATCAAATCCAAAGGCGTTGACCTGACTTGGGCCAGTGAGTGTTCCAAAAGCAGAAGGTGAGAGCAGGGGCCAGAATCGTGAAGGGTCCTGTCTCCATGCGAAGGAGTCTGGATTTTATCCTGAAAGCAATGGAAAGGTATTAAAGGATTACGAGCAAGATCACAACATGACCAGATTTATGAGTTAGATAGGTCACACTGTCAACGCTAGAGAATGGTGGTGGGAGGTGGGACTGAAAGCAGGGGGGCCAGATAGGAGGTGGCCCCAGTAATTCAGGGTTAAGGCGACAGAGACCTGAAGGCAGTGACAATTTGGATAGAGGGGAGGATATAGATCGCAAGGCATTAAGCATGCCTGTGGTTAGACAGAACACTTTCCAATGCAGGCTAGAAAGCTAGATTAAAGTGGTCAAACAATTTTCAGGGGTATGAAAGAGAGTGAGGATTTCAAACATGATCAAGCTTCAGATTCAACTTCAGAAATTATTCCAGCGCTTCTAGTTTTCCTATCAGGGCTGCCAGGTATAGCTGGACAGGCTGTACACTGCACAACTCCAGAAGATGTGACTGACATAGACTTCAACGTGTTTAAAGCCTCTTCAAGTTGCACAATGCTCCCATACTGTTCCCTATCGTTGTGCAAATGAAAATTTCCAGAGATAATCTATCCACACAGCTTCCTGAGAAATGTTATGGGAGGTACGTAAGCCCTAGTATAGAGAAGAGCTAAGGGTAAGGCCAGTTTACTAAGGGTCCCTTTCAGGACCTAACGCAAGGTGAACGAGTCCTTGCTGCACACAGTGCTGAAAGGAGAGGAGTGCAGATCACAGTGGGCTCCCAGGCAGCTGGGGAAGGACACAAGGAGGTTGTACAAAGCACTTGGCATCAGAACAGACCGAGGCAGAACCTCCACCAATGTAGCGCGATGCTGGAACGTAGAAACCAGCCCCACTAGGGACGGCCTGCCATGGTGCCCAACCCAAGGGCTCAGGGCATGGACTGCGGAGGAACTTGGAGGAGTCTTCACAATGGCGAGCCCCTCAGTAGCGTGCACCCACACACCAAGAGGTGTTTTCTTTCCAGTCTGTGTTTGGGAAAGGCTGAGATTCGTGCACCTTCCTTCGCTTCACTTTAGCCAATAAGGATGGTAAGTCTTCTAGCTTTGTTCACAATTCCTGCATGTGAAATACAGGAAGAAGCAAACGAATATGTGTAATTGGCCTTCATTTTACACAGTTCATACATTTCCAAGAAGTTGTGGGTGTACTACAAACAAATCCAATCACAACACAAATTGGAAGCCTCTACGAGATGAAGATTGCAAATTAAAGTGTCACACGCTGTGTAGATCAGAAGATCAGCGCTTAACAGTGCCTGGCACATAGTAGAGGCTCCATGAACGTTCACTGAATTCACAAATAAATGAGTTATGTTAACTAAGCGCTTCTATACGAATTATCTCATTTGATCCCAACAAGTCTGTGAAGTAGGTGTTGTTATCTTTGCTGTATAGAAGAGTAAACAGAAGCTCAAAAAGGTTAACTGACTTGAGTGTTCAAAGTTGCGTAGCTAATAAATGGTGTAGCTGGGACGTTACTTAAGATCTTTTTATTCTTTCCACCACTTGACAGCTGTTTGTAAAAGCTTTAGTCTGCATAATTCCGATTTAAAGGAACCTACTGAGGAATCTTCTCGTAAAAAAGAAAACCATTGCTTAATATATATTTTGTAAGTCATTTTTTGAGTCTTATTTTGGATTCTCCTAGAGTGGGGCTCTCATCTTGTAAATGCGTAAATCCCTAATTTACACTCATTTTGAGGATGGAGTAACTGAAGCTCATAAAAGATACACAAATGGCTGGTAGCCACAAAAAGAGAAAAAGAAGGAAAGCAGAATTCAAAAAAAGAAAAAGCATCTTTACCTTCCCCTCTTTTGTCCTATTAGAATCTATTTCTCTCATATTTCGCTAGCATTATATAATGTTTTATTTCTTTCTTTTCGTCTGACTCAAGACTGAAAGATTTGTTTTCCAAAAGTGGGATCCTAATTTGTGGGGTTGACTTGATAAACTAATGAAGTAGAAATTGATCTGTAAAGGAATGAAACCCTCCCTCCAAGATCACAGGTATTGACAGCCATAGATGGAGCGAGTCCTGAGTCACGGGGCTCCGAGCGTTCTCCTAGGTCACGACTGAAGTAGTTGGGCCCAGTGGTGAAGGAAGCTGGTCTCAGAAAGAGTCCCCCTTCAGATGTTCCACAGAGAGTGAGCTCTGCCCCTGTGCGGTTATTCAGATCTCTGTCTTTCCCACCCGCACAGGAGCCTGGTGGGCCCACGTCAGCTCAGATCTCCACATGCTGCCCTGGCGGGCCCCTGGCTCCTACTGGAGATTATGTTCTTGGCTCCTGTCCTAAACTATTGTTGAACTTTGCACACTTGGTGTGCTTTCTCTCCTGTTCTTTTTTTAGGTGAGGGTGAACAGCAGCCAGAGGATCAGGTGCTGGCTACAGAACAGAGATGTGTAGCGTCCATCAGGATCAAAGGTGCACATTAACCAAAACTAGGGACGGCAGCGTCAGCATCAGGGGCTTTCAGACAATGAAACAGAACATGCTCTTGTAGTCTTATCAGCAGACAGTGCTCAGGAGGATTTGTCTAAAGCCGTGAATTGTCTTAATTTGATCCACCCGTCCTTATTTGCCTGGTGGAAGTGTCGCATCACGGACACAGGGCAGTGTACCTCAGCAGCAGGGCCTAAGGTGGTATTTTCAAGAATTTCCGAGCCCTCAACCTTGTCTATTGTTGAACTTCAATTCATTCAACCCTCCCTCATGCAGAACACTTTTCCTCAAGTTAAGTTATCTAAAGCACTGAGCAGAAACTGATTGAACGTCAAATTTTAAAATAAAAAGGGAATTGGCTCAGTCATTTCAGTTGATAAAAGAGGGTCTAATAAGATATACATACTTACACACGTGCACAAAATTGTGATGGAGGTGACAATGCATTTCCCAGCAGGCGAAGTGCAGATTCACACGGTGTTTACTGAAGTGCACTATATTTAGAAAAGGCAAGTCTGATGGGGCCTGGCTTGGAGAGAGCTGTTTGATCCTCCATGTCATCGCTCCGTGGTGGAGAGGACCTTGCCAAGCTCGGGGTAGAGAGAAATCACCCTCAGGGCTTCCATTACAGGAGCCTTCGCTCTCGTGTCCAAACACAGCCTTGCTGCTTCAGGAAGGTTTGCATGAAAGAGCTAGATTTTCGTTTGATTCTGCAAATGGACTCTCTGAGCGAGCCTGGCAGCAAGGAAGAGAACAAGAAGGAAAACGATTCTTAAGCAGTTCTGGCCAGTTTCCAAACGCTTCAAGCTGACAGCACAACTGCTTGAAACTGCTTCTTTAGGGCTGAAGACGTGCTTAACTCTTAAGGCCAGAAACTTGGGAACTAACAAGTGATCACCTGAAATTCCGATTTTTTCCTGGTAAAAAACAAAAGCAAAACCAAAAAAACTAAGCTGTTATGCTTGAACTATTTGCATTTAAAAATTTTTAAATAGCAGAAATGGTGGGCCCTCTCCTTTACTTAAAAAAAATTAAAAATCATAAGGATGCATGACTTCTTTAAGAAAGAATCATTTTGCATCTATTGTTATTATATGATTAAATGATAACTGTTTAAGACAAAAAGATATTTCTCTTTAAACTGAAATTAATTGAGCTGGATCTAAAATAATCGTTACTTATTTATTTGCTGAGCATTTACCATGGGCAGGCATTAATCTTGGTTTAGTTACAAAGATAAAAACCAATAAAATATAGTCATTGTTCTCAGGGGGCTCACAATCTAGCAGTGGAAGTACAAATTCACAACTATGTGAAGACACGTATTCTAATTTTCATACAGTGTGACGAGTATTATATAAAAGGTATGGGCAAGTTGTTGTGGAAACAAGAAGAAGGAGCAACGAATTCGGCCTGGGGTGGGGCAGGGGTTTGTAGGGCTTCATGTGGATATTAACATTTAAGCTGGGCTTTCAAGAGATGCTATCCAACAAGATTTAGGAGTAAGGCCGGGACTAAATGGGGACATAGTGAGCCATACTCACTAACAGGGAGGCCAGCTCTGTTCAGATGAGGTGACTCGGCCAGAACCAGGATTACTCAGCTGCTACCACCTGGTGTAAACCCCGTAAGCTCTCACCTCAATGCAAGGCCAGGCTCCTAACTGGTCTTCCTGCTTCCCCTCTCCCTTCTATAGAAGTCTTCTCTCCACAGAGCGTCAAGACCCATTTCTTCAACATGTAATTCATTTATTTCTTTAACACATATTACAGAGCACCTGCTTCATGTCAGGCCGTCAGAACATGTGAGTAAACAAACTCCTGCCTTTGTGGCACTTATTTCTAGCAGTGGAGACAGTCACACACTGAAAAACATAACAGATAAGTATACATAAGTAAATTTTATCATATATTGGCAAGCAGTAAATTCTATTTAAAAATTTGAGCAATGAAAGGACATCAGGAGGAGTGGAGTTGGGAGTAGGTTGACATTTTAAATAGATTGGCCGGGGGATACCTCATTGAGAAATTGACATTTGAGCAAAAACTTAAAGAAGGGGAGGGAGTTAGCCATGTGAACAGTTGAGGAAGAGTGTTACAGGCAGAAGGAACAGCCAATGTGAACAGCAAAAGTGCAAGAGTACCTTGTGTTTTCAAAAACAGCAAAGAGGCCATTATGACTGGAGCAGAGAGTAAGGGAGAGAGAAGTAAGGACAAGTCAGAGAAGTCACGCGAGGTCACCTCAGGAAGACTCTGTTGGGTAGTATAAAGGAATCTGGCTTTTCTCTCTGGGAAATGGGTTTTGAGCAGAGGAATGATTCCCTCTGACTTTTACTTCAAAAAGACCCAATCTGGCTGCTGTGTTGTGGTGATAGGCTGTGGGGGAAGATGTTGAAACAAGACAAATGTTTGGGAAACGGCTGCAGTAATACCAGAGAAAGAAGATAGAGGCTGAGAGCAGAGCAATGAGTGGAGGTTGGTGAGAAGAGATGGAGTTCTGGATATATTTTGAGTGCAGAGCTGACAGGATTTGCTGATGGATCAGCGGTGAGGTGAGAGAATGAGAGGATTCAAAGAAGACACCAAAGATTTTGGCCTGAGCATCTGGGAGGATGGAGTTTCCATCAGCTGAAATGGGAAAGGCTGCAAGTGAAACAGATTTGGGGATAAGATAACAAATTCAACTGTGGACATATGAAGTTTGAGATGTCTGGTAGACCCCCCAGCAGAGGCACGAACCTGCTGTTCACGAGAGAGTTTGGGATGGAGGTAGAAATCATTGATGCATAAATTGTACTGAAAGTACTGAATTGTGCTAGGTGAAATCACAAAGTGAATATGTAGATATAGAGAAGAAAAGAAGACCATGTACAAAGGAGAAAAGGAACAAGCACCAAAGACTTGGGGAAAGAGCTATCAATGAGGTAGAAGGATCACCAGGCAATGTAGTGTTTGGAAGCCAGACAAAGAAAGTTATGACAAAGAAGAAAGAATGGTCAACTGCGTCCAATACTACTGAAAAAAAAGTATAGAACTTTTTATTCAATGTGAAGAGTGTTGTTAAATTCAAGGACTCACTGGTAACTCTTACGAGAGCAGTTTTGATGGAGTGGTGAGGCAAAACTTGATTGGAGTAAATCTTTTCCAGTCTCTGTTTCAGAACCGTATTCCCCTCCCATTCCTCTTTCTGCCCTGCCTCTCACCCTCCTGGGTGTTTGCCTTGCTGTTTTCTCATCTCTCTCTTCATGTCTGGTTTAGATCTGTTGTTTGACCCCATTTCCATGATTATAATTTTGACTCCTTTAAAAAATAACTGTGTATTCTGGTTACATTGCCTCCAGACACCTCAAATATAAACCCCTCCCAGCTCTCTCTGACCCTGACCCTTTCTACTCTGACATTATCCTCATGGCTTATTGCTACTGGATTTGTTCTGGCTTTAGAGGGGACCAGATACAAGTGTCAAAGAGCTTAACTTAGATCGGGTTGTTGGCAAAGCTTTCCTGGTGCACAGATCCTACCGATTTTCTTTCTTTCCTTCAACCAAGTCTGTTTCACTTTTCCTGAGGCAGACTCACCAACCTGGACGGAACAGTGGGCTCGACCCTTGAGGCTGGGACCCTCCAGGTCTTAAGCTGGCTACAAGGTCTAGTTTCTCTCAGCGACCATGTGGCTTCCATGGAGAGTTCTATCTCCCTAGTAGCCTGTCTTCCTCTGAATTCCTTTGAAGCTAGTTTGGAACTTTCTCTTTCAAAGATCATCCTGTATAGGAACTTCTACTAAATTCTTGTCACCAAGAGCAGCTCTAATACCTATCTTATTTGCATCACTAATGCCAGACCATGCTGAATGCTAGAGGCAGGACAGATGAAAAGAAGGTCAGCAGGATTCCTAACAGATGTTCATCATCCAGAGAAACATGATAAGAGTATTCTTCTTATGTTGTATTCTTATGTTGGCCCTTATGTTTGTTATGGCCCCATTCAACACCACGATTCGGCCAAGATGATTTCAGTGGTGGTAGATCCCAGGATCTAAATTTTCTTGAAAAATAAAGGTATGATGGGGTAAGAATGGAAAGGTATTGAATAATGACTGCTAAAGGATACTATCCAGAGAGAAAATTCAAATTAATTCCCTTTGTCCATATTCTTTAGTCCAAGTATTTTATGAACACTTCCTGAAAATGAACAGAATAATACCTTAGAATGGCCATGGTGATTAGGTGAAGCATCCTAACAGAAACTGTGAGTAAAATTCACCATTTACTTAAGTTAACAATGATGGAAAATTTTGGAAGGTGTCTGTGGTAGCCAGTCTCGAAGATGGCCCCCATTGATCTCTCCCTTCTAGTATTCACACTCTTGTATAGTCTCCGCCCACATTGTGATCATTGGAATGAAGCAGAAGTGATGGTATGTGACTTCCAAAGCTAGGTTGTAAAAGGCACTCTGGCTTCCGTCTTATTCTTTCTCTCTTGGATCACTCACTCTGGGGAAGCCATATGCCATGTTCGGAAGATACTCAAGCAGCCCTTTGGAGAGACCCACACGGTCAGAAACTGAGGCCTCCTACCAACTTCCGGTAAGGAACTGAATTCTCTTGCCAATGTCTAAGTAAGCCATTTTGGAAGGGGATTCTCCAGCACCAGCTAAAGCTTCATATATCATCAGCCCCCTGCAACATCTTCACTGCAACCTCATGGGAGATCTGGAGCCAGAACCCTTCACCTAAGCAGCTTCTACATTTCTGAACCACACAGACTGTGTGAGACAATAATCATTTGTTGTTTTAAGCCACTAAGTTGTGGCATAATATGCTATGCAGCAATTGATAACAAATATCGTGTCATACAGAACTTTTTGAGGACATTACCTCCCTGAAATCCTAGAGTACTAATAAAATCATCAACTGTATTTATCTGGTCTCTCTATGCACAGTTTAATTTCCATTTTAAGATGTTTTCGGAGTTCTGGACATTTTACACCTTTTCCTTGATATTTACCAAATTTTAGCAATATCGTTTAGTGACTCAGAAGTTGGGCTTTGGGGTTAACAGGTTTCAGAGATACATATATTATATTATAATAATTATTTAATTTAATTTTGAAATATACCTATTTTTCTAGCTTCTTCACTCCCTTTTCGATAGCCCACAATAAAGCAAGAATGTTGCAGGTATTCCCATGATGGGAGCATACACCACTGAGTCATTTAAGGCACAATTTTAGCATTAAATCTAATTTTGATGATGATTTCTATTCCTATTGATTGTTTTTTTTTTTTTATGTAGGTGACCTTTTATTAAATAGATAATGAAAAGGCATTAATTGTTCAACTATTCAACTCTTCATAGGGACGTATAACTATAGCTTTGGCCAAGAATCTGAAAACTTTGTGGGGTTAGTTAAACCTCTGCAGTAGGATTAGTTTTAAAAGTTATATGAAGTTCTCTTTCCTTAAAGATTGGGCTGAATTTCAATCTTATGGTTAAACGTGATTTTGGCTATCCTTTCCCCACGGGATTTGACAAATGAGGAAAAAAGACCTACTTGTATAGAGTAGACTTACTGATAGCAACAAGTACCTGCTACCTTGGTGCCTCTCTCGTTGTCAGTTTTATCAGCGCTACAGTAAGTAGGTTGAACTAAATGACCTATATAGTCATCTTCTTCCAGACGTCTACTCATTCTCCAACAGGGAAATCACAAGCCCATTTCTCTTCCCCCAAAGGCTATAAAAGATGAAAGACTTAGCTGAATCTTTATTTCTAAGTGAATATCTAGTATTAACAGTGAACTCTACCTGCCTTTTATATAACTTTGGAATATCTTGGGTCAGTAAGTTATGAAAACTTCACTATATGGTTCCCAAAAGATCTAAACTCATTCTCAGGACACCTGTTGTCATGAGACCAGCAACAGAAGCAACAGCAACAGTAACAGAGGACTCCCTGTGTGCCGCGCAGCATTTCAAGCTCTTTCACGGCTTTCACTTCCTTTAATCCTCACCCTGACCCTATTAGCTATTGTTATCCCAGTTGACAGAGTTGCCTGGTATCTCATGAAGAGTGTCCTACGTTCTCCACTCACCAGACATAGGGAAGAGCATTCTTCCTCTCTCCATGGAGTCATCAGCATGGTCTTCCTCATGCCAGTAACAGCGTGAGCTGAACTTTAAAAAGAGCAGCTCTGCAAAGTGAGAACTCAGTAAGACACGTCCATTTACAGAAAAAGGGTGAATGTTTGGTATTGAAGTCCATTCTGAGACTCTAACACTTTGCTTAGAAGTTGCAAAATCTCGTTCTCCCACCCACCCTCCACTCCCGCTACACGCGCAAATACCCCCATCCACGAAGCACTCACTTCAGCCATTTCAAATAATTTAAATTTGATTGCGCAACAATATTAGAAATGGAATATATTTTACGTTTAATGGCTTTTAGAAAAACTCAAGTACAACACCAAAAGTCAATCAGGTGAGTGAATCATTTTATAGAAGACAGGCAGCAACTAACAGATAGAAATTTGAAAAGTTCAGGGCTCCAGCTGGGAAAGAAACCCTGCCTGCCTTCCAGATAATCAGATGGGGCAGTGGTGCCCAGAAATGGATTTCTTGTGACTATTTGATTTGTCTAACTAAGGTCCTTGACATTTATGAAAGTTTTCCCATGGAAACAATATTTAAGGTATACAACTGGTTCCAAATGGGATTGTTTCAAGCATAGAACAAGAAGGTAGCCTTCAAGATAGAGCTCAGAGGCCAAAAGGTATCTCTACCCTCTGAAGTAGAGGGCCTTTCTGAACTCAAGTACATTTGGTTTATGCAAATTCAACCCCTCTGTTTGCGGGGGCCAGAGGCTGGGACATAAACTGTTATAAAACGTTGTTTTGCATATATATCCTTTATTACATGCTGAATAAACACATACACTTATATATTATATATTGTACATACTGTTGCACATTCACATATTTTATTATTCAAGGTTGTATACTCAAAGCCCTGCAATAAGACTTTAAGGACAATTTAAGGGATTCCCACGGGTAATTTTGACCTTACTTTCCTTTTACCTTGAGCAGAGTCTTAGGAGCTCAACCAGCCTGTGACTCCAAGGTAAATAAGAACAAGCCTTCAGTGAGCCAGAAGGCCCCTGGAGTGGCTGTCTCCTAGTCCCCAGGACAAATCCAGATCTGATTGTTATTAAGATGGGTCTCTCTGTGTCTCGAATTCACCAGGAGTAGAGAAGGAAATGAAGTCACCGTGACTCCGGAGTGTTTTGACCAGTCTGTTAGGTGTTATCCAGAGTTGGTCAGAGGTTTCTTTAGTCACGTTAGGGCCATTGGGAGAAAACTCAAGTAAGAAGACTTTTCAAAACCAAGAGGACATATTCCCAACCAGTGAGAGAGTGCCTCAGGAGCTGTCATGTTAAGAGTGTGCTGTGTTGAGCTGGAAAAGGCTTTCCTGCCCACGAGTTTGCTTCTCCAGCTGCTGAGGGCGCACAGAGAGCACAGTTCATCAGAGCTGGCCAGAAAGATCCTCTGTACTGTCATCTATTCTTAGAAGCTGTGTGCGTGGTAACTACACAGAGACCAACCCGAGTCTAATGGAAGGGAGTATATGTTTACAGGGACGAAAATAGTAGCACATTAAAGGCAAGCAGGTGCTTGACTGGAGAATGTAAAACCGTCTTTTCAAAAGAGGCTCTGGAAGTTTTTATTTAAATGTTTTCAGCAAAATAAACTGTTACTAGGAAAACATGTTGTTATAAATATAAGAAGGGTCTGCAGGCCTGAAAAGCATCTGGCTGGTTCCTCCTTCCTCCGTAATCCCACTAAGCCTAGATGCTCAGCAGGGAAGGTCAGATCTCCTTGCGCCCCCATCGCCCGTGGCTGCTGGCAGAGAACCGTCAGCTTTCCGAGCTGAAAGTAAATGCTCTTTCTTGATTAATGACCCCCGACCTTTCAAAGACTGTGTATGCAGAAACGTCTTTGACATTTGCAGGATATAACGGGCGATCTACAGACAGCACAGGATTTGTTGGAGGCAGTGCCTGGTGTAAGGAGGCGCAGTGGCATGCCTGAGAGAGGCCCGTTCCGAATGCCCTCCTCAACTGCTGAGTTGAATTATAAAGAAAAGTCATTATTTCAGGATTTATTCATTCTGAATTTGTATTATTTGATAACAATGTATTTGGAAGTTTATCTTTCCTCTATTTTAAAAAGTTTTTTACTAAGCAAATTTATAAGGTAAACAAGATAACAAGGGAATTATTTGCTAACTTTTAAGTATCAAGTGTTTCTAAGGACTTTGGATGCAACCATTTATAAGCAATGTGTTAATAATACCCATAGATCATAAAGCTTTGATGCCTTAGTTGGAAATCATTTTTAGCTATTTATTTAAGGAGAATTCTCCCTAAATAATTTTGCTAGCTTCTCTCTAGTTATCCAAAGGTAATAATTATTGATTGACTAATTCAATAATGCAGGCAAAAGAGCATTTACTGAGTCCTTACCCCTCATTCAATAGTCAACAAAGATTTGTTGTGTGCCTACTATGTGGCAGGCCCCTTTTTAGGCACTGGGGACAATATCAGAGAACAAAAGAAAGAAGAAAAAAGAGGAAAGAAAATCTCTGCCTTTGTGGAGCTTTTATTTTCTTAGGTGTTGGGATTAAAGCAATGAACATGACCTGCCTTCAGAGAGTTTACGTTCTGGCGGGAAAGATGGGCAACAGATCAGGACAGCAACTTTCTACATGCAACTGGATCGGTGTGGGATGGAATATCCGGGGTGATGGTCATTCTGAGGTCCCCTTTAGAAGGAGTGGTAAGGGCAGATCTCTTGGCGATGTGAAGATTAAGCTGAAACAGAAAGGATAGAAAGAAGCCAGGTATTTAAGAGCCAGGGGAAGGGAGGAAGAGTTTCTCAGACAGATTGAGAACCCAAAGCAGGGAAGTTTGCTGCTGGAGCGATGCAGACAGAGCTGCTGTGACTGGCGTTTCCTGTGAGCAGCCCTGGAGACAGGTGAGCTGGGTCACACATGGTCTGGACTTTATCTCAAGAGCAAAGGAAAGAGTTTTAAGAGAGGGAGTGGCAGCACTGATTTACATCTGTAAAAAGTCATTCTGTCAACGGGAGAAGGATTGCAGAGGGCCAAAGAGGGACTAGGAAGAGCAGTTTGCAGGCCACATAGGAATGGTGAGTGCTCGGACCACGGGGGCAACTCTGCAGATGGAGAGTAGGGATGGCTTTGGGATATATTTTGGAGGTTGATTTGAGATGACTTATTAAAGGGTGGGATGGGCATGAGCAGAGTAAAAGGGAAGGACCAGGTCTCAATTGTTGGAAGTGCTACTGATTGAGATGGAAAAGACTGGGGTAGAAACCAGGCTGGCCAGGGAAAGGGAAGGGTGCTGTGAACAACCACGAGCTCCCTGCTCACATGTTGCAACCGTGATGCCTATTGGACACCCGCATGAAAAGCTCAAGCAGCCTGTGGGATAAATAAGTCTGGCCTTGGAGGCGATGTCCAGGCTGAAGGCAGAATGGTGGCAGCTGTCAGCCAAGGTTTAACAAGATGGGCCAGAATGAGATCACCTGAGGGAAGACTATGGATGCTAAGGGAACAGTTAGTCGACACATTTTTATTGTGGACTCATTTTGTGCAAGGCATACGCCTAGTTTTTGTGGGCAAACAAATGTGTAAGACAAAGCCCTTATCCTCAAGAAACTTACGTTATGGACGTGAGAAAAAAAAAAAGCACATTAAGGTGAAAGAAAATGTCAAAAGAATGGACAGACAATTTATTAGTCCAAAGAGGAATTACTATGGGCCTTGAGAATAAGAGTCACTTTGTGATGATGATGGTAGTCTAAGGACCATAGATGGGAGCAGGGGCTGGACGGGGATTCAGGGAGTGTGAAACTTCAGAACTGGATGGTTTGTAAATATGTATTTTTTTTTTGAAAGAGAATTGTCAAGTAATCAAAGGAGTTTGTGAATCAAAAAAGAGAGACCAATTTGCTCTTGGTCTTAAAAAGATTGGTTAAATTATAGAAGGTACAGAGAAGGAGGAAGGCTATTTCAGGAAGTGGAAACAGTCCAAAAGAAGCATTCTGAGAGCAAAAAAATGCAAGGCAGCCTTGGAAATGGTTGGGATTTATGTAGAGCAGAGGAGAAACGGAAGCTGGGAAATAGGTGGGGACTGAAATGAGGACAATCTTCAATGAAAACTAAGGAGATTGGACTTTCTCCTACAGACTGTGGCGAATCATTGGATTCAGTTCAACTTAAAAATATTGAGCATCTGATACTTGTAAAGCAATGGGTAGTGTTCTGATTGGGGGGGTAGGGATGAAAAATCCTCCTGGAGGGTGAGAAGGGTTAAAATTTCTGCACAGCATAGCATAGTTGCAGTAATTAACATTTATTTAGTGTCCACTAAGGGCCAGCCCAGGACTAAGTGCTTAAAAGGGACTATCTAATTTAATGCTCACAATCCTACCGAGATGGACCTATCTGGGTAAAGGGAAGTTAAGTTACTTCTCCTTAGCTACACAGCTAGGGAAGGTAGAGTCCAACCCAGGCAGTGTAACTCCAGTGCCCAAGCTCTGGAACATGGGGTTGGCTGGCCCACATTATCCGGGTCACTGCTGCAGCCAGAGATGGCCATGAGCCCACGCTTCTCATGGGGTGCTGACGCCTCTGGAGACAGCTTGGAGTTTGCCAAGCGGTAGGTGAAGTGATAAAATAAATATTGCATGTACTTTTATAAACTACCAGCTTTATTTCAAGATTTGAAAAAAAATATGAAAATAGATATGGGTATATTATGATTGTAAGAATCACATGAATTTTTAATGAATGTGTTGTATAACATATGTGTAGCGCAGCAAACAGGCACAAGCATACAGCTCGACACTCTTTCACAGACCTCACACGCCCACAGAAACACCTCCGGGCGCAGAAGCCCTCCTGAGACCCCACTGCCGCTTCTCTGACGCGAGCACCAGAGGGCCACTATCCTGACTCCAACCCCAGCGATGACTTTGTCTTGTTTTAGATTTTTGTATAAATAGAATCATATAGTGTCTTCTCTTTGCAGCTGTTTTCTTTTTCCTAACATTATGTTTGTGAGACTCATCTATACCTTTGCATGTGGTAATAGTTTTGATTACTTAATTCACCTTAGGTTTTAAGTAAAACATAGTGCCACAGTGAAATTATTTGCTTTCTTTAGGGAACACCCTCCAATCTTTTGAGAATGCAATTTAGTCTCCTTTTCCCTTTGGTCACTTTGATGACAAAGTTTGAGCAATGCAGGAACAAGCACTGAGTTTGGGGTCAGAAGAAATGGATTATGCTTGCCCTCCTCTACTCATAGCTGTGTGACCTTGGGCAAGTCACCTAACTTCTCTGAGCTTCATTTCCTACCTTGATAAAATGAAGAAGTAAAGCTAAAAGCTCTCTTTGGGCTACCTCAGTATAAGTTGTCTTTGCTCTAATTCTAAGCTTAATGGGCTTAATTTAAGGAAAGTTTATAAAGGAGAAGAAATTATTTCAATATAAAATTATGTTTTTCTATTATAAGAGAAAAACATGTTTGCTGTAATAATGCAAACAATGCTAAGCTGCATAAAGGAAAATTTAATAATAATTGTTCAATCTTACCTTCCCACATATACAAAAACAATGTTAATCTGGTGTTTATGCTTCTCTGTATTTTCTATGTTGATACAACTCTAAGTTCACTTAATGAGTTTTATTCTTGTTGTTGTTGTTGAAACGGAATCATACTAAAACATTTCATTGTGTAATCTTCTTTTCATGTAAATCCTTTCAAGATTGGAACATATACTCCTGTTCATTTAACAGAATTAACGTGGACACAATGTGCCATAGCGTGTGTGCTACAGTCAATCAGCTGTTGGTCTGTGGATTGAAATTGGGGGGTTTCGAAGTGTTGCTATCACAACGAGCTGCAGTGAACATCCCTGCACGCATGTTCTTAAACCCTAACGTTCTTATCTGTGACAGACAGAAACTGTCAGATGGTTTTCTAGAAGGTTGCTTTAATTTGCATGATAGTACTTGAGTTTTGAGCAGATCTGAACGTGAGATTTCAAGCAAGTAAAGAAAGGAGATCTTAAGCAATTTCATAATTATTCCAAATATGCATAGAAAACAGAAAGTTGAAAAATAAAATATTAAGTATACTTATAAAGGCTTACGTTTGAAACTGCTGAATCTGAAATCAGATACGTGAGGAGAAGAAATATTTTTCAAAGCAAAACAAAACAGAAACATGATTTTAGCCCCCGGAATGGAATATCAAGAATTAAAAGGCAAAAAAAATTCCTCTCTAAAATCACAGAAATAGGTCATTCATGCAACTCTGTAGACAGGCAGCTGAGCTGACTGGTTATTTAAATTTGGTTCAACAGCAACCTGGAAAAACTGACAGTAACTCGTTCAAGCCCAGTGAGCCTGTTTTCCGGAGCTGCCTCTCTGAGCAGGGAGCTGCAAGCCAGCCCCTCCCAGGCCCCTGCTGCCCGCTGGCTAGGGAGCAGACCCCATCTTCGTGAGAAGGACAGACATTCAGAGCTAGGCTATTCAAAGTCGTCAGGATGACACGGAGGAAGAGTTACTTGTCCTGTCAATGTTTCATTTTGAGGCTGCTCTGAAAGGGAGGAGATTCTTTTATCCAGTAAGACCTGAACCATCAAAACCTCCACAACTCCCTCAGGAGAAAACCACATGGAAACTGTTGCCTATTGTCCAGAACAAGTCAGGGGCCACGAGGAAGCAGGGGAATGGGCGAGGGGACGGGGAGGGCAAAACGTCTACGAGAGCAGAGGCGGAGGGAGGGAGACAGAGACGAGTGACTCCTTGCTACACATCCTGACTCCTGACTCAGGGGAAAAGTAAAGAGCCTTTTGCATCACCTCTGCCCTCTGTGTGCAGGCCTGAGTGTCTATTAAACTTGCATTTCTGGTGGTGAACTGGTCCTTCCTGTCCTTCCCAGTTTTGAGGACGTAGCTAAGGGTTGCATCTGCGATGGGCATGGCACGCCTCTGCACTAACGTGCTCTTCTTTGCAGAGGGGAACAGTGTTACTTATTCATCCTCGTGGTACATGCTGTTTTCTATTCACAGGCACACTTTCTCACTAATCCCGCCACTCTGTTTCCTTGGACTCCGTGGTGACCAGCTGGTCCTGTGTGCAGGCAGCTGGTCGAGGCTGTGGAACAGCTAGTTGGCCAGCAGTGGAAACAAGCTCGTGACCTCCACCTCCTGAACTGAATGCTCCATCATCAGCTGAGCACGGGCTTGGGTACCTCAGAGCTGGGCAGTCAGCGCTCCAGCACTTACTGATTGTGAAAAATCAGGCAGGCTGCATGTCTTCACTCAAACTCAATTTTTCATCCATGAACTGGGAATAATAATTGCTCTCTCATGGTGATTTTGAGAGGATTAAATGAACTGAAATATGTAAAGCATATGCCTCAGTAACTAAATAAATGGACACTCTTTGGCACCCCCAGCAAAAAAAAAGCCAATATGACGCCCTTCCTTCAGATATAATTCTCACGTTTTCTGACCTGGGCCAGGAGGAGAAACAGCTGGCCACACTCTGAGTGTTGAGCAGCAGCAGCAGAAAAGCCTCCTTAAAATCAGTGTGTGCAAATAGGCGTGCAGGTGTTTATGGAAAACCTTGTACAAAATTTAAAGTAATCAGAGAATATCTCCCTTCTATCGCACCCCAGAGAATCCTGAGAACGTCTGTGCTTGGTAAAGCCTAAGTCTGACTCCTGGTTTGAGTCAAAGTTTCAACCTAGCTCTCCATTTCTCGTCTAGCAGTCTACACCGGATAAACTGTTCTTCCTTTTAAGTGATAGATCGCTCTATCCCATTACGTCCCTGTCAGAAACCTGGAGCATGCCCATATGCTTTCGCCGGGTGGTGGATGCTCTGGCCTTCATCTCAATTCCTCTAATCATGTTGAAGTTTCCCATCCTAGGATACATCTCACAAGACTTTCAGGGAATCTAAGAACTTTCTCTGCAGAGATAAAAATAAGGACACTGAGTCATTTCCTGTGTGGTTCTCTGAGTTCCCATATAAAGTTATCTACCGAGAACACCTTGCCTGGTCTAGCAAGTGGGCCTGCTTAATGTGGGTTAATGCTGGGGCCATTACTCACCATTAATTCTCAAGAGCTGAGATCAGGGAGGCAATCACTGAGTTCATCTGTAAAAAAAAATGATTGTAGTCATATTAAGGAATAAAAGGCTCTATGCGTACCAAATGACTGCAGATTACTTCAACAGAGTTGGGAGTATTTCATGGTGATGTTTACTGACCCCAAACTCTGAAAATGCCAGAGGGCAGGCAGTTTCGGGTTCTTAATTGTTTTACCCCTACAAGTGGTCATAGTTTTTCATTTACCACTTTCTTTTTCTAAATCTTTTAGTAGTCTGTCCTACTTTAAATTCCCCACTTGTTTTGATTTTTAAATAGAATTTGTGGTTTGAATTAAACCCTACTTTTTGGAAATCAACTTTATTTGAAAAAGATTTCCCTACAATTTTTTTTTCTACACTGCATTCATTGAGACAGAAAAGAGAAAAGAAGCCACACAGCTATTTGGGAGGTAAGTGCCTCTTTTAGGGAAAGCCTCTTTCTTTGTCTCTTGGGGAGCTTTGGCTGGGGCTGTGCCCTCTGGAGGAAGCCGGACTCTGGAAGCAGTCGTCCAGAACTGTGGGCATTCAGGAGTTATGCTTTAACCTACACCCAGGGCATCCGACCTTCCAGTTTTGTATTTGCCAACTGCAGGGAGAAACTGCTGAAATCTGTGGAGTTGTCATGACAGACGGGGCCATATGGAAAGTGCTGGAAAAATTCCTCCTTAGACTATAATTGCCTTGATGGGCAGAAACACTGTCTTCTATTCAGCTATGAAGTGTGTCTGACCCACAGTGCTTGAGGCACTGTTCAGGGTTTACTGTCCAAGGCCTCAAAGCAAAATTAAAATGGGGCATTGAAAATACTCTGCTTGGCTGAAGGAACCAATTATATTTTATTTCATTTCATTTATAGGGTCATGTTCCTTAATCCCTGAGTACACAAGGCGATGATATGAACAAAAAAAAAACAAAACTAGGAAATAGTTATATGGTTTATTTGTGCTCACACAGATGAAATTGCCTAGTGGATGCGTTGCTCCCTTCTGACGGAGCATCTGGGTGTCCTGGAGAGCACGTGAGCGTGGAAGGCAGCAAGGCTCTGCAGCAGAATGGTTAAGGCTCAGGCTCTGGAGCCAGACTGCCTGGGTTTGAGTTCTGATCCATAATCTTAACACCTCTGTGCCTCAGCTTTCTCATCTATAAATCACTACAATAAATGTACCTAACTCAATAGGTTATTATGAGGATTAAAGAAATTAATATACACATGTTTATAAGTGCTTCAAATAGTGCCTTACCCACAGTAAGCTCTATACACCTCTTAGTTGTAATTATTATTTTAAAGTTTTTTTTATCAATAAGAATCTAGGATTTTGTGCCATTAGCGTGATTCTCCAAAATCAAAAAGTTGATTGCAAATTTAGCAAATTCCCTCTCTCTCTCTCTCCTCTTCCTCCTCCATCCCCTTCCTCTCCCTCTCTCTGTTTCCCCATCCCCTTCATTCTCTTCACCTGCACTCTGGCTTTCCATCCACATTGTGATACTCGGTGTTTCCAGTCTTCCCTCTGTCGTCATGTTTGTAATGGCAGTGACGTGGGCAGAAGTGAGCCGCTGTGGAGGAACGGCAGGGCTGTGCCGACCACATCCCCTTACGGGAAGGCAGGAGCTTCAGTTGTCAGGGGCTCCCACCCCACACCTCCCCCCACGCTTATCCAGAGGAAGGAACATTTTTCTGTGTGGGGGTGGCATTCACGTTGGAAGGGGATGGTTGATGGTGTTATTTTCGTTCCCCACAAATGTGGATGTTTAAAATAGTGCTTTATTCAATCGGCATAAGTGACACATAGACTATGTATAGTGGTGGAAGTGGGCCTGGCAGGGGACGAGGGCCAGACCTCACCAAAACCAAGAGTCGTGGTTCTCCACTGATAGCACCAAGAGATCTGCTCTGAGGATGCCAGCACAGAAGCCCCGTCATGGGTTGCCTGGCAAACTCACTTGCACAAATACTGAATTGTCTGAAATGGATGTACCTCAGAGCCAGTGAACTGGGCTTTTGGCTTCATCTCCATGGGGCATGCCAGCGGGTCACATTTCCTCTCTGAGCCCCGCTCTGAGCCGCACTGCACTCCTGGAGGGTAAGTGCATTCGCTGTTTTCCTGCCTTTTGACTCGGCGCCCTGCAGCTCTGGAATTCAGCCAGTGTAACCGAATCAGGAGGCTGCAGCTCAGGCTATATTTAATTGCAGGTTTATTGTCTTGCCACGCTTTTAGAAGCCTAGGGAGCTTTTCTGAGCTTGATTAGATATTGCAGGCATTTGAAGTAGTGTCAATGTTGACCCCACGTGCTCCTTTTTACTGACCATAGTTAAAAGTTTACGCAAAGCGTTATGGTCTTCAAAAATTGCCCTTCTGCACTTGGAGTCAACACAGGGAGGACCCGAGAAGGGAGTCTTTCTACTTTGAAGCAGACTGCTTCACAGAGCAGAACTTTGGGAAAGAGGGATGGAATGTTTTATTCCTATGAAAAGCGTTATTACCAGAACTCATCTGATTGGAGATGAAAGAGAAAGAAAAGGCACAGATTTTGAGGAAAACATAAAGTTTACCATATGCCCAAGGGAGATTTTGAAATCTCTCTGGATTGTCCTTAATTGATTTGCAATGCAATGCAGAATTTGAATTTTATTTAAGAACAAGGGAAAAAAATGCATTCAATCAGACTTGGAAATGAAAGACGGCAGTGAGCAAAGAATAATTTCGTACTTGCTAGACGTGTCTCTACTAGATTGCAGGGAACATTTGGTTGATTTGAGTTAGAACCCACACGCCTCCTCCACCCCCAGCCTTCTCTTTTCATCTTGAAGCCTCTTCTCTCCACGCTCAAGTGTGGTTTCAGCATGACTAGGGAATAGACACTAAAAATATTTCTGGAATGACGTGACCCACTCTCGCCCCATCCAGGAAAGGGACAAGGCTTCACAAGAAACAGCACATGCTTTCCTTTCATTTCTGGGAGGCTCGGGGTCGACCTACAGATGCTGCTCCTCCCGTGGCCGATGGCGTTCAGACTCCTAGCTGCCGACGGTGCCAGGCAAACAACTGGACAGAACAGCGCAGCCACAGGAAGCTGGCCACAGTCTCGGCCAGAGCAGCAGCCCCCCAGGCACAGACCACCTCTGCCACCCAGTCCAGGAGCCTTCCCACCTCCCTCAGCCTTGCCCCGGCCCCGCCAGAGGGGCTGAAGAACTGGGAGGTGGTGGCAGCAGCGGCAGTAGTGCCTATAGCCTTGGGGCCAGTCCAGGCACGTGGGACCCTGCTTCGGGCAACTCTGCAGCCTCTCCAGGGCCAGGGAGGGACCCAGGACAGCCGCAGAGCTCACCACTGTCTCTTCCTATCGCTGAAACCTAGGCGAGGTCTCAGAATGGAAGCCGCCACTCCTGAGCTGAAACCGCAGGCCAGACTGCGGGAGGTGGGGGACAGGGTGAGCGGAGCTCAAGACAGTCAGGAGCTGAAGCAGCAGCTGCGGCGGCTGCCCAAGCCACCAACCTCCTCCCAGCGAGAAAGGAGACATGCGGAGATGTGCGCTTCAGCTGGAGTCCTGAGTGAGAGTCCCCGGACCATGAGCCTTTCTCTGGAGTGCCGGCCCAGGGATCAGAGGGCCCCTAGGAGTCCCGAGGAGAAAGCACAAGATGAACCCAGTGGTCAAGAGTGCGAGGCTCCAGCCTCCCGGAAGATTCCTGCTTCCTCAGAACTCTCCAGATCCCAGCTCTCCCACACTGAGGAGGGCAGCAACGTCTCTTCTTACTCCTCCTCTTCTTCCCCCGTGGACAAAGCAGAAGAAGGTGGCCTCTTCAAGATGGATGATACCACCACACCAACAGGGGCTCTGGCCACCTCGTCTTCATCTTTAGGCTTTGAGAGTGACAGTGGTGAGAGCGCTGTGAGCTGCCAGCCCAGCGGAGGAGGAGGAGGGGGAGGAAGAGGAGGAGGGGGAGGTGGGGGAGGGGGAGATGCAGCCGAGTGCAGGGACATTATTGCCAAGTCTCAGGGCAGCAGAGACCCCCCGAAAAATGAGGAGGCGCACTACATCACCACCCACGAGATCCAGCTGAGTGAGGTGGAGCAGGACATGGATTTCGACGTGGGACTGGCCTCTCGCTTGGATTTCGAGGACAACAACGTCATCTACTCATTCGTGGACTATGCTTCCTTTGGTGGCAGCGACGAGACCCCGGGGGACGTCACCACCGCGACCGAAGAGGACGACGACAACAGCTGCTACCTCAGCACCACTCCTAGCACCACCGCCACCCGGACACCCAGCCCCACCAGCAGTGACGCCGCCCGCCCCAGAGTAGGCAGCAGTGGTCGCAACACCAGCAGCACGGAAGTGGGCAGCGGTCCCTCCGACAGTGACCCCACTCCCCCGCCCCCCGGGCCTGGCACTGCCACCCCGCGGGAGCCCTTGTCCGAGCCCCCGGACGCAGCTTCAGGGGCAGCCGCCGCCGCAAGCAGCTGTGCGAGCGCGGCCAGCCAGATCCTCCTATCAATCAAGCCGACTTCCCGGGCTATAAATGAGCCTAGCAACGTGCGTGCAAAGCAAAACATTATTCCTGCTGCCAAGCATGAAGGCGACATGAGCCTCCGCGTCTCCACAGCTGCTGAACGCAATTCAAGTTCGCTGAAGCAAGACCCGGCTGCAGCCGTGGCTCAGGACCATGCGAAGAAGTTCATCGCCGTCCCTGCCCGTCTGCAGACCCGGTGCGGAGCCATCCGCGCCAAGGAGCTGGCGGACCACTCCAGCGGGGCCTCCAGCGCCGTGAGCGAGCTGGACGACGCCGACAAGGAGGTGCGCACCCTCACCGCCCGGGCCTTCCGGAGCCTCGCCTACCCCTACTTCGAGGCTCTGAGCATCAGCTCCCGGGAGTCCTCCGCGCTCTCCGAAGTCGGCTTCGGGCGTTGGTCGACCTTCCTGGACTTAAAATGTGGCGGGGTTGGAGCCCGGGTGGAACAGAGCCTCCTCAGGAGCAGTGCGGCCTCGGCGGCCGCAGGCCTGAGGAAGGGAGGTGGGGCCAGGACAGCCGCAGACCAGCTCTACGTCCAGTCCAAGAAGTCCCAGACCAAGGCCCTGGAGTTCGTCGTCAGCAAAGTGGAGGGGGAGATCAAACACGTGGAGACGCCGCTGTGTTTCCAGAAGCAGGTCCAGACGGGCTCCCGCGTGGTCACCCTTCTCGAGCCTCTGAATTTACGCAGTGAGAGCAAAGCCAGCTCAGCCGTGGGGCCCTGCAGGGCCCCCAAAGTCTCCAGCAAGGGCCCCGGATCGGTGTACACAGACGATGGCTCCGAGACGTCAGAGAGCAGCAAGCCTGCCGCCCGCGCTGACGGCCCCCAGAAGAAGTCCAAGTTTGCTTCCAGTCTGCTCAAAAATGTCATCTCCAAGAAAATGCAGCGGGAACACGAGTTCAAAATGGAGAGGGGAGAAGTCACCGACACCTCCCAACATCACCTCTCCAGCACCCCCAAGGAGACAGAGGGCCCGGCTGGGGGGGAGAAGCCGCGGGAGAGGGGCCTGCAGAGGCAGAGTTCCCGCCACTCGGAGGCCGGCTCTGAGTACACGGTGCTCAGCGTGTCAGATGCAGGGGGCGAAGGGTCCGTGGCCGGCTCCAAATCCCCAACTTTCAAAGCCAGTGCACCTCGGGAGAGCAGTACAGGCTCCGGCAGAAATCTCGCTGATGCACACACAGAAGTGTGTGAAATTAAAAAGAGTGCATCCGAGACTGTCAAGGGCATCTTCCTCCGTAGTCAGAACAGCGCATTCCGGTCATGGAAGGAGAAAGAGGCAGAGAAGAGGGAGGAAAAAGCCCCCATCGGGAAGCTAAAACTCCCCAAAGGGGGCGACTGGAGGGCCGATCTCGGGGAGATCTCTGCCAGCAAGTCCACCATCATGTCTCGCCTCTTTGTCCCCAACATCCAGCAGACCCCCAAGGACAAGCAGCCAGGGAAGCAGGCCACCAAGTACCCTGCTGCCCAGGCCACCTCCACGGCGGTGATCAGGCCCAAGGCTCCGGAAATCAAGATCCGGCTAGGGAGCGTGCAGCAGCCAAGCTCCGACTTCAACATTGCCAAGTTGCTCACTCCCAAACTGGCCAGCGGCAGCGCCTCTAACCTCTTCAAGACCATTGAGGACAACAGCAGAACGCAGCAGAAACTCTTCCGGGGGGACAACCTGGAAAAAGTGCCCCAGTTCCAGGTGCGAGATGTCAGAGACAAGTCCAAGGCCCAAGGCCCCCTCCACCAGGTGAGAGACGTCAGGAAACTAATCAAAGGGTCAGGGGACAGCAGTGACAAGGGCAGTGTGACCCCAGAGCAGGGGCTGACTGGGCCCAAAGCCAGGCCGCAGGCTGCTGCAGCGGGCGGGTCGGGATCCCTGTCCCCCATGGTGATTACCTGCCAGGCTGTGGTGAACCAGAGGGAAGACGGCGCAGCCCGCGAGCTGAGGGAGCACCTGGGCAAAGGTGGAAGCAGCAGGGTCTTGGATTCCTCCTCCCCTGAAGGGACAGTCTTGGTTCACAGGGCATCTGGCAGGCTGCCCGTGGCCACCATCGCCCCCAATAAGCCTGAGCAGGGCTCTTACCTGCCTGTGCTCAAAATCGTCTCCAAGGCATCTGCTCAGAAGACCCCAGAGAAGGCCAAGGATGAGGAGGGCAAGGAGGAAGGGAAGGGCCCGAAGCCATCCCGGAACGCCCTGGAGAAGCTGACCGCCGCCGTGAGGTCCATGGAGGAGCTGTACAGCTTCAACAGGAACGAGTGGAAGCGCAAAAGTGACCCCCTGCCCATGATGATCGACAGCCACGTCCTGTCGCTCATTGCCAGTGAGGAGAGGGAAGGAGCCGGGGGTGCCGAGGGGGACCCCAACAAGATGGCCAGACGTCTGGGTGAGGGGGAAGAGCGGGGTGCCGGAAACAAAGGCGGAGTGGTCCTGCGAGGGGCTCCCCTGGAGCGTCTGCAGCGCAGAAACTCCAATCCGAGCTCTGAGAGCGTGTCGGCCCGGGCGGCGGCCTTCGAGAACCTGGCCAGGGAGAGGCCCCGGTCGCTGTACATTCCGCCCGCGCCCAAGGAGGTGGAGAGAACCCCACCCCTGCAGCCCCTCCCCCCACTCCCCAGCAACCGGAACGTGTTCACAGTGAGCGCCAGCAGCACCCAGAAAACTGGGGGTGTCGCCGGAAAGTTCCCCCAAGGACCTTCTCCAGAGAGTCCTTCAGCCGCAAAGGGCCTCAAATCGCAGGGACTCCGGTCCCTCAAGATCTCTCCGGCCACCCGGGCACCTCTCGATGAGGTGACCAACAGCAAAAATGGCAGCAATTTGGAAAAGAGCAACAGTGATTGTGAGAATTACCTGACCATCCCCCTAAAAGGAAGCTCTGCCGCTGGGGAGCTTCCAGGCAGGCCAGGGGCTGGGAGGGAGGGGCCCCCAGTCTCCTCGGCGGCCACTCTCTGCAGCTTGCCCCCGCTGAGTGCCCGAAGTCAGGTCCCCAGTAGCCCCAAAGGCTCTCAGGTCAGTGGAACCAGCCGGCCAGCTTGGCGTACCAAACCCGACAACCTCCGGGAGACGGTAGCTGCCCCCGCGGGGCCACAGAGCCCCGAGCACCCCCCTCCCACCATCTACCACCAGCAGCTGCTGCCCTTCACCCTGCAGGGGGCCCAGCCCCAGGTGCTCTGCTTCTCCCCACCTGGCATGCCTGCCCCCGCACCTGCAGGCCCGGCTCCGGTCCCCACAGACCCCTTCCAGCAACCCCAGCCTCAGCAGACCCAGCGTAAGATGCTCCTGGATGTGACAACTGGCCAGTACTATCTTGTGGACACACCGGTACAGCCTATGACCCGGAGACTCTTTGACCCCGAGACAGGGCAGTATGTGGACGTGCCCATGACCACCCAACAGCAGGCTGTGGCTCCCCTGTCCCTCCCTGTGCCTCCCTTGGCCCTGAGTCCCGGTGCCTATGGACCCACTTACATGATCTACCCTGGGTTTCTGCC
The DNA here is from genome assembly GCF_037783145.1 of Equus przewalskii. NCBI lineage: Eukaryota > Metazoa > Chordata > Mammalia > Perissodactyla > Equidae > Equus > Equus przewalskii. Next base: position 39,702,712 of record NC_091833.1, read on the forward strand.
CACGGTGCTACCCACCAACGCCCTGCAGCCCACACCAATTGCTCACACTCCAGGAGGCGGTGAGCTCTCTCCCATGGCGGCAGAGCCCCCCAGCAAAGAGGCAGCTGCGACATTCACCGAGGTCCCATACTTCATGGCCTCTGGTCAGGCTCCCGCCTCCTCTTCCTCCTCTGCCCCAGCAGCCACATCCCAGCTGGTGGGGGCCAAGGGCTTCGCCCAGCTGCACGGCAAGCCTGTCATCAGCATCACTTCGCAGCCCTTGGGGCCACGGATCATTGCGCCCCCTTCCTTTGACGGCACCACCATGAGCTTTGTGGTGGAACACCGATGACGAGCAGTCACCAGAAAACAGAGCAGAGTGGAGCAGCTGCTGGTGAGTGAATGTTACTTTGATAATCAGGTTTAAGAGATTAAGAGGAATCCTATTTCTTTGTGTTCGAAGCGGCAGGTTTACAGCAGGGAGGCTGTCTAGAAATGGGGGCTTTGGAAGAATAGAGCAAAACCCCATCAAATTATTAAAGAGCTAATTTTCTTGCCAAGCTTCCTCCTCTCCCACTCCTCAGCCCCCGCTCTGGCCTCTCCCCTTTGACCTTTTCCAACTGCCTGAGTGTTTTTCCCACCCGGAGTGGGAGGGAAGTGCACCTTGATCTGTCAGGTTTGCCTTTGGTGAAGGTTGGCAGGGAAAGAAACGAAAACCTGGTCCGGATTTCATGGGGTGAACTTCACTCTATTCCTGGCAGTGCAGTGACACCAGGCAGAACACCCTGAGAGATCACTGGGGACGCCGTTATCTGGCTGCTCCTCAGAAGGAAGGAGAGTCAAAGACTGACATTTTCTCATCAGGGAGTTTTCTAAAGTCTGCAGAAAGGCTTGTCTTCTGCCACCGCATCTCCCTCTTGGTTTCTTATACAAAGAGACTATATTTTTTAAGGTCTGGTTTTTCTGTTTTCAGACGATCACAAGATCAGAATACTTTTTCGAGTCTTTAAGGTATCCCACGCGCACACACACACACGGCTTCACAGCTACCAGGAGCTGCAGCGGCTCCTCAGATGGGGCTGCTGTGCTTGGTCCAGTCTGTTCAGACTGGATCTACTGCGCTCTGCTCATCCCTCCCAGGCTCCTTTTCAGATCTGCGTTCTCTCCCTGCAGAGAAGAATCGCTCCCACTGCCCCTCTAAGGGAAGTCAGATAAAGTAGATTCCTGACACCTGGTCAACCCAAATTCACAGGCAGGAATCCTTGCTGTAAACACAGTCCATGGAACTTGAGAGGAAGTGCGAGCTTGGCTTGTCTGAACCAGGACACTTCAGGTCAGACGTGTAAGATAGGGGCCACCTTCAGATATGAGTACAAAGGTGTCAGCACTGCGGAGACAAATTTGTCCCCTCATTCTCCTGTTCTCTTCAGATTAGGACGGGCTGACATCATAAATGCTTCTAGGACTTTTACTCCTTGATGAGATCATACTGAAGCAAGAAAGGAGATGGAGAGGAGAGAAACCCTTTCTATGCTTATATGAAAGAAATAAGCCATTTCTCTTTTCTGAACTGAAAAAGAACAGAGGAATGTCGTTTCTTTGTGCAGTGAAGTAGCCTTCAGTTAGGAGGTAGGTCGTGGGATGAGACTGGCGTGTGCTCTTGGGCCTGCAAACTCCCGGCACTCGTGATACTCAGGCGTCAATGAAACTGCTCCTCACAATTTATCTGAATGTCAGATGATAGAACAGGGCATTGCAAGGTATAAAACCTTTTCAAATTAGAGGATTGTTACTGCGTATCACGTTTACTGAACTACAAGGCTGCATTAGGCCACGGTTTAAAACTTCTTGGCTCTTTCTCTAAGAATTCAGGTGAAAGCACAAACCTCATTGTACTTGCAATCTAGAAGTAGACGGCTTGATTCCTTCCTCTCCAAGAGTGTGCACCAGGCGCTGTGTGAGGATCACAAAGAAAGAGGGGATTAGGAAGACTGAGAATGAATAGTGCATCTTTTGTCTGATGTAGAAAACAAAGAAAAATTCAGTACGCATGCAGAAACGACTCAGAATTAGAGAATTCGTTTTGCAGAAGGAAAAGAGTAGCCTCTAGACGAATGCCTTGTAATCTTCTGGCCAGGTGGTCTGTTTACCTGAGACTGTTTTGCAGCAGCTAATCCCGCGAGGCCTTTGCGTGAGCTGTGGAGGCGCAGCAGCCCGGGGAGGGGAGGGCGGGCAGCCCGCGGGCCGGGGCACGGTGCCCTCTCAGCAGCTGCCTCGGGCCTTCCTCCTGTCTGCTGAGTCTGGAGAGATTAGGCCTGGAGCTGCTTCCGTCAGACACAAACATAAATCAGAGTTTTTAGTATTCGAGATTTGAACAGTGATTGTTTTGAAAGTTGTTCCCTTTTTGAGAGTATAGCCTTTATTTTTGTCTACAGCCCTAAAGGGCACAGAAAGACAAAACCTGGCTTCGCGATTTAAGAAGACTAGTCAGAAACTAATGATTAGTTTTTTGTGTACAGGCAAAAATCTAATTATCCTAACTCAGATTACTAACTAAAATCCTTCAAAACTCACCTTCTTGAAAGTTCTCTGCCGTTTTCTAAAGAAAAGCCAGATAAACAAAAGAGTGTAATTTTTTTCCTTGTGTGAAAAAAATTTTAACGCTGTTCAGATACATCAAAAAAATACACTGTACACACTCATTCATCAACTGAGGCTCATACGGGCGGTCGGGTGAGAAGTCTTGGAAGCTGGTTTCAGTTCAAGATTTCCTTTGAAAACTAGACTTATCCCGGAGATTTTCCTTGAGGTAGGATAGGGTTTTACGTGCTCCCTTCTGCTAAGAAGTCCCGTAAATGATTTCATCCAACCACAACATTTCAGAGAGAATACTGGGACTTAGAAACAAACGGTTTTGCTGAGGTCCCCGGACAGTGAGAGAGCCAGGACCCGTGGACTGGCTCCTGGCTCCTGGGCCACCCCAGGCTCCCTGTGGGCTGCTCTGCGTGTCCCTCAGTAGGAGCCCGGAGCAAAGGAAGGATGGCAGAGGAGCCTAACGAGTTCTAAACCGGTAGCCAGGACACCTGGGAGCTACTCTCTGCCTCTCTGGACATTTGTAACACGAATGTTTGAACGAAATGCGCTAATTCTCTCATTCATTCAACAAACACAAATTACATGTTTACACTCTACCAGCTGTAGTCTACTCCCGTGAGGCTGTAAATGCACATGTGACCTGGTGTTGGCCCACAAGCCAGGAGCCTGCGCCAGCACAAGGACACACCCCAACACACAGAACTGCAAACCCGTCCATCAAGTCCTGTCTTAACCGTTAAGATTCCCTCCGGCTCAAATAATAAATATTTCATCCTGTATTTTCAGCTGTACATTGTGATAGGAAGATTTGCTTCTTCCTCCTGTATATATCTGGGCATAACCAGCTGTTGTTATCTTTCTTTGATTATTCTGTTATGAATTTCCCTTAGTTTTGCTTTCGTAGGTGGGTCTTCCGAGTTCTCTTCTTCCTGTGGTCAGTCTTGCGGTACTCCTCAAATTTTGCCATGTCACGGCTCATCTAAGAAGCTAAGTCGTGATAGTATTTATTTTACTGTCACATAGGAATGACATTGCACGCTGTGGACCATCACAGCCTGGCACCCGGGGCCGGGGATGGATAGCCACGGCAGGAGCCGTTCGCCACACGTCAGTGTGCAGGGAGCCCAGCTGCAAAACCTCACTGCTCTCTCCTTCTTGCCGGGTCTTTTCTGTTTTAGGCCTTTGTGGTTGGTTGATTTTTGTTTTGAAAGTCCCTTCTTCACAGGATCTTAGATGTCTTTTCTGATGAAATTTTTTTGTTTTAGTTTTCTGTCATTTGAGGCACGTAGCTAGATTTTTCCTTCCCCAATGTATTGTCTCATACTTTCTCCTGCTCACCCACTTAGATGCCATTTTATTGTTTTAAAATTTTAATTGAGACTTGATACTAAATGCCATTTACAAGGGCATAAAGATAAAATATGTAATAATAACAAAGGAAAACTTTAATTGGTGCCGTGCCTGCTGCTTAGTGGGTTTTACCAATTGTTTTGTTTCATTTGAATGTCTTTTTTTCCCTGTGGGCCTATCCTTTGGTTCCTTCATTTCTGATCGTGCTTTATATTGCTCCTACATCACTGGTCTTTCTTTTCTCCTTACTTCCTGGGGTTATTTCTCCCCCTGAGTGGAGCCCCGCATGTCAGCAGCTGTAGGGGAAAGAGGCCGGGCCCGGACTCAGGGGCAGTTACCTTTGTAGAGAGTTCCAGGGGGCCCAGCAGGGCCCTTCGATCATCAAACCTTGTCCCCTGTGTTCAAATTGCAGGAGGAGCTTGGGGCTCAGAGAGGTCAAGTAAACCTTCTTAAGTCACAGTGTGCCTTTGGGGCCGAGTTGGACTCAAAACCTGCATTGTTCCAGACCAGAGTGTCTTTTCCGCCCGCTTCTTCCTTATTGCTCTCCAGGCCCCTCTCTGTTTCCCCCCCAGGGCCACTCTGCCTTGGTGGTCCTCCTTCCTGGAGTCTGGCCCGCTCGTTTGCTTCCCTCCTTTCTTCCTGGGCCATTTGCTGGAGAATTCACTTTTTGTTCTTTGCTTTTTTGTTTTTTTTTGCTGTTTTGTTTCTTATTGTGGTTTTACCTTTCCCATTCACTTCAAGTTGATGTAGTTTAATGCCCCATCTTACTTTTTTCCTTCCGCTTTGTCTGTAGTTTGTTTTTGTCACAGACTGGACGGCTTAACCGGCAGGGCCCCTGCCAGCTCCCTCACCTGCACATTCTATGCAGCTTCGTGCACGAGGCCAGGTGGCTGGGCTGCAGACTCCAATTTCATTTTCAGTTCATTCCACAATTGCATTCCTGAATCAGTTCATTTATTTCTATTTTTTTTCCTAGCTTGATTGTGGCTTCCTCTCCCAATTATTATATATAGCTGCTGTTTTCTTTTACTGTCTTCCTGGTGTCATTTTTGCCTTTTCTTTCCTCACTTTCTCTTTTCTTAGATTGTAGCTTTCCTCTGGCTTATTATTTTGTGGCTTTCTCCATAATTTTATTGCCTTTATATTTTCCTCTCTACCCTCTGTAAATTAACAAAAAATGAAAAGTAATAGCTAATGTATATTAATCATTTATTGTGTACCAAGACTTAGCATCATGCCATTTGATTCTTTAAACTAGTAGGTACTAAATTTATTCTTATTTGATGAATGAGAAAATACTTGTCCCAGATCAACAGGTCACCTACAGCCAGGCCCGTTGAGCTCCGGGCCGGTGCTCTTGCACATGACCCCTGTGTGCCCACTTCTCTTGCTCTCTGCCCTCTACGTCTCTGTTCCTTGTTGTGAATTGTTCCTCTTCTCTTGTCTGGAAAAAGGGGGAGGGAACAACCTGAGAAGTTGACCCTAAATCTGACAATGTCTAGCATATACTAAGCCTCTATGTGTGTTTTTCTTTTGATTAAGAAATTAGCTATCCTTAGTCATTAGAACATTGTATGCCCCAAAGAGAGACAGTTTCAGCACTTCTAGCGGCTGTGGCTCCCAGTGGTGGGGAAATTGTGCACGTTGGGAGGGGCTGCTGTGGGTGCCCCCCTGAGAGGGGGATCCCTCCTGGATGGCAGTGGGTTCATGCACTTTAGTTTCAGGGGGGCTGTGTGGCTTTGACTGCAGTCCAAGTATGTGCATCTTGGTGTCAGGCTGCCTCTGCTCAAGTTCGGATACTCTTACTACTCTGGACAAGTGATTTACCCTCTCCGGAGCTGAGTTTTCGCAACTGTAAAACAGGGATACCCTGCAGGAGTGTTGTAAAGATTGAATTATAAGACCATTACAAAGGACATACTACCCAGGACGTGGCAGGTTGTAAGAGTTTAGTCTCCCTGGGAGACTAGAACCTCATACATGCCTCAGGACCCCCTCATCTCAGGCCTTAGCAGGGGCCTTGGCCAGGGCAGAGAATCAGCGCTTGTCCTTGTGAACGTTCAGGCAGCCTCAGGGGCCCAGACCCGGGATTGCTTTGCATTTTCCCAAACTGGAGGCAATGCCCACAGCTCTGCGGCCCCCTTTGAGCTGGCTGATCCCTTGGGGCAGGCCAGCTGGCAGAGGTCAGGGTACTCTAGTATCCCCCAAGGCTTTCCAGAATGTTATACAACACTGTGCATGGCGTGCCAGCTGCCTGTGGTGATTGTCCTCTCTGTCTGGGCACAGGCCTGTGTGGAGCAAGGGAAAATCTGGCCCAGCATCCCTGCTGAACTGTGTCGTGTGTTCTGGTCCTAAAGTCACTGGAAGTTATCCAGGCCACACTGCCTGGTCACACGGCATCTTTACTGACTTCTTCATGATCCTCTGATAGGTTAAACTGGACATTTTTATTATTTTATTCTTAATAGGAATTGGAGTAAAACTTTATTACTTTCAAGATTTCAACCCAAATTCCTCTGCAGTTAATGTGAGCAGAAGCATTATCCTGTGAATGAAGACAAAAGCAATATCTAGAGTCTGGATGCCTAAAAACAATGCCAGTAGCTGGTGTAGTCCAATTTCTCCTCCCGTGCTTGGTCTGCTCTCCCCGTCCTGTCATCCTGTCATGTGCTCTCTCTCTCTCTCTGTCTCCCCTCGGTGTCAGGGAGGGAGTCCTTATGAACCTTGCTTCCTGACTGGTCTCAGCCTGAGCTGTTGTTAAATCCTTGGATTTGCACGGAGATGACTCTTCTTGGTCTTTAATTTTCTTTTCCTCCCCTCGTCATTACATTTTTTCCCCTGTTGCTGCTCTATATGTCCTAAGGTCCAAAAACTTAAATTTGCAGATGAGAAGTTTCCAAGCCTACAACGGTCCCTTTCGTCTAGAAGGTCGTTCCTCAATATAAAATACTAAAGAATAAAATAAACAAACATGAAATATATACATGCGAGCTGTAAAAGCATAATTATTCTCATAGACCTCTTTTTTCTTAAGCATATATTTAACACAGGTCAGTTCCAGGTGGCAGGATTTGAAATCTCCTTGGCCGCACGGATCTGATTGCAGATAATTGATTAGATAGCCATTATTTGATCCTTCTTGGAGGTTATTTTTCACGTGATAGTCTTCTTAATCCCTAACAAACATTACCTGTAGGCCACTCTATTTCTGTCTTCATAATATTATGTTCAAATATCAACTCTCAAATGTTAAAAAAAAGTGTTCTTTAGGCAAAGTTCTAGTAGATATCCTATATGACAGAGATCAACAGAAAGAAAAGGGCTAATTTTCAGTAAGCTTTTGAACATGTCAATGCTTAAATTACAATGGATTTAGCTAAATCATAGACTCTAACCAGTATATCTCATTTTAGACAAAATGCACTATATGAAATTCAATATAATTTAGGTAGTGATCATTCACTTCACAAGAATTCTCAGTGCAGTGTTCACTCATTTAACTAGATTAATAACTCATGGCAAATTTCTAATCTTTCAATTTAATCTAGGTCTCATTTCATCTTAGGAACATATCTCTTACCCTATTTTATCCCTGCTGTGGATGATTTCAATGAAACTAAATATTTAACTCTATAATCATTTGTGAATAGTTGATTGTGTTTAGTTCAAGCTAAAGTGAGCTTCCACTGTGAGCAGTTTCTTGAGGTCAGTATACCGTCTGGAGATTCAGAAACACGTTTGCCAAACATGTAAGTGTGAAATTCATCATGACTAATATTGAAATTAGTCAAATAGTTAAATAAAATGTATTTTGATGTTTTTCTTGCTTCTTTAAAAGTGAGATTTACTTTTAGAACTGACAATTTTTTCTTTGTTTATTTATAGGAGCAAGAAAGAAAGATGGATGGTTCTGCTTTAATCTGAAAGTTGCATTGTAACAGCGCTAAGAATTCATCTGAAAAACTTCTTCTACATGTGTTACTCTTAGTTTTTGCTTCTTATAAAACAAGTGTGTAAGTTTCTATATTTTCTTGAACAACCCCGTTAAGACAGTTTGTGTTATTTTAGTTTTACTAAGCTGATTGAATGGTTGCATTTTTCCTGTGTAAAACTTTCTTTTTATACTTTAATACGGGATAGAAACTTTCTATTTGTCTTTCCCTCCTGCATTCATGACTAGGCAAACAATCTCTTAAGTGTTCTCATGGTTCAATCAAAACACACGACAGAATGAGCTTGGTTCTGTTGTAAACCAAGCCAGCAAACCAATATTTGGATCACAAATCTCCTTATAGTTTCTTGGAATATATCAGGACTAGTTGGCAGAGTTGTAGCACAAGTCTGCATTTTAAATATGCTGGGTCTGCATTTTGAATCAATACCGGCCAAGCCTAGTCATTCTCTTGGTTATGTTTTAATGTTCTTTTATTTGGTTTAGCATGATTTCAAATGTGGTTGTGAAAAACAGTGATTTTAACTTTTGTGCTTTGCTTAAATTTTCCCATTTGTACAATGCCATGACACTCTTTGTTCCCTTAAAATAGAATGGCTTGAAATACTAGAGAGCCAGCGATTATTACATTTAGAATGAAGTTCTTAGTCTCAGAAAGGTATAAAATATCCATTTCTCTCTAGGAATCCAACCTTTGTTATGTGTGTACGGCATTATTTTTCTTCCTCAATGATTCCCTGCATAGTTGCATACTCCTGCCTCCCAGGCATTGTTTGGAGTGTGAAGAGAGACTTGTTGGGGTGGTAGAGTAGAATGTAAACTCTGATTCAGTGGTTCCGATTCTCTGCAGCCCTAGACACACCAATAGCAGTGACCCAGGATCGCATCACTTGTTCCTTACGGTCTTAAGAGATGTTGAGAATCCAAATCACAGAATCGTTCATCAACATGCAATGCTGCCTCAGTTGTAACCCAGTTCTGAAGGTTATTTTAGTGAGCGTTCACAGTGAGTCTTGAAGAATTGATTGAACGGATAAATATTTAGCTTGTCATCATTAATAGTATGTCAATATATGTTTGACAAATATTACATTGAAATATTTCTTACTTTTTAAAAGAATAACTTGAAGGTTCTCCCAGACTTTCTTTAAGGAATCTGCTCTTATTTATTTATTTGTTCAAAGATAAAGCATTCTGGTAATTTTTTAAAAAGCCTTATTTTGATTTTAATGATCATTAATATTGGTTTCTGCTTAAAATTGCTTCCTGAAGCCAGAGTTTTATGCTGCTTCTTGCTGAGGGTGTGAGTAAAAGCTCTGAGGCTGGTTTGTGTCATCTCATGACTTCGTGGCTGTGCCCCCCATATCATTTAGACTTTTTTTAAGAAAAAGAGCTCAATTTCACTTCCAGGGCTCTCCATAAAGGAATTTTACCCTAAAAAGAAGTTCTGTGGGGTAAAAGGAAAGATTTGAGGTAGAAATACTCAGCTCTGGTCACACGTTGATCAGTCATGGAGCTGGTGAGCTGTGAAATGAAGCGAGAGCCTCTGAGGCATGAATCATGAAATGTGAAATGGCCTCCGTGTACAGAAGAGAGGCCCTCATGCCATATTGGGGAAAGCATCCTTCCCCTGTCATCAAGGTCGTCTTACCCAGCTCCATCAACAGAGTCGCCTCAGAACTTACTTCACCTTTCACCACTGGGGAACTTCTCTTGCAGCGCCAGCCCTTCCTCATGTTCAGTAGAGACTGGCTGGGTATGAGGTCATTCAATATTGAAACAAGAAAGGAGAATCAATTGCGAGGATCTCAAACCTGTAATACTCAGAGCAGCGCCATGAAATCTCAAGTATCTGAACACATTAATATAGGATTTGGGTGGATACTGTCAGAATTAACAAGACTGTTTTAAGACTGCCTGTGACTTTTAGGAAAACCCAGTGGTCATGTTGAGTGTCAACTGCTTGCCAGGTCTTCAAAGAGACATCTCCTTCTCTAGAAAATATGGTAGAGTTCTTACCTATCTGGGGCCTGGGGTCCTCATAAGCTATTTATCATGATTTATCACCAGCAGATCTGAGCCTTAAATTCTCACATTGAGGTAAACTAGGACAGAAACTAGGAAAGAAAGGAGAACTTTTCATTTGTTGGTTTTGTCAGAGAAGCCATGTCCTCTGAGAAGCTGCCAAGGATGTAGTAAATGCTCAAGTGGTTAAAAATAGAGCTTTAAAGTAATAGTCAATGAACGCCATGTCATCTATGGATAATGTAATGGTTCTCTATTTTTCATCAAACCATGAAAAAACAAACCAAAGCTGCTAGGCCATTTACTACCTCAGGTGATAGAGAGGAACGTTTTAAAGACATTAGGTCAATCTAAATGCTCATTTTCAGTTTATCATTTCTTTAGGTTGCATTTGATATTTGAATGAAGTGGTTTTCTCCTTCCTTTTTCAACCAAAGTTAAGTGGAATAAAACAAGAGTCTATGAAGCTTTCTGACCCATAAGATTATTACCCTAACAATGTCCCTTTAACTACTGAAATGTCCTTTTATGTTTTATGTACGCAAAACCATTAATAAAGCATGCAGCGTTTCCTAAATAGTGCCTTGAACTTGAAGCTAATTAGAATTGCAGAGTCTGACTTTTCCCTTTTCCTCTCAGGTTTACATGTTTGACTCAGTTTTCCGGAGAAACCACAGGGCATTGTGTTTAGAAATCTTGACCAATTTCCTCTTTTCACTGTTGGCTAAATGATCAGGTTGAAATAGGCTCCATTTGAATTGTTTTTGGAAAACTGAGCACATTTGTAACCATTATGAAAATCTAATTCACCAGAATGTATTCTCTTCAAAGCACTCACTGAAATTGCCCTCAGGATGAAATGAAGCCCAGTTACCCAGTTAGTGACTTAACATATAGGCTCTCCGTATGTCTGTATATGTCTGTGTGTATATGGCTCTCTATATATCATTGAGTAAATAAGCTAAAACAAATTACACTTTGACATCTTTATGATAAATCTCAAATGTTAATGCACGTTTCAAATTCATCCTTATATCACTATGAAATATCTAGTAATATAAATTTCTTTCTTAATTTCATATTTGACTTTATTATCCTTGCCATTAATGACTTAATGCGTTTTAATTATTTTCGTACTCCATGTGTTTGCTACAAATTGAATGCTCATGCTACCTGAAATAATACTTTGGACTGCAGGACAGTATTGATTCCTAAGTAGATGAACTATAATCTCATGAGAATTATATAGATATATAGAGATAATCTATATCTCTCTCTATATATGTGCATGAGAAAATACATTCAGTACTAGTCTCTGTGTTGAAAACTATCACGGTATACGTTTTCCTATGTGGTGCTTGAGGAGTTTCATTTTACAGTTTACGAGGTGTAGGTTTGCACCCCAAATTCTCAGGGTATACTATTTTACCCAAATACTTGAAAGAAGAAGGTGCCCTGTATTTTATCAGTACTGTTGAGGGAAAAAATTATGTGTAGGTTTGTTTTAGAAAACTACTTATACAAATCAAATTCATAAAATCTGTTAGGCTTTTACGTAATTCCTAAGGAGATATACATATAGATATGATATATATTTTCAAGAGACTGTTTCTATATTATTAACTAACTTCTGGGTCCTAAGTAGACCTCACAGGTGCATAAAATCATTAATGAAGCATGTAGCATTGCTAAATTGTACCTTGAGCTTGAATCTAATCAGGATTGCAGATTCTGGTCCTCTGGACAAAGTCATGTCCATTCGTGGCAGGTGCGATCACAAGGCCCAGGGGAGGATTCTGAAAATTGGACTTATTTGTACACCCCGTGTGTCAGAAGAGACTGGGTGTTTACAGCAGTATTTGTAAGCTGTTAACAGTCTTGTCTCATGTTGCAACTAGAGCATATTATTAGATTTATTCCTATGTAATTCATAATGGTGCAGAATAAAACACACACACAACACATCTAATTTGATTTCTTTTTTTAAGTTTCATAATTGCTTTTTATAAGCTAGCGCTAATGGCTAAAAGTCCTTTCCAGTGCTCTCTGAAATTACCTGTGATACCTGTGTCTATATTATAGCAGGTGCTTCTTTCTCCCCGCCGCTTTGAAGTTGTAGGTTTCTATATTTACATTTAAATCATATTATTGTATAGAAAAGACAGTGGTGGTTGAAAAGAATGTGAAGACTGAGCAAGTTATGTCCCAAACAGAGGAGCGTAAATTGTGTGGGAAATGAAGAAAGACATTGGATAATGCTGACTTATACACCTGGCTGTGGAAAACGCCAGTGGTAAATAGAAAGAAGGTGAAAAATTAAACTGCTCTCAAGACGAGAAATCTCGGTGGAAGAGCCCCTACCTGAGGTTTGGTGTGACTCAGTGATAGAATGCAGTGAGCTTGGCCAATGGGACTGTGAACCCAGCCCAGCAGCTCTGAGAATTCCGTTCTCAGTGTGTTGCGGATGGAGAAAACGACTTAGACAAGGACTATGAGACTAGCCTGCTTACCTTTCATTGCCAGCATTTGTCAGTGATTGTGCAATCTTGTGTAATGGTCTTCTATTTTGACTCCTTTGAAAAAAAAGTGTTTTGTTGTTGTTGTTTTTTCCAGTAAAAGTAACTGCAAAGAAAACATGCATTGTTTGTTTTTATTTTAACTGAAAAAATAAGCTTTGGACATTTTCATTTTCTTCTGTCTTCTAACTTCAATCCTTCATTTAACTAAAATACTTTATCATAATTTCTCATATCCAGGTTGTGTTAGTTTTCTATTGCTGCGGTAACTGCAAATTTAGTGACTTAAGATGACACAAATTTATTATCTTACAGTCCCAGAGGTCAAAAGTCTGGTATGGGTCTTTCCCTGTACGCAGAATATTCACCTAACCAACTCAAGGAATCTAACTGCTTGCGTCATTAAGTAGCATTGTGAGGAGCATCTACCAAGGTTGTGATGCTCTACTGACACCAGAGAGCAACCCAGACAACAAGTGTCCCCGAAGGCCCACACTGAGGCCCAGGAAAGTAGTTGTGGTTATCCCCTTCAAAACCAGAATATAAGAGGCAGACAATTTGGAGACTTACTGCACAATGAGGATATCCCAATGCTGTAACATGTCCCTTAAGTCAATCACCAGTCAACTGAAGTCACTATAAACCTTCAGATTGAAGCCCAAAAAGGACTTGCACCCACATTTCATGAAGAGGGACATCCACGGTTCCTCACATATGCCCAGGGGTTGTGGGTTTTACGGGGAAGAAGAATATTGAAGGCAGTTCCAGGCCTTATATTTCCCTGGGTCACCCCTGGCTTCCAGCTCTTGTTTCCAGTGAATTCTCAGACTCCATTTTCCATCTTGCCTCAAGTGTGCACTGTTTTACTCTGCATTGCATTACCCCACCGGGCTTCATTGCAGTGCACCCGTCCAATCCTGAGTATTCCAGACTCAACGCTGTATGTGTGGATTTTGCTGAAGGTTTAGGGTGCATGGATGGAGATTATCAGGTCCTCCATCTTAAGACAGCCAGCTGCATTAGCAAACACTTTAAACCTGAAACACTGACCTACCTGTTCTTAAATAGCCGCATGCCATCTCTGGCACTAGATAATTTTCACTGGTTGTTGAGTTCATTTGTGCTTCAGCCAACTCCCACCTTATTGCCAGATCCTCTCCCTCTCTTCATCCTCTGCTTCCTCTGCTCCTTAGCTTGCTGGCTCAGAATCTTCTAATTTCCTGTTATTTCTTAGAGGTGGTAAATAGAACAATTTAACCACCTAATGAAGCCCTACTAATGCAGACCCACTGTACTATGTCCAGAATACGTCATCTTCATAACCAAATAGACCCATTGTTCTAGTTACGTATAGCTGAGTAACAATCCACCCCAAAACTTAGTGGCTTAAAAAACACAAAAATCATTTGTTTAGCTCATTAATCTGCAATCTGGGCAAGGCTCAGCATGGGAGGTTCAGCTCTGCTTCACACAGGAGACTGGGGAATCTGCTTCCAGGATGGCTCACTCACGTAACTGGAAAACTGATGCTGGCTGTCAGCTGGGAGTTCAGCTGGGGCCAACCAGGGGCTTCAGTTCCTCTTCTGCTGGGCCTCTCCATGGGCCGCTTGGGCTTCCTCAAAACATGGTGGCTGGGTTCCAACAATGAGTATCTCAAAAGGCAGGAAGAAGATGCTGCCAGTTTCTTAAGGCCTAATTCAGAAAGTGACACAGCATCACTTTCACTGTACCCTATTTGACAAGCCATCACAGAACCCAGATTCAATGGGCAGGAACTCAGATCCCACCTCTCAACGGCAAGAGTGTCAAACAATTTGGGGACATGTTTTAAGACCACCAGCCTCATTAAGGGATGTTTTTAAACAGATATTTTTGTTTAAAGGAAATTCTAAAGTCAATTCTTACATTAGTCTAGGCCCAGTTAAAGATTCTAGAAAGATCTAGAATGAGGTAGTCTATACAAGTTTTGGTGGGCATGCTTTTTTGTGTGTTGGGCATATATTGGAGTCTCACAAAGCAGAAATCACTGTTGTATTTCCAGTGTAGAGGGAAGCAATGTTCTTTAGGAATGAATGAATGCCTGCTATATGCCAGGTGCTCTGATTCATGAAGAGGTTAGGGTTTCAGGAAGCCTTTAAATATGGTGAGAATGCCTGATATGCTGATGAAGCCATTTAGTCTAAGCCTTGTCAAAGGCATGGAGATTGGAAGAGGAAACTGGCTAACAGCCACAGAGAAGAGATCCATGCCAATGACCCAGCATGCGGCAGGCAGGGAGAAAAGAGGGCTAGGTGTGAAGAGAACAGGAAAACCAGAGCAATAACAGGAGAGGAAAGTGAAGAAGCTGTTCGGCTGTGCAGAGGGTAGGGAGCTACTGAAGGGCAGCAAGGGGAGGGGCACAGGGAGAAGCAGCATGGCCAGAGCCCTCTGATAGGAATCTCACCCAGCAGAGGAGGGAGGAAAAGAGAGTCATCGAAGACACCGCAAAAACGAAAATTGTTTTTTCCACCCCTTAGGTTACAACCTGATCAACAGATTGTCCCTTGAGTGCAGTCTCCCCTGAAGGCTTATATACCTTCAGTACTACTGGGTAGAGAGTAAGAATAGGTTTCATTATATACATATCTATAGACACAAAAACACACTAGATGGAGTATTGCAGAATAACATTATCATGTTGTATATTATTATAATGTGTGAATTGTAAAGAGATAATATAAATTACCTCTAGCCTGTAGTTAGCATTCAGGAAATGCTAAGCACTACAAAATACCTCTCTATTATAGCATTTCTGCTTCTGAAAAATTCAAATTCACTGCTACACACATTGCTTAAAAATACTCAAACTGGGGCCAGCCTGGTGGCACAGTGATTAAGTTCATGTGCTGTGCTTCTGTGGCCCAGGGTTAGCTGATTCTGATCCCAGGTGCAGACCTATGCTACTCATCAGTCATGCTGTGGCAGCATCCTACATACAAAATAGAGGAAGATTGGCACAGATGTTAGCTCAGGGCCAATCTTCCTTACCAAAAAAAAAAAAAAATCTTCTATTTATAAAAATAATGCTTGTTCTTTGGAGGAAATTTAGAAAATATTAAAATATTCTAAAAACTGGGAAGTAGGGAAAATTCTTATTCACGCAAAGGGAACTACTACACAAATCGCCTCTAGAAATAAATACCTGTAAGTGTATTTTATACTTACATGCTATTTTGTAGTCGATTTTCGTGAAGAATATCATCAGGTTTCTGATTGGGATTCATTGAATCTGTAGATTACTTTAGGTAACATGGGCATTTTAACTGTTTATTCTTCTAATTCATGAGCATGGAATAGCTTTCCATTTCTTTATGTCATCTTCAATTTCTTTTAATCATGTCTTACAGTTTTCACTGTATAGTGCTTTCACCTCCTTCGTTAAGTTTATTCCTAGATATTTTGTTCTTTTTGTTGCAATTGTAAATTGGATTGTATTCTTGATTACTTTTTCTGCTATTTCATTATTAGTATATAGAAATGCAACGAATTTTGTAAGTTGATTTTGTAATCTACAACTTTCTGTAGTTGCTATTATTTCTAGCAGTTTTCTGGTGGATTCTTTAGGGTTTTCTACATATAGAATCATGTTTTCTGCAAACAGCGAGAGTTTCACTTCTTCCTTTCCAGTTTGGATTCCTTTTATTTCTTTTCCTTGCCTAATTGCTCTGGACAAAACTTCCAGTACTGTGTTGAATAGGAGTGGCCAGGGTGGGCACACTTGTCTTGTTCCTGTTCTCAGAGGGATGGCTTTCAGTTTTTCACAGATGAGTGTGATGTTGTCTGTGGGTTTGTCATAGATGGCCTTTATTATGTTGAGATACTTTCCTTCTATACCTATTTGATTGAGAGTTTTTCTCATAAATGGATGTGAGATCTTGTCAAATGCTTTCTGCGCATCTATTGAGATGATCATGTGATTTTTATTCTTCATTTTGTTAATGTGGGGTATCATATTGATTAGTTTTGAAAATGTTGACCCATCATTGAGTCCCTGGAGTAAATCCCACTTGATCATGTTGTATGATCCTTTTAATGTATTGCTGTATTCAATTTACTAATATTTTGTTGAGAATTTTTGCTTTATGTTCATCAGCAATATCGGCCTGTAATTTTCCTTTTTTGTGTTGTCTTTATTTGGTTTTGGTATCAGGGTAATGTGGGCCTTGTAGAATGTGTTACAAAGAGTTCCATCTTTTTCAGTATTTCGGAATAGTTTGAGAAGGATGGGTATTAAATCTTCTTTGAATGTTTGGTAGAATTCGCCAGAGATGCCATCTGTTCCTGGACTTTTGTTTTTTGGGAGGTTTTTGATTACTGTTTCAATCTCTTTACTAGTGATTGGTCTATTCATATTCTCTATTTCTTCTTGATTCAGTTTTGGGAGGTTGAATTTATTCATTTCTTCTAGTTTATCCAATTTGTTGGCATATAGTGTCTCATAGTATTCTTTTACAATCCTTTGTATTTCTGTGACATCTGTTATAATTTCTCCTCTTTAATTTCTAATTTTATTTATTTGAATTTTCTCTTTTATTCTTAGTGAATCTGGCTAAGGGTTTACCAATTTTGTTTATCTTCTCAAAGAACTAGCTCTTAGTTTCATTGATCCTTTCTACTATTTCTTTAGTCTCTATTTCATTTATTTCTGCTCTGATTTTTATTATTTTCCCCCCATTTCCTGAGTTTTGGCTTTATTTATTCTTCTTTTTCTAGTTCTTTTAGGTGTAAGTTAGGATTACTTATTTGAGATTTTTCTAGTTTGTTGCGATAGGCCTGTACCGGTATAAATTTCCCTCTTAGTACTGCTTTTCCTGCAACGCATAAGTGTTGGTATGTTGTGTTTTCATTCTCACTTGTCTCCAGGTATTTTCTAATTCTCCTTTGATTTCTTCATTGGTCCAATTGTTGTTCAGTAGAATGGTGTTTAGTCTCCATGTATTTGTGACTTTCTCAGCTTTTTTGTTGTGGTTGATTTCTAGTTTCATAGTATTGTGGTCAGAAAAGATGCTTGATATGATTTCAATCTTCTTAAATTTATTGAGGCTTACCCTGTTTCCCAACATTTGGTCTATCTTTGAGAATGTTCCATGTGCACTTGAGAAGAATGTATATTCTGCTGTTTTTGGATGGAATATCCTACAATGATCTATTAAGTCCATCTGTTCTAGTGTTTCATTTAAAGCCATGTTGTTGAATTTCTGTCTGAGTGATCTATACATTGATGTAAGCAGAGTCTTGAGGTCCCCTACTATTATTGTGTTGCTGTCAATTTCTCCCTTTAGGTCTATTAATAGTTGCTTTATATAATTTGGTGCTCCTGTGTTAGGTGCATATATATTAATAAGTGTTATGTCTTCTTGTGGAATATCCCTTTTATTATTGCATACTGCCCCTCCATGCCTCCCATTGCCTTTTTTATCTTGAAGTCTGCTTTATCTGATATAAGCATGACTACACTCACTTTCTTTTGCTTGTCATTTGCCTGGAGTATCATCTTTCATCCCTTCACTCTGAGCCTATGTTTGTCTTTAGAGCTGAGACATACTTCCTGGAGGCAGCATACTGTTGGGTCTTATTTTTTAATCAATCCAACCACTCTTTTTTGTCTTTTGATTAGTGAATTCAGTCCGTTTAAAGTTGGAGAGATTATTGATATATGAGGGCTTAATACTGCCATTTTGTCTCTTGTTTTCCAGTTGTTCTATGTTTCCATTGTTTCTTTTTCCTTGCATTTCTGATGTCCACTGCAGCTTGATGGTTTTCTGCAATGGTTTTCTCAATTTGCCCTTTATTTATGATTTGTAACTCTCCTCTGATTTTTTTTTTATTGTGGTTACCGTGAGGTTTGTATAAAAGATCTTGCAGATAAGATAGTCCATTTTGTGATAGCCTCTTGTCTCCACTAGCCTAAGTAGGTTCCATCCCTTTCCTCTTCCTCTTCTATGTTTCTGTTGTCACAAATTATTTCTTTGTGTGTTATATTTGTGACTAAATTGAGGTGTTTATAGTTATTTTTGATGCCTTCTTTCCCTTTATCTTTTATGTTATAATTAAGTGTTTGCAAACCTATTCTGATAGAGAGATGCAATTTTCTGATTTTGTCTATTTATATCCTGGCTCAAACCTTTGCCTTTTTGTTTCAGGTAGGAGTGCTTCTTTCAACATTTCTTGTAAGGCAGGTCTAGTGGCGATGAATTCTGTCAGCCTTTGTTTATCTGAAAAATTTTTCATTTCTCCATCATATCTGAAGGATAGTTACACTGGATAGAGTATTCTTGGCTGAAAGATTTTGTCTTTCAGTATTCTGAATATTTCATTCCATTCTCTCCTAGCCTGTAAGATTTCTGCAGAGAAATCTACTGAACGACTGAAAGGGGTTCCTTCGTAGGTTATTTTCTTCTGCCTTGCTGCCCTTAATATTTTTTCTTTGTCATTGACTTTCGACAGTTTTACTATTATATGCATTGGAGAAGGACTTTTTGCATTGATGTAATTAGGAGTTATATTGGCTTCATGTATTTGCATGTCCAGTGTCTTCTCCAGGTTTGGGAAGTTCTCAGCTATTATTTCTTTGAACAAGCTCTCCATTCCTTTCTCCCTCCCTTCTCCCTCTGGGATACCTATAATCCTACATTACTTTTCCTAATTGAGTTGGATGATACTCAAAGAATTTCTTCATTTTAAAAAAAATCTTAGTTTTCTCTCCTCGTTCACCTGAAGCTTTTCTAGGTTTCTATCTTTGAGGTCATTAATTCTCTGCTCCATAAAGTTCTACCCTATTTTTTATGATTTTGACATTATTTTTATCTCATTAATTGTGTCTTCATATCCAGAATTTCTGTTTGGTTTTTTGTTTTTAGGGCTTCAATCTCTTTGGTGGAGTATTGCTTCTGTTCATTAATTTTATTCCTGAGCTCATTGAACCATCTTTCTGAGTTTTCTTGTAACTCATTGAGTTTCTTTATGACAGCTCTTTTGAATCCTCTGTCAGTTAGATTGTAATCTTCTGTGACTTCAGGTTTGGTTTCTGGAGACTTGTCGTTTTCCTTCTGCTTTGCAGTATTACTGTAGTTCTTCATGGTGTCTGATGCATTGATCCTCTGCTGGCACATTTGTGGTAGTAATCACCTTTTCTTACTTGGGTGCAGCTTTGGTTACTTTGGTTCTGGTCTCCTGGGTCTCATGTTCCTCCACTGACTCTCCATGGGCTCAGATGCTTCTGTTCCGTGCACCACCTGCACTGCTGTTCCTGAGTTGTCTTGGGGTGCTGGTTGCACCACTGGCAGAAGTGCTGGGTTCATGATGTCACCATCACTGGTAGGGGCAGGGGGACCTGGGGACTGTATACAGCCCTCACTGTTGGAGCTGGTGTTGTGTGGCCACCACTGGGTGCTGGGTCACCAGTTCTGCTGTGATTCTTGTTGGTTTTGGTTGCAGACTCCCCCTGCCACCACTGGGGTGGGGAAGGAGCTGTTTTATCTGTTCCTGCCCTGTCTGCTGGTAGCTGTGCTCGTCAGCCACTCTGCCTTTGTGGAGGCCAAGCTGCAGTCACTTAGGGGGTGCCTTTGTGCAGGCTAGGCCACTGTGCTTGGCAGGGGGGGTGGTGCTTGCATGGGTAGAGCTGCCACTCAGGCAGGGTGCCTTCATGAGCGCTGAGCCACTGCCAGTCAAAGGAGAGTGTTCTCATGGGCGAGGCTGCTGAGGCTCCTGGGAGCTGGGCGACCGCTGCTCCACAAGCATTCATGAGGGGACCGAGGTTGCCCCCACCTCCAGTCACAGTAGCGCTGGCTGTTGTGTGAGAATCCACATCCTGGATCACTGTGGCCAGGGGTGAGAGGAGGCACTCCCTTAGTTCCATTGCTTCCTTGGGTCCAGTCCACCTACCTTCAGATGTACGACTGCAGGGATCTCTCAGGCAGCCTGTTGTGCTGTGTAGGGAATCCTGTGTTAGTTAATGGATGTCCATTTAGTTGTAGCTTAGAGGGGAGAGACAAAGGGAACAACTCACTCTGCCATGATGCTGACATCTCCTTGATACTTTACTTTTTTCTTTTGAGGGAAGTGTAAGAGCACTGGGCCATGAAGGGAGCGTAAATTGCTTTGCTGTGGAGGTTCTGACAGAAATCTATCTTCTCCAAATGGCACCTTAGCCTTCCTGAAGGCAGTGAGCATCCCGAAGGTTATGAGTGCACTGACATCCACAGGGAATAGCTCAGCAGTTACTGAACACTGACTAACTAGGACATGGAGGATATTAAGGAATATATACATGTTCCTGAACATGCGAAGCTTACACTTTATTTGGGAAGATAAGATATTTACATAATAAAAGTAATTTTTAATTTATTTTTTATTTTTTTATTTTTTAAAGATTTTTTTTTTCCTTCTTCTCCCCAAAGCCCCCCGGGCTTATATATTGTTGTATATTCTTAGTTGTGGGTCCTTCTAGTTGTGGCATGTGGGATGCCGCCTCAGCGTGGCTTGATGAGTGGTGCCACATCCGCGCCCAGGATTCGAACCGACGAAACACTGGGCCGCCTGCAGCGGAGCATGCAAACTTAACCACTCGGCCACGGGGCTGGCCCTGAAAGTAATTTTTTATTAATGACATGGTGCAACAGAGAAGGGCAGACACCCCAGTTGGTATCAGTTAATTCCCAAGTAGGTGGTATATGTAATAAGTGTACCTGAGAAGCAGGTGTCTCAGTAGCTGGCAGTTTATATGCACAGGAAATATAGTGGGAGCTGAGCTTGGTAAGATTCATTTGGGCATAAGGGCAGGAGAAAGGATGAGAGCAGAGGAACTGAAACAGCTGAAGGTTGGTGTGTTTGCAGTGCATGCTGCAGGAACAGGAGGGGTGTTGTTCATGAAGAGTAGTGCACATGAGGCTGGAATGAAATGTTGAACCTGAGTGTGGAGAGGGAATTGACTTCCAGGTTCAGGAGCTTAGACAGGATCTTGGTAGGTAGCAGAGTACAATGGTTACATGCTTGACTCTAGAGGGAGAGCCCTGAGTTCAATCCTGACTCAGCCCTTCAGTTGTAACCTCTTGGACGAGTCGTTGAATCTCTCTGTGCTTCAGTTCTCCGCACACAAGGAGTGTATAATAACAGTTCCTACCTTATAGGGTTGTTATGAGGATGAAATGACTGGAACCTATGAAGTGCCTAGAGCAGTGCATGGCACCCAACAAGTGCAACGTAGCATGTTTGAATTTTCTGTTGGAAGACTTTGAATACACATAAATGATTTTAAGTCTTGAAAACTGTCTTATCCAATAAATGCTTTGTATTCACCATTGCCTCCTTAGATTTCACTAAAGAGCTAATATCTTCTTTCCTAATTAAGGAATATATTAGAATATCTCTACACTCAAGGCTCTCTGTGTATCTAAACAACTTGAAAGATTCATGTCACACTGAAATCTTACTCCATGACTGTGATTACATGGTTAATCTTCAGGCAAATTTAGTGAGAGAAGCGTTAAAAAAAGTGGGAGTAGTTACCCCAAAACAGAAGGAAGATGATTTACTTTCACTAACAAAAGCAATCAGCTCATTTAAACCTAAAGCCTATTCTGCAAAGAGAACATCCAAACTTTTACATGTAATCCTAGAAGATTATGACAGGAATCTTTCTAGTAAAAATAGAAGGATGAAAATAGCTTACAGGTTTATATGATGTTCCAAGTCAACTGTGAATAAATTACACTTTTATTAATAGGGGGCAACAAAATATTACTAATTCTTTCTAGGTTAACTGTAATCCCATGATGGAAGGTAAATGATTAGCTAATGTACCTCCCTTGGTGGACTTTTTATTGATCTAAATCTTTATATTCTTTTCTAATCTCATCAAACAGAAAATGCGATTGTACGGTAGGCTTTCTGAGCATTGACAATTGTTTGTCTGCACACTCAAGCTGAAGACAAACAGACCGTAGTCCATTTGAAGATTTCAGATGTCATGGGTAGTAAAAGAATCTGATACACTGCCCAAGGAAGAGAACCACTCTGGTTAAGTAATAGCTGGGACAGAGGTAAGAAATCACATGGCCTAGCTCAAATTTCACCTCCTTGGTGATGTTTTCTTCATCTTTCTCCCATTTATGCTCTCTTAGGATTTTGAATACATTTCTTTTACAATATTTGTACCATTGTCCTAAAATTATTTTTAGTTATATTGCTTCCTTCACTTCCTTCACACTATACTGAGTTTCTTGAGGTGAGGTGACCTATTTTTTTTTAACCTAGTACATTTCTTGATCCTAATAGACTCTCCATATTGTGTGGCATGACTGATTAAGTAAATTAATAAGTTGTAGGGAAGGACTCATCATATAAGCTTGGACTGGATTTCTTCCATTTTCCTCTCCAAACTCTACTCTACCCTTCCGCCTTTGTGGATGATCTGGATCAACAGGCACTCTTGACCTCTACCTTCTGATTGGTTTCAGCCAATGGGTACCATAGGCAGGAGATCAGAGGGAGGAAACAAAGTGAAATCACGGGTTGGGTTCCCTGCTTCCCTCCAGTCGAGGGCTTCTTGCAACCCTTAATTCAAGACCTTTGCTCCACACAGCCATGCTCTCCAGCTTCCAGTGATCATGCTCTCTCATGACCTGTCAGGCTCCCTGGCATTATGAGCCTCGGGGTGCTGCACCATGCCTTTTGGTCTCCCTGTTTCCTGCTCATACCTTTATAAAGTTCATTGAGCTCTTCTCAAATTCCCAGTTGAGATGTGCCATCCCTTTCATGCAGCAACCCAGTTCCTGCAGGGAGCCTGACAAAGAAAGACAACCTGACGGTGAGGGACATGGTGACTGAGAACAGGCAGAAGTGTAGGCACAGATATGACATTCCGCTCAAGTCCCGAAGAAGGACGATGACTGAGCTGGGATGCCGTCTGCTTCCAGTATTCTCTTCCCTCTCAAAACTGCTATCCCTTTCACTTACGATGTGGAGAACTCTTACTACTTTTTCGAAGAACACTACTGGAACTTGCTTATTTTATGGCTGAGTTTTAGATTCATTTTATGCTTCCTCACGAAAGTACTTACTCTTTCCTCGTGATAATTATCAGATTCACAGAGAACAAAGGCAAAGGAATTTAGTAAAGATGGAATCGGTGAAATCTGAAGTCTACTTGGGTGTGTGCAGACATGGATGTAAGTCATGTTCTTACAAAAT
Organism: Equus przewalskii; assembly: GCF_037783145.1. Lineage (NCBI taxonomy): Eukaryota > Metazoa > Chordata > Mammalia > Perissodactyla > Equidae > Equus > Equus przewalskii. Next base: position 39,726,358 of record NC_091833.1, read on the forward strand.
ATGAGAATAATTTTTACAATCTGAAAGTAGCGTTTTCATGATAAGCAAATAAACAAACCTGATAATCTTCCTAAAACCCATGATTCTCATGGGTAAAAGTCCAGAGAACAGTTTCATCCCAAGGAGTCAGAACATAAGGTGTTGGTTTATTCAGGAATTCCATAGGACCACATATTAAAAGTTAATATTAGTGAATACCTATTAAGCACTTGCTATGTGCCAGGCACTGGCCTACTACGTCACTTCATCCTCACAACACCCTAGGAGGGGCTCCTCATTGCACAGAAGTGGAAGCTGAGAGGCTTGAAGGTATCTACAGCAAGATTATGTGGAAAAGGTGAGATTTCAGATGTGCAGGAGTATCTTGCTGCAAACTGCCCTCACTGCTCTGCTCTCCTGCTGCCACCTTCCTGGATGCTGCATGTGAGAGGTTCTGATGTCCCATCTACCGCACGGAACCCTGAGAGTCAGAGGGGGAATGACCGCTGTGTGCTCCAACCAGTGCAAGGTAGAGGTAGAGATGAAGTGCGAACAAACCTCTTTTATTAAAACTGATCATTGATGAATAAGAACACTGCTCGCTACATCTCTAATAATAAAAGCAACACTAATGATAGCAGAAAATAACATTTATCAAATGCTTGTGCTTGGCACTGTACTTTACTTGTATTGTCTCAATGAATCCTTAAAACAACCCAGGGAAATAGAGATTGCCACACCCATTTCAGAAAGGACAATTGATTGAGTCACATGCCTAGATCATTCAACCGGTAGATGGTGGGACTGGAGTTCCAAGGCAGCCCTCCTTGTCCCGCTCCCCTGCTCCCCCCACTGCCTCTTAGTTGACAGCTAAACTGATGAGGGGCAGTAAAGCTTCAATCAATCTGAATCCTGAATAGATTCCTAAGGCTGGGATAGACACCTCGAGTTCTGCTTCCCCTCCCTGTGCAGGAGGGCATTTAGACTATGTTCAAAATGTGTTTTAAGCTTTCAAATAAGATCTTATGAATTTCAAGTATATTTCCTAGTGAAAATAGAACCAAAGCCATCGCTAAATGAGCCTTCTTCTCCCGTTCTGTGGTTGTTACTGTCTGTCACTGCTATCGCCCACCACCCTCTTCACCACACCGTCATCTTTGCCGTGTCCCCTCTTACCACTTCCATTCAACGCTGTCCTGGAGGTTCTAGCCAGGGCAATTGAGCAATCAAATGAAATTAAAGACATCCAGATTGGAAAGGAAGTAAAACAGCCTCTGTTTATAGATGACAGGATCTTTTACATAGATCATAAGGAATCTACCAAAAGATATTAGAACTAATAAATGTGTTCAGCAGATCTGCAGGATATAGGATCAATATATAAAAATCTATTGTATTTATATCCACTAGCAATGAACAATCCAAAAATGAAAGTAAGAAAACAATTCAATTTACAGTAGCATCAAAAATAATAAAATGCTTGGAATAAATTTAACAAAAAAAGTGCAAAACTTATACTCTGAAAATGACAAAACATTGCTGAAAGAAATTAAAGAAGATTTAAGTAAGTCAAAAGATGCCCCACATTCATGGATCAGGAGATTTAATATTAAGATGGCAATATTCCTCAAACTGACACACAGGTTCAACACACTCTCTATTAGAATCCCAGCTGGCTTTGAAAAAATTGACAAGCTGATCCTAAAATTCATATGGAAACTCAAAGGACTCAGAATAGCCAAAATAATCTTGAAAAAGAACAAAGTAGGTGAACTCACATTTCCCAACTTCAAAACTTACTAAAAAGCAACAGTAATCAAGACACTGTGGTACTGGCAAAAAGATAGATATATAGATTAATGGAACAGAACTGAAAATCCAGAAATATTTTTCAACCTTAAAAAAGAATGAAGTACTGATATATGCTACAACATGGATAAACTTTGAAAACGTAATGCTAAGTGAAAAAAAGGCAGTCACAAAAGACCACATATTATATGATTCCATTTAGATGAGTAAATCTATAGAGACAGAAAGTAGATTTGTGATTGCCTTGGAGTGGGAGATGAGGAGATTGGGGGTAACAGCTAAAGGATACGGGTTTCTTTTTGGAATGATGAAACGTGCCAAAATAGGTTGTAGTGATAGCTGTATAATTTTGTGAATATGCCATATTTGTATATAATATAAAAATTGAATTCTGTACTATAAATAGGTGAATTGTATGACATGTGAATTATATCTCAATAAAGCTGCTATCAAAAAAAATGCACATTTGTTATTGCACATTCAGACCTGCCTCGAATGATGAAGTACCCTTCATGGGGGAAGGGACAGTTGGCAAAAGAAAAAATAGAGGTCTACGAGTGGACGAGGAACTCTGATAGTGTCAGAGAAAAACACACAAGAACCACAGAGAAAGGGCACTGACTCCCAGAACTCTGTAACACAGCTTCAAGCCTTGTAGCTGCTGTCCCACGTTTGTCACTTTCATCACTACTGTCTATATTCTTTTAGTGGCAAGTTTTTAAAACCAAAACGATCTGGAAAATGTAGTCTAGTGGATTGAGAGAGCACGTTCTGGGCGAGATGGCTCATGCTTGAATCCTAGTTTACCGTTTTCTCACTGAGAAAATGTCTTCTGTGGGGTAAGGTAAACGTCTTTTGTGTCCCAGTTTCTCTATGTATAGTTGTGCTGTCCAGTTCAGTAACCACCAGGCACATGTGGCTGTTGAACATTTGAAATGGGACTAACTCCAAAGGAGATGTGCTGTCTGTGCAAATTATGTCACATTTCAAAGACCTAATCCTCCCCCTAAATAAAATATCCCATTAATCCTTTTATATTAATTACATGTTGATATGATAATACTTTGGATATATAGGGTTAAAATATATTATTAAATTTCATTTTACCTGATTCTTTTTATTTTTTTAATAAGGCTACTAGAAATTTAAAAGTACTTATGTGGCTTACGTTATATTTCTATTGGACCGTGCTGATCTAGAACATGGAAATAATAAGGCTGCCTGTTAAATACAGTTATTGTGAGAATTAAATGATTTAAGACATGTAAAGTCTTTAAAAATACCTGGCCCATAATAAGCACTAAATAAATGTTAGATTAAAAAATATTTTGGAGGTGATCAGGTTCAGAGAAGCAGAGGGCAACTTGTCACAGGCAGGACACCAACGAGAGACAGGGAACGGCAGTAGCACTTCACAGAGGAAAAGCTGCAGGCTCAACCCTTAAGGTTTGCAGGAAGAAGCCGGCTGGGCAGAGGACCGCATCAGAGGGCTGTGTAGCCCCCAGACAGACATCTTAGCGGAGGGCAAAACCATCTGGACACTGAGGTTTGAACCAGTGAAGTCGTCAGAACTAGAGGATAGCAAGCGAGGCTTACAGTTACATTTCTGGCTCCAATATGTCACTTCAAAATGTGGACTATCACTCAATTCCTCTTAAATTTCCAATTTATCTAGAAAGAGGTTGATGTTTGTTCTGTGCTTCAGGTTTCTTGTTTCTTTGGAGCATGTTAGACTTGCTAAGTACTATCCATTCTCCAAATGTGTGGCTGTGTTTGACTCTGCCAGGCAGATGAGCTGTTGGGAAGTGGCACAGCACTAATGTCCAGGACACCGCAGCCATCACTCTTAAGTAAATCATCATTTTCCATTTCACAGAAGCAGCTGTGATTTGTTGAACATGACACGGCTGAGGTTCCTTAGCCCATGAAATCTTCAGCTTAGTGCCCTCACTCACCTTGCTTTTGCTGCAGCATGAGTGTCTTTATAGAGGGCATCCTCCAGGGTCAATGCCACCACCAATGACACAGCACCCCCACCTTTAGTTTTTGATTTTTTTCTCTTTTCTCAGTAATGTAACAATAATGGTATCAGTCCCCTCCTTTATGAAAACTGGGCTTAGAAGCTTGTTTTCAAGTTGACAGGTCCTTAAGTGGTTCTGAGTATTAAAAATGAGGGCGATTTTCAGTGGCCCATTTTTCAAAAGGCTCTGACCTCCTATTAGAGAATCTAGCCCGTACTATAGAGCCAGATTTATTTGTGTATGTGTCTTGGCTCAGAAAGTGGCAAGAACAGAGAAATACGGTGTTTGCAGTAATGAAAGACAAAAGTAATTCGATAAGATTTACACATATTTATTTCATCACACATCATTCTAAATGGACAACCAATGGCAGGCTAGCTAAGCTTCCACTGTGTGTGTGTGTTTAATGGAAAAATGAGCACCTGTTATCAGTTTTGGGTTTAACACTATAAACACATGTATCTGTTTGATTAATAAATATTTGAAAATGTTTAACATGGCTCTTTTAATTTATACAAATAAAGACAATCTTTCCTTGATTTCATATTTTAGAAGTCCAAATCTATTAGTTTCTCAAAGCAACATTCTCTTTGGCTGAAATTCTCTCAGCTATTCTGGCTTTTGTATGATTGTAGTCAAACAGACTAGAATTTCCACCACAAAACAATAGAATGAAAGGTAAAATGATGAATATATGAAGACATCCCTTATAAAGGACAGTGTACCACATTGCAGTGTCAAAAAGACACAGCACAAAAAAAATCAAATGGAGCTTCTGAAATTAATGTCTCTGATTCTTATGTGCTAAGCTCACTATTTTTGTAGGGCAGAAGGCAGAGGACTGAATGCTTTCTTTTAGCAATCTAACTCTGTGGTCTGCAGAAAGATGCGATGGTATGTTCTAATTCTGTGTACCTTCTATCTCAATGCTTAGTAAAACTAACAATAGAAGAGATAAATATTAATTCTTGAAGTTGGCTGACAAAAGGCTTTAAAAAGTCTTGTCCCCTGCTCCTACCCTCCCAAAAAAGAAGAAAAAAAGGTCTTTTTTTTCCTGATTGGGCAACATGTTTGGTAGAAACAATCCACATTTAAGGTTCTATCAAGGGCTTCATACACACTGATTGAAAATTGCTGAAACAAAATTGGGTTCTTGTGAGTATGGCGTGTTTTGCTTTGTTTTTTTCATAAACAATAGTTTCTTCTTAGGGCAGAATGATTCTCACTGTATCAAATGGGATCCAAGAGAGGTACCCGAAAACTAGGATCGTTGCTAAAAGTGTCACGTACGTTGGCTCAAAATTGACACCGTAGGGGGTATACTGAATAGGCCCAAATTTAACTATTTGAGGTTTTTTACAGCTTTTTACAAAAATCTTAAATACAGGTAAATATGTAAACACTGTGCTCTCAGAGAGCAAGTACTCTGGCATGTCACATTGTATCCCTTCTGGGGAAACAGGTTCAAGCCAACAGCACCCATCAGTTCAAAACCAACTGTTGGAATTACTCTCAGGTTGAGGGGCAAACACCGCCTTGCACATCTCAGAGTTCTCTTGGTGGAGCGGGAATTCAGATCCTGCCACCAGCCTTTCTTTTCTTCGCCGAGAGACATAACCTCTGCCTGTGGACAGCCTTTCATACTTTGTCTCAAATTGCCTGCATAACAACAACAACAAGAACAAAGTCACACACACATTGAAGCCACCTCACACCCCTCAGAGCCAAGTGACTGAGAGTACGTTGAAGCTTCCTCTCAAAGCAACCTGAGAAGGGGCCTGAGCGCCAGACTCCCAGCTCTCACTCCCGTGAGTCAGGCGATTTGTTTCTTCCCCTTTCTTTTCACACCAACAGACTCACTGTATGCTTCAAATGGCTGGGAATGGGAATCCTGCCATACATTTTTCTGCAATGAAGGACTAAATTCCTTTCAGCCTTTTGGAGATGCTGTTAAGCTTTGCAGGCCTTGCTATGTCTCCCACCCCACATTCCAGGAGCCCCACCTTGGGAGCACTCCCCTTTTGAGTAAGTAGCAAGTCCAACTGGACTTAAGCTGAGAATGCTGACAGGGAAACATTCCCAGAGCTCTGGCCCGAGTGAAATGTAGAACCAGTTAGCCATGTGCTTCAGTTGGTGGTCACTGCATTTTGATTTTCTATATTGCATTCATGGAGGTTTATTCTGGACACGAGTTATTACAAGCTAGCAACTGCTTAATATTCTGATTATAATCCACTACCTTTTATTCTGTAAAAACATAACCTACACATATTTGTACTTACATCATTTTGCATTCCTTAGCTGGATCATGAAATGTCAATCAAATAGAGAAGGTGCTCAGCTCTGGCCTACTTATGAAGAGTGAGATGTAGGCTATGGCTTCATGGTTAGGGGTACGTGTCAAGGAGGCCTCCACAACCAACAGAAGAGTCAGCGCTACGGAGACCCAAGCACGTGACTTCCACGTGACAGCATTGTTACAAATATGGCCTCAAGATTCAAAGGACACAGTGTGAATGAGAAGCTCTAGAGCGGAAGAGGTGTCGAGAAAGTTATATGGACAATTACATGTATATTTGGTTTTGAAGACACTAAAAGTTCTTCTGAAAGCGTTTTTTTTTTTTTTTTAAATTCAAAATCTCACACTCTCAAGCTTGAGCCAAAACTTAAACAAGGTCAAAATGCTGTTGTATGGATTACCTAAAAATTGTGACTTCACTTGGGCTCTTAAGCCACAGTAAATGATTGCTAGGTGTTTTGTTTTGAACTTTCTGTCCAGGAGACAATTGTGAAGATAGCCAATAATATATATGCATCCATGGGGCCGGCCCCGTGGCCCAGTGGTTAAGTTTGCGCGCTCCACTTCAGCGGCCCAGGGTTTCGCTGGTTTGGATCCTGGGTGCAGACATGGCACCGCTCGTCAGGCCACGCTGAGGCGACGTCCCACATGCCGCAACTAGAAGGACCCCAACCAAAATATACAACTATATACTGGGGGGATTTGGGGATAAAAAGCAGAGGAAAAAAGAAAAAGATTGGCAACAGTCGATAGCTTAGGTGCCAACCTTAAAAAAATATATTTATATATATATATGCATCCAGTACTTTGCTGAAACTACATGGCAACTCTTATAGTAAATCAAATCCTTTTTGTTTCCTTGAAAAATTACTTCTGGATTAGAACATGATATTATCTTCAGAATCAAATAAACTGGTTAGTCACTACAGTTTCTTGGTATTCTAGAAACTGACTCTTTTTTCAGACTTATCAATTATTCTTTTACTCATTTAAAGAAAATTCATGTTTCACTGGGTTTTTACCATTTTCTTTTAATTTCTGAAACCAAATGCTCAAACTGAGTGCAAGGTCCTAGTGAACTGGGGACGGCCCTGGAACATTCCATGAGCACAGCTTCTTACCTGAACGGTGCTCCATCCTTGTCCATCTGCATGCAAACTAAGAATGGGTACTGAGAAAACTGCACTGTGGAGATAAACTCCATGGCTGCTTCTGTTTCTGCACTGACTTCCAGGCCAGCTTTCACAAAAGAAGAGTCCACGGTGATGTCACCAGTTATTACCAGAGCCACCCTAAGGATTTGGGTAAAAAAATCTGTTAAGGTCACATTTAACTGAGCTCAACTAACAGCTATAGTTTCACAGGGTCTGAACTTGTGATGCTGATGACTATAAGGAAACACTTAAGGGACCAATATGTGACCTGTGTGTACTTAGAGTTCTGTTGGGAGCCAGGGCCTGAGTAGTCCCTGGGATTGGGCGGGAAGGTTTGTCCTTGCCCTGAGCCCACCCCTAGCCTTCAGTCCTAGATGTGCGAGTAAAATGTCTATCAGGTACTACTGTTTGCGATGGCCATACCAAGGGCCAAGGTGAAAACATGCCTGGAAAGTTGTCCTCTTAGGAAGTCAGAAATACCTGAGTTATCTTAAAACAAAGTCTAAATTCACCAAGAAGACAGCTGACGTTTATAATAATTTTCTTGGTAACTAGCTCTTTCTTGGTTTTTATGTAACTATTTCAATTCCATTTCATTACTTTCTCCAAAGGGTCTCTAGAGACATAAGTCTATGGTTGCCAAGCTCTTTGAAGAAATACTGTGTCACAAAGAACCATTCCGACAGTGGGGCATGTAAAATGGGTGTCCAGGAAGGATAGATATGGTGGGTTCTCCAATAATCCCCCAGAGGACTGGACAGAGATGGAATTGACTAGGGAATGTGGCTTGGATGAATGAAGAGGAAAAACGATCCCAGTAGAAGGTTTACCTCTAGGACCAGTCTCATTTATTTGTAGACCTTAAGTGAATTTGTGGGAAATACTCCCACAGTTAAATCAGAGTTGTATGCCCACGATTTTTGGTAGGGGTACTACTTTTTGTTGTGAACGTTAGAGGTCCTGCTGCTGCTGTTGTCAGTGGAAAAGTAGGTCAGAGGCGGTATCATCTAAACCCCCAAATCCCTGAACACACCTTCCAACATCTTACACTCAACAAAGCCTTACAAGATGGTCTTTAAATTGAACAAATGAAAAAGTGAAGTTAGATTGGCTACAATGTGGATACTGGTAGATTCTTAGGGATACTGTGTCCTTTTCAAAAATCGAAACTCTTTTTGTTCTTGCTGTTGTTGATTTCTTCCTGCAAAGAATTCAATTCAGTTTAATTTGGGGAAAGGTCTATCTAGAAAATCCTCCAGAAAGAGGAGAAAGATGACCTATTCAGTGGGAAGCCTTAAATTATATTGCTGATCCCTCTGATGGTCTATTCCATTTCTCACCCTTTGGTTCCACTGTGGGTCACCTCTCACATTAAATGTGCCACCTTTTGATTGTTCTCAATTCCTTCATCCACAGTTTAAAATAAATCAAAAATTTACTTTTATCACTTCTATCTCACTTCTGCCCCACCATATTTTTAAATACCAAAAAAAGGCAAAAATTAATCACATTTTCCATTTCTTTTTCTTCAATTCTATAACAAACAGAAGGAAAATTCTTTTGATGAACACACTGGCTCAGAGATATTATTTTATGTTCAAAGTAAAATACTTCACTTTCAGCTGATAGGTAGATTAGAAAAAAACTAAAGGAGCTGAGAACATTTTGTTTAGAAAAATGGATGCTAACAAAAAACTCAGGGACTCCTCATGCTTAAGATTTAGATTCTACTCAAAAGTGATCAGCTTTTTATCTTTCTCCACTGAAGACAGCAAAAGAAAAGATTTTAAATCCCAACAAGAGGGATAAGCTAAAAAGTTTACTTCAAAGTAAAATTTCCTGGCAGCACTGTCAACACTGAAGTGGAGCCCAAGAGAAGTGAACTCCTCAAACGTGCGGCGTGCTGTCGACGGGCGTTTTCAAAAGCAAGAAGGTTCTTGGCTGAGTCATTTTAGGTACTGACTTGCTCACAAGCAGCTATGGAAAGAATGACTTCCCATGGTTACTTCCTACTCTGTGATTTAATGGTTACAAATAGAAAGCATAGATTCTGAAAAGTCAGAGAATTAAACAATTCCAAAACCATATCTCGGTGGTTCTTTGCATAGAATATTATACGTATGCTTACCGATTGCTCACCCGAGTTTTAGACTCACGATACCACAGACTAAACTCCATTGCCCCTGAAATATCAATGGCGAGACCACCCTGGACCTCCATATCGGCCTTAAGTCCAGATTGCAACTGAAGCTCCTAGAAATGAAAATATACAATAGTAGTATAATAAAAATAAGCACAATTTAGCCAACCCATTTCCAAAGGCGCATTCAACCTCCTGCTGGACATAATACCATCTGAGTTGTGTTAATGTTGGAGTATTTCCCTAGGCTTGGAAACACATTATTCTAATCTTGATCACTAGAAGTAGACTGCTGGTTTGTTAGATTAGTCAACTAAAATACTAGAGAAGTGAAGCACAAATTGAGAAGGGTGTTTCTTTCAATCATTCCCTCATTTTGGTAGAGGCAAAGTTTCTCAAAGTGTGGTCCCCTGAGAAACAACATCAGCATACTGGGAACTTGGTAGAAATGCAAGTCCCATACCTACTGAATTAGAAACTCTGAGGGTAGGGTCCAGCAATCTGGTGAATTTTTTTTTTTTTTTTTTTTTTTTGGTGAGGAAGATTGGCCCTTAGCGAACATCTGTTGCCAATCTTCCTCTTTTTGCTTGAGGAAGATTGTTGCTGAACTAACATCTGTGCCAGTCTTCCTCTATTTTGTATGTGGGATGCTGCTACAGCACAGCTTGATGAGCAGTGTGTAGGTCCACACCTGGGATATGAACCAGCAAACCCCAGGCTGTGGAAGTGGAAAACGTGAACTTAACCATTATGCCACTGGGCTGGCCCCCAGCAATCTGTGTTTTAATAAGCCCTCATGTGCTTCTGATGCACCTAAATTTGAGAGCCACCAGCCTGGGGAAAATGAGGGCATCTCCATCAGAAATCTAGCCATGGCTTTGGGGTTGGGTGAGGGGTTGAGCTAGATGATCTCTTGAGGTCCTTCAGCACTTCTCTAGCTATGTGCCGTGTCAAATATAGACAACTGCATCCTGCTGGCAACTGAAAGGCAGGATAAAAACTGCTGGTGCCCTATGCAAGTTCCAGGAACCGCCTAATCAAGCTAGGAAAGGAAGGCAAGGCAATTTAACTAAGCCTTAATACCTGCTGTTTGACAACTGGAATATCAAATTAACAAACAAGTCCAGCATGAACTCAACAGCATGTTCCAGAGGGACGGCACTCATTTGTAAACACAGTCCATCCTGAGAAATTTTGTAGTTGTCTGAAACCCATTATTTTGTGCAGTTTGCCCACCTTTAGCCCTCAAGTCTTGCATTTTCTATGTATGTTAGGGAGGGTAACGTTGGCTGAAAACATCTTCAGCTGGATTGCAATCAGATTGCCTGGGGACAGTGTCGAAAATGATAAAGGTTCTGGGAAAAAGGCTCAGTATCATTAATTTTGATCTCTCTCCACGATGTTAGGTTCATGGCAAGCGGCAGCATGACTAAATTCTTTCTGTAACTGCCTTGCTCAGACCAAACAAGCTGTGCTTTCACTGACTCAAATGCCTTGATCTCCCTTTCTAGAAAGGATCACGTTGATCTCCCTGAATTCTCTCCACGTCCTAAAAATTGTGGCAGGAAATCTCATTCAAAGGACTTGCTTTCCAACCAGGCATTCTAGAGAAATCTGATTGTGGCATGAAGCTACTTTCAATCTCAAAGACGCTTGGCTGAAAGCGTGAGACTCTCGACACAGAGCTCAGGACACATAGGAGAGAGCCCTAAGGATACTCACAGCTACATTCAGTCTAGAACAAAATAGGATGTGGTAGGATGCAGGGGTTGTCTAAAGTATCATAACTAATATGAAGTAATACAAATTATCCTGAAAAAACTACAATAATCATGCCCAAATTTTAAGCTGTGCCTATGAACTGGAGAACCAAGATACCAGAGTTCTGCACGTGCACTGTGTAGCTGTGATTGCTGCCAAATGAACGCTGCTGTGTGTCCTGCCTCAGAGGTGTTTCTTTCTTTGGGTCTTCTCCTCTCTTCCCAATGCAAAAATTATCATCTTGTTAAGTTCATCCAACCCACAAAAGGTCTGCGATGTGGACTTTGGCCTTCCTGCTGGCCATATATTAGATGGATGTCAAAACACACCAAGTGCCACGGAAAAGAACATTTTCTGGCTGTTAGACAACGTGCCTCTTATGGAGAGAGAACATTTCCACTGCAGTGTGGATTTGAGGAGTGCCTTGGCTTTCCGGGAAGATTCCATTTCTCCCGTGCAAAGGGATCATGGAAGAACTCTTACATGCCACCACAGAGGAATTTGCTTGGACCCCCATAACAGGCCCAACCACTGACCCCTGTAGAAGGACAAACCATTCTTTCTTTGTGAGAGGGACTAAAGCACATAGTGCAGTGGTTCTTGTTTGTGAGGGTATAAAATAAGCGGAACTAACAGTTTTGAGCACCCACTGTGTCCCTACTGTGTCTACATTTGGTGTCTCATTTCATTCTTATACTAATCTTCCATGCTAGGCATTATATCTGAAGATTGACAAGAAAAATCAGGCTTGGTGGCCACGCATGGAGCCAGAATGAACACCCAGACTGTCTCTAGGGTGGAGACCTTTCTACTCTCAGACATGGCTAGCACAAACTCAGAGCTCTCTGTTGTCTCCTGGTGTGCAGGAAGCCTGTTCTCAGAAATATTGCGAAAAAGAGCCTAGGCTTGGTCCTTGTTTGACCCAGAGTGCATGTGTGTTTAAACTTTTGACTCTGAACTACAGGAACACGATCCTGGAGCTTTGTATTTGTAGCTAATGTGGCTCCTTGGATCCTTGACCTTTGCTCCCAAAGGTGTTTCTTACAGTTCAGACACCAATACTTTGACAACTCATCCCATTGCTTCCATTCGGGGAAATATGTTCTTTGCTAGATAAAAAGGATCCCCCTAATAAGCTGACTTTAGCAGACATCCTTCTCTGAAGAGTAATCCAATTAGCCGAAAAAAGAGAGAGAGTGAGCACAAAGTAATTCCATCTGCCCTGGTGGCTGTGACAGGCTGCCCACTGCCAAAATTTCCTTCAAAGTCAGCACTTGACCTAGAGTGGTATGTGCCTCTGAAGCTGGGGTGGCATTAGTGGAGTGCTCTGCAGAGCCAGGGCGCCTCACACAGCTTCTCTGTATAGTAAGCACGGATCTGCCAAATACTCCACTCTGAAATACAGACACTGGGTTATGTTTAATAGCAACAGGACATCTTTTTCTTAGAATATTCCTTAGGTGCCCTTGTTCAATGAATAGAAAAACCTTACAAGATAATCTAGATCAGGAGCTGATAAATTATGGTCTGCAGGCAAATCTGGCCCCTCGCTGCTTTTGCAAATAAAATGTTGTTGGAACACTGGCGTCCTCCTTTGTTAATGTATTACTGATAGCTGTTTTCACTCTACAATGGCACAGTTGAATAGTTGCAACAGAGACCACGTGTCCCACAAAGCCTAAGGTATTTACTTTCTACTCTTTACATAAAAAGTTTGCTGACCCTAATGTAGGTTACTACCTATGTTTGCATCAAGCTTTACACCCGATTCAGACCGTCAGGCATTGTTGAAGGGTAGCTGAGCACAGACAGATGGTGCTGAACTGCTATTATTCCTGTGTCCTAGAATATGGACCACTCCCTCAGCACTCTTAGGCCTTCTTTAGAGATTCGTTCACTAACAACGCATCTCCCCAGAGCCAACACTGCAATGGAAATGTGCAGTGTAAAATTCTCATATGGTCTGAGAACTTTTCTCACGTGTGTCCTTGAGGATTGAGGGACATGAGAGCCACTGTTGGTTGCCCTTCTTCTCTTCGTTCATATTAACGAAAACACAGTTTCATTCAGAGCGACAAGGCATCCATTGAAAAACCATATTTACCAGCCTGCCCTGCAGCTAGAGACATCATATGACACAGTTTTGGTCAATAACAAAAGGGCTTCCTTTTGTAGATGCTTAACTTTTACAGGAACAGATAGAGATTCCAGGACAGTTCTTTAAAAAGAGTCAGACTCTGCTGCCCCTTCCCTTCCTCCTTCCTGGAATGAGTCGATAGTGCTGGCAGTGTAGCCATCAGCTGATAATCACGAGGGGACAAGCATGGGGGACAAGCCACAAGTAAAGATGACTGAGCTGAGGGAAGAAGAGCTTGGATCCTGATAATATCTTAGGGTTTCCATAACGACCCTGGACTAGCTACTTCCAAATATTGGTTGCATGGTAAAAATTGAACTATTTGGTTAAGCCACTCTAAATCGGCTTTTTGTTACAGACGGCATTGTGAACTGATGTGAGGGATAATAAAGATGGGGAATTGACGTTTAGTTCTAACTGACAATGTTTTGGAGGAGTTTTAGCAAAATTTAACATTTAAGCTCTCTCCCAGGTCTTAAAATCTATGATTTCACAACCAGAATCCAACAAATGAGAATCCTCAAATCATCCGGCAAACAGCGAAGACGGTAAAAACTTTGGTTCATCTGTTTTAAATGCCTCACTTTATGCTAGTCCTCCCTTATCCGTGGGGAATATTTTCTAAGACCCCTAGTGGACGCCTGAAACCATGGATAGGACCAAATCCAATATGTACTTTGTTTTTCCTGTACATATATGATGACCATATACCTATGATAAAGTTGAATTCGTAAATTAGGCACAGTAAGAGATTAACAACAGTAACTAGTAACAAAATAGAACAATTATAACAACATACTGTAATAAAAGTTACGTGAATGTGGTCTCTCTCTAAATATCTCCTTGCACTGTGCTCACCCTTCTTCCTGTGATGGTGTGAGATGGCACAGTGCCTGCGTGATGAGAGGAATGAGGTGAATGATGCAGGCATTGTGACCTAGTTTTATTTTCTGGACTGCGGTTGACCACGGGTAACTGAAACTGTGGAAAGCAAACCACAAATAAGGGGGGCATACTGTATTAGTAAGAAATCCTGTGTAAAGCTATTAAGCAACTGCCCAAGAGCACATAGAAAGTAAGTAGTGGGGGCAGAACTCAGACCTAGGCTATTGCTCATAAAGTTATTAAACCACAAAAGCGAACTTCCCAGGCAAATACTGTTGTCTATAAATTTTAATCCAATCTCCTCGAGTATTTTCAATATCGTAAGGATGATCTGAAGAATGCAGTTCAAGTGAGTGAAAGTACTCCTATTCTCTGATAATGAATGAACCTTTGTAAGATTCTGTGAACACGAGAATTTTGAGTAAAGAGTCTCCATGAAACACGTAGTTGGTGTCAGTGGTTGTTTGTGGCTCTACTAACTTGGCAGGGTCAAGACGATGCACTCTCTGGATCTTCATCATCGCTGTCATGATAAATGTCATTGGTGACTTAGGAAGCCATGCAGTTCAGTGCCTGCCTTCACAATAAATATCATCTATGCCCTTGTGCCCAGGAAAACCACATGAAGAGGTAGTGCCACCTCTGCTCTGTTGTATCTGAGGTTATTTTCTCCATAAGTTCTCATTTCTGTTAGCATAAGTATTTTCTCTTTTTTTCTTTCAGTTTTATTGAATTGACATTATATTATATTATATTGAGTATTTTCTCTTTCGCCTCGGCAGTGAGAAGTCTGAATCAGCTAATAAAGGCAAACACACACACACACACACAATAATCACACACACACAAACCCTGCTTACCTACAGCAAAGGAGAAAAGGAGAAAGGGCACCAATAGCAAGAGGACCGAATGCTTAGAATGTGAGCTCCAAGGTGAGTGGAACTTTGTCTTGTATCCTCCAAGCATAGAGCACATTGAAACTGTGCCTGGCACACTTTAGAGATCCAACAAATCCTTGCAGAATGAATGAATTACCTGGGAATGGTCTATTAGCAGAATAAGTCCTTTCACCACACTGATAGGGTCACTGGATGTTGTCAGCATTTTGGACATCAAATCACTGTATCCATTGAAAAAAGTGACAGGTCTGAGTTGGACATCAAAGAGGATGGCTGACATGCCGGCGTAGGAGTCAAGGTTCTCCTCCCCCTCGTCAGGAGTGGCTGCAATTAAGGCCTCCAGTCCTTGCGCTTCAATGACTACCTGAGGAAAAATGGATACATCAGTTATGATGCGAGCTCCCCGCCTTTATGTAAGTGATGGTGAGCCTTCCGAGCTATGGGTAGAATTTTGCTAGGGGTCAAAAGTTCAGGGGCCAGCCCTGTGGCACAGTGGTTAAGTTCACATGCTCCGCCTCAGCGGCTCAAGATCGCAGGTTTAGATCCCTGTTGTGGACGTAGCACTGCGTGTCAAGCCACGCTGTGGCAGCATCCCACATAAAACAGAGGAAGATTGGCGCAGATGTTAGCTCAGCGACAATCTTCCTTAAGCAAAAAGAGGAAGATTGGCAACAGATGTTAGCTCAGGGCCAATCTTCCTCACAAAAAAATAAATGAAATAAAATTCAAATATCTGCAGTAGCTAGGTAATAAATAAATAAATAGACAAAAACGAAAAACAACTCTATGCCTGAATATAAGGTGAGCTAGTTTTCTTCACTTAATCCTCACAGCCACCCTCGAGGTACATATAGCTTTATCCATTTTGCAGATAAGGCAAAAAAAAAACCCTGCTCAAATGGCAGAGGCAGGATTCAAACCCCTTCTGTCTGACTACAAAGGCCATGAGCTTTTGACTTTATGATATTGTCCGAAAGACTCTCCGTCTCTCCAGGACTGTCATACATAATGGATTGGCTATCTTGTAGAGCCCCTAAAAGGAGAGGGAGAGGTGTTGGGACAGTCGACCTAAGGCTTCTGCTGTGAGAGGGTGTGGAACTCTCTACGCCATGACTCACACCTTTCCATACCAAATTTTTCTCGCGAGCTAAAAGAAAGCTGTTGATCGCCATGAAGAGGGCTAATACCCTGAGCTCTACCATACATAGGAATCCTACACATTCTCTGTCCTCCATACCCAGCCCCTTGACCACTGGGTGCTTGGCATTTCACAGTGCATATCAGAAGACAGATGGTGATTCCTCAGGACAGAAGGGCACAGTATTCTCAGCAGAGTCCTCTCATGGGGTGTGGTAATATAATATTGATACAAACTCACGTGTATAGCACTGGATCATTTTTAAAGCTTAAATGAACTTATTTAGAAGGTCATAATTTGATAGGCATGAAAACTAAAAGGAAAGTATGTTTCATAATTAGGAAACCTTTATAGATTGTCACCAAATTTTAGATAAAACCAAAGGGATGGAAATCAGCCAGTTGTCAAAAGCTGACACTTTATTCTTTTCTCTCCTATCAGTATTGAAAAATATAGAACGACTCTTTAGAAAGCCATGTTCTATTATGAAAGTTTTTATTATGGGGAATCAATCTCTTCATGGAAACATCCAGAGAAAGGAAAATATATTCCAGAACTAATATATGACTATAAGAAATATATCTGTGAATAAAAATAAAATATTTTTTAAAACTTTTGTGAGAAATACTGGCATGATTTCAATTTTGTGAATATGTATACCTTTGAAATGGCAAATGGAGGTTTGGCAAGTCCAGTGAACCAAAATACTTAGGTTTCAAGTTCGTGTTTGAAACTCTCTCTGGGATTATGAACCATACCGCCTCCTGCAGATGACGGAGTCACGAGCAACTTATGGCAGAAGCCACCGCTCAGTTCTGCATTCTACAGTGTTACCATCAGTGCATATTTTATTCTACCTCAGACTAATTTCTTACGTACTTTATTAAGCAAAATTAATGGAAAAGGAGTTACCTGGCTGCTGTGAAGATGAGCCTTCCCAGTGTACTGAAAGATATTCAGGTTACTTCTCCTTAGAATGCCAGAACCAGAGTAAAGGATGTCAAGGCTGTAAGTAGATGCCGAATGGGGACTACCTAACGACAAAAAACCCCGCAATTTAATAACAGTTCCAGCATCACCCAAGCTGGGGAAGGGCATGGAGGGAGAACCCCTTTTTGGGTTACGTACGTTCCATGTAGCCAGTATAGGCAGAAGAAGATCCAGTTTTGGAGAAACGGTCATAATTATGAACAACCATGTCCTTCAGAACTCGATGGACCATTTTGCTGCAACACGTAAAAGGAAGAAGCTGCACATTCATTGTAATGGCTATTTCCCAAGTCAGATTTGGAACGAAATCAAACCCTCAGTGGAAAAAAGAGGTGGCCAAATTTTCCTCCTGCCGCTCCAAGACTGGAGAGGTGCCAGCTGAAGCCCCAGCTTTGGGATTAGGGCTTTCCTGTCCATTACTCACATACGTAAAATTCAGTTTGGTATCAAAATGACAGGAAGGTGTGGATGCCTGGCTATGAGATGGCTTAAAATGACTGATGGACGTACTTCAGGAGTGGACGACGCACGATCTTTGAATCACCATGGTTCTACTGTTCAATAGTATAATGATATATAACAGTCAAGTTTCCAAGAATTTCTTCTATTTCAGTAGTTTCCAATTAAAAAGACATGTCAGTAACCACTGTCTCCTCTAAAGGAAGCCTTAGGCCTTACCCCATGTTCTGTCTTGTCTATCTATCTAAATAGTGTTGTGATCTTTCCAGTCCAGACTACTTAACACTAATCATATCAGTAAGAATAAAATTGTGACAACACAGCAAAAAGCATTAAAATAATCAGCTATAGACATCTGGATCTAGAACTGAGGTAGAAAATGATTGAGAGGAGGGAATGGTAACCTTACAGGTTTTCCCCATAATACTACTAGTTTACAAGATTTTAGCCTGGAGAAGAAAAGATGAGAAAGGTCAAGATAGTTGTCCTCAACTATTCAAAGGGCCTGCATGTGGATGAATGATTAGACCTGCTCTGCTTTACTCCAGGGATAAAACCAGGGCCAAGGGGAAGATTTCAGTTATACAAAGAAGCAACGGTGCGAGTTTCTGAAAAATGACCCAAGTTCCTCAGAGGAGGTGAGCCTCCTGCCTCTGGAGAGGTACAAGCAGAGTCTGGATTCCACTTGCCAGGAGACTAGACCCGCACACTGGAGAGACACACCAAGCAAGCTGGCCTTTCACGTCCCTCCAACTCTAGCATCTTTGTTCTAAGAATCTGACCTGCAGTGTTTGCGATGCTTCCTCACCTTTCCCAGGCTGCTCTCTACCCCACTGCCTCCCCTTCATTGTCCCTAAATCACTAAATTCACCAGACAAGGGCACCAAACACACCCAGGGTCTCCTCCACAGAGTGCCTTAAAAGCAGACCAAGACGCAGAAGTCCACTCTGTCCCCCAGGAGTCCCTGGCTTCTTTCTCCCTCACTCATCTGCTCCATCCTTCTTCCTTATTGTCCTGCTTTCCCTTCCACTCACTCCCTCCTGTTTCTTGTTCCTTCAGTCTTCTTACTCCTTATTTTCTTTCCTTCAATATTTTACTGATTTTTAAAAAGATGTCCTTTATCTATTTTCCACCCTCGCCAATGTCTGTTTTCCTTTTCAGCTGGGAATGCTCAAATTGGATCTTTCCTGGGGATGGTGCTCCGCACGTACTCAGCAGGGGAACTAGACATTCCCTCTATGGCTCTCTGATTTCAGTGAGGGGTGTAGAGAGCTCGGGGGGCCGCTGTGAAGAGAGGCGTCCGTGAATTCAGGAGAAGAGATGTGGAAACGGGAAGGAAGATGAATCCAGTAAGCGCGCAACGCAGTCTGCTGCTCCCACGCCTCACACCTTGCTAGTCCTGAAACATGGGCCATGTCTAAGGTTTTAAACTTAAACGGTGAATTAATTTTGGTCTGTGATAAATGAGGTATCAAAGATCCCTAACATTTGGAAAGTCAAGGTCAAAGACTGTTTGGTGAGAACTTACATCATTTTGTTGTGCTATTTGTAAAAATAGTCCTATTAAAAATGTAGTTGAATTTGAAAACATTACAAACATTTGGCAATATATATTCACGAGACTGAACGGGAGACTTAGAGTAAAAATCACACCCAGAGTTCCAAATCATAGTGCCAAAGCGAAGTTCTTTTATCTGGCCCACCGAATAGTTCTCATGTGGGAAATTCGGCAAACTCTTTGGTTTTATGCAACATAGTCCAGCATAATGACCACAACCATTATTAACAGCCACACATGTACCACCCCAATATACAAATAAGCTTGAATAAGCAGAGACAGGGGCACAGTATCATACCTTGCAGGCATTTCAAAACGTAGGATGTCTTGAACAATGGAGAGCATGTATTTATTCATTTCTTTGGGAAGCTCCCCAATAGACAGCAGGATGTTTTTCACTTCCATGTAGGATGGATTGCTATTTAAAATGACAGCAGCTGCCGCAGTGCGCACAGTCTTCTCATGAACTTTACGATTCTGGTGGTATATCCTGTTTAAAGCCTTCTTCACCTGTTCAGAAGATGTTCAAGCTTAGCTGGTGCACATCTAGATTTTTAAAATTGATACTGTGGCAGGAATAGTTAGTGCTCTTAAAAAGGCACATGCATCCCTACATTTCTCAGGTTTTTTTGCAGTTAGGGCGGGGCCATAATTCTGGCTGATGGACCGTGAGCAGAATCGCTGTGGTAACTTCTGGGCTGAGGCAGTTGGGAGCTGGCGTGCCTTCTCCCTCTCTTCTACTCCTGTGGTGAACTTAGGGCCACATTTCCCCTTACTTACAGCAGGTAGAGCACAAATGAGAAATAAACTTTTGATAAGCTGAGATTTGGAGGCACATTTGCTATTGTAGCAAATTTTTAGGTGTTACCAAACTAATTTAGATTTTTAAAGATACTACTGCTACGTGCAGTGGGGCTCTGGGGAGAGAGAGCTATACGAACCGACATTTCCTTACAATGAAGTACCTCAGAATCTTCCCTTCTTTTTTCTTTTTTGATGAATAGACTTCATTTTTTAGAGCTATTTTAAGTTCACAGAAAAATCGAGCTGAAAGTATAGAGAGCTGTTGTGTACTCTCTGTGCCCATCTCCCCTCCTCCAACACACACACACAACTCCCCCTCTGTCAACAGCCGGCACCACAGTGCTACATTCCTTATATCTGATGAACCTATATTGACACATCATTATCACCCAAAGTTCATAGGTTACATTAGGGGGCTTTTTTTTTTCTTTAAAAAAACAGTAACACCAAAGAAAATTTGCAAAAATAATTGCGTTTTGTGGTGACAAATAATTTTGTTGGTCACTGGCATTGCTTAGCAATAATGTGGTGTGTGGGGTTCTGTACCAAGCACTTATAAATATTTCTTTCATTTCTCCTTCCCTCTGCCGTTTGCTATCTCCCTAAATGTTGGCCTTGTTCTCAGGTCTATGGGAGCTAAACAACTCTCCTGAGCACAAACAGCTAGGAAGGGACAGAGCCAGAATTCATGCAGGGGTCTGTCTGTCTCAAAAGCCCGTCACACTGCAGCCTACCAACTTTGACACAAAACTGGTGACAAAGCGCCTAGCTGCAAACCGGAAACACCATTCTCAGCAGACGGTTGATCTTGAGGTTTACAAACATTCTCTGCCCTAACAAAAAGTTAATTTAGCCAGCTTCCTGAAAATGTAGCTGTAGGAACCAACACAGTAAGACTTAACCCCAGATATTTCACAACGTCGAAAAGTTTCACAGCATCTTAAAACTTACAGAAGTAAAGATATTTCTGACAAGATTTGTTTCTTACAATAAGAGAACGTGCCTCAATATTTATGCCTCAGGGTACAGAACATCATCTATTCAAAATGTGAGGCTACTTCAGAATAGCCTTCAACTCAATTTAAGAGTTATTCTTAAACAAGAAAGAGATTGTTAGTATTGGAAAAAACAGGCTGACAGCATTTGACTCATGTTTAGGCATATTTTCTTCCTTTTGTGAAGGTTGGGAACATTCTCGGGGAGTTTACCTCAGCAGTTATGAAAGGGACATCGAATCTCTGGAGAGTGCTGGTAGCAAGGTGGCTGACAGGGCCTTCCCCAGCCTCGGCGTACTTCAGAAGGAGAGGGATGCCTTCTGGGAGCAGGGCGTTCTTCAGCGCCAGCAGGTACATCATGGTGTCTTCTTTTTTCTCTGCTTTTTCAAGTCCTCTCAGGATTAACTTCTTGGCTTCTACCACAGCCTAAAAAATCACAGACTTCCTCAGACGTATGCCCAACCGTTCATTACACAAGGCTTGAGCAAGACTGGCTTCACTTCTGCGTCCAAGAAAACAACCTCAAGCTTTAGAAAGCTTTGCATTGCTTGCCTGGCTGAGGCACGCGATGAAAATGAACAAGTAAAGCTTGGTAAGGGTGTGGTGTGTTTTTAAAAAATACATGCATTAAAATATTCTTAAGAAGTGATGAGTATAATTAATAATGGACATATTTACTTTTGAAGACATTCTGAATGTATAAAGTCACTTTTAAAATTCCCTTGTAATTGATTGTTCGTGAAACTGCCCATTCATTGAATTTCTAAAGCAACAATTAGATGGCACCTACGTGGTGCCACATGCTTTCTCTTAAGTAACAATTTGGTGAAACTGCTTAGAAATCCACCACAAGGCCTCATCCTAAATGTTTAAAAAGCGCTTGTTTCCATCTGACTCCAAATTTGCTTAATGCTGCCACACGGTTCAAAAAATATTTCTTGACTGTGGCGCGTATTTTGCTAGCTACTTTTCAAATATGTTCTTTAATCAGAAAAGGCCTTTTTCCGGGCCTAGAAAAAATGGAATTGAGTACAAGTTAACAATTTAATGGAAAAGCAAATTAGAAATAGGGTGTCTGGGTTCTGGTCCTTGCCACTACATGTGTTTTAGGGGCTTCAGTTTCATCTTTAAAATAAAGATTCCTAAGATCTAATTCATCTACTGAATTTGTCAAACTCTGAAATTAGGCTGCAAATACACACACATACAAACACACACACGTGGGGGAGAGAGAGAGAGTTGAGGAATGTGGGGAGATATACAAGGCCCCAAAACAGACAGAAAGATGCTAAACTTCATGTGTAATTACAGAAATGCCATTTCTCAGCTATCAGAATGATACAAAAATTCAAAAGTTTGATAACATGATTTGTTATGGAGGCTGTGGGAAATAGGTGTTCTCATCCGTTGCTGGTGGAAGCATAAAACTGTATAATTTCTGTGGAAGATAATATGGCAAAAGCTAAAAAATCTGAATTTTGATCCAGCAACCCTAGCTCTGAAGTTACATCTCCAACCATAAGAAAAAATGTACCTAAGATTATTTATTTCAGCATTGTTTGTAATAGCAAAATAGTGGACACCACCTTATGATCATACAGAGGAGATGTGAATGAATTGTGGTACACAGACAGATGGAGCCTAGGCAGTTGTGAGAAGGAATGAGGAAGATCTCTGTGAACCAGGATGGGGGGATTTCCAGGGCATAGTGTTAAGTGGAAAAAATAAGATACAAGAGAGTCTATATAGAATGTTATGGCTTGTGCAAGAAAAAAGAAGTAAGAATATGTGTGTACATCTGCTCACTGTGCAAAAAGAAACACAGAACAGAGAAATCAAACACCAACGACACTGCTTCCAGAGAGGAGGCAGGTGCGAATGGGTGGAAGGGGCCGGGAAGGGAAGGAGACCTCTTCGAGAATGTTCTCAGAATGACATTTTGACTTTTGAACCATGTTAATAGTTCATATATTCAAGAAATAAAATTAAAATCAAGGATGGAAGATTGCTAAAATTGAATTCAAACAGAAATGAATGAACTTAAGCATATATCAAACTGATAACATAACTAAACAGAAAAGAAAAAGAATCCAAGAGACTTTCGAACATAGAACTCTGCACACATTTCCTGAGATATATTCTAAGGAAAAAAGGAACTGTGACGAAGTCTTGACCTTTATTTAGTCAGTTTATCTTTTGAAGTGATGTTGGTGTACCAATTCCAAAACTATGTTGTGTGTGTTCTAGGACTGAGCAAATGAATCAATATATTGATGTTCTTGAAAACCAGTGTTTTCTCTGTGGGAGAAGGAAGATGTAACTATGGAGTGGGGAAAGGAGAGAAAGAACCTTGTCATATCGGATTGGAAGTAAAGGCAGCACTATGAACTCATCATATAATAAATACAAAAATATGCGTTTGTCCATGGTTAGAGCCTAGATGCAACGGCACTCAAGTAATGAGAAGTAAAAGCATTTACAAGTAAAACATTGGATGTCAGATGTCTGCAACTCACTGTCAAGTGGCTCAACCAAAATAAAATAAAATGAAAGAAAACAGAATTAGTTCATGGAAATATGGCAACATGTAAACAATTGGCAAATATAGATGAAGGGTATACAAATGTTCATGGAATTGTACTATTCTTACAACTTTTCTGTAGGTTTGAATTTTTTCAAATATGAATTTGAGGAAAAAAGAAATTAGGATGCAGGGAGGACAAAATTTAAGTAGAAAACAAATAGAAAAAAGAAGTAGGGGCTTAGCACTCTGTGAACTTGTCTAGTTGCCATTCAGACTGTCACAGGGCAGTAGCTTTCATGCTAGTAATTGCTGAAAAGCTATAGCACTCAATAGGATGGCAGGTACCTTTGGGGTAGTATAAGTATTGTCCCAATAGACAACTTAAATTTGTACTTAGAATACATCTTTTTCTTTCTATCTTTCTTTTTTTTTTTGGTGAGGCAGATTGGCCTTGACCTAACATCTGTGCCAATCTTCCTCTTTTTGCTTGAGGAAGATTGTCCCTGAGCTAACATCTGTGCCAATCATTCTCCACTTTGTATGTGGGATGCTGCCATAGCATGGCTTGATGAGCCGTAAGTCTGCACCCCAGATCTAAATCCGTGAACCCCAGGCCACTGAAGTGGAGTGTGTGAACTTAACCACTATGTTACTGGGCCAGCCCCTACATCTTTTTCTTTCTATTCATATGTCTTTGATTTGGGCAAAAGATAGAATATATAGCAGAAAGTTGAAAAGAAAATGTGCATTTACTACAATCCATCTAGTGGCCAAGTCTAATTATCTTCAAAGATGCATCTTTTAAAAGTTGCTCAAACACATTAACAAAATTGAATGACGGTGATAATGGATAGTTTACAGCTACCTACAAGGTAACTTTAAAGATGTGATGAGAACTAGGTTGTTCCATTATCAGTAGAACTTTAAGTTTCCTTCTCATGCACGTTCTTTTCTCTCCCAAGGCTCCATCCACTCTCTATTTCTGACCCTGACTCCGATTCTGGGCTGCAGATAGGTGTGGCCATCTGCCTATTGGACAACTCAACTTGGTGGCCCAAAGGATTTCAAACTTAACACGGCCAAAATAAATTAACAATTCTACCCTCTTCCCACCCCCAAACCAGGTTCTATGAACTTTGCTTAAGCGGTTGACATCACCATACATCTAGTATCCTAACCTGGAAGCTTCAAGTCAGCTAGACTCTTACTTCTTTCTCATTCCCCACATCCTTTCACTGACTAAATACTATTAACTCTATTTCTTAAATGGCTCTTAAATCAGTCTCCTCCTTCACCCTACTGACCCTACATTAATCCAGAGCTTTAATAATTCGTGCCCAGGTTGTTGCAAACGTTTCCAATCAGACCTCACTGGCTGTAACCCAGCCAACACCCAGGCCATATACCATTTTGCTTCTTTCTAAATAGAAAATCTGAGCGCGTCATCCACCTGCCTAAAAACCACATTGTTCTCCCTTCTCTCTGTGTACTGAAGGCCAGACTCCTTAGCTTTTTACTAATAAAGATTCAGCCTACTTTCTTCTCTCTTCCCCTTTTCTGCATCGCCCCTCTCACTTATCCGCCTTACAAACATACGTATTTTGTGCTCCAGCCCCACAGAATTTCTTACTGTTCCCAAGCATACTAGGCCCATTTTGACTTTGGGCTTTTTCGCACATTGTTGTATTTCTCCTAGAATGTCCTCCATTCCATACTTCTATCTCTTCACCTAAGAAGCTCTTCTAGACTAAACTCAAATATTACTGCGTTCGCGAAAACTTCCCCCCAAACAGAATAGTTTGCTACATCTCTGCATTCTCAGAGCATTCTGTTTATATTTCAATATTATTATTTATCTGTTTGCAGTTGATAAACTAGGAGTTCTCTGAGGATGGCAGAATATTTTGTGCATCTTTTCATTACGGGATTAGCATCACGCCTAGGACAGTCTAAACGTTCATTAAATACTGCTGGATGGATGTTTCTATATGTGAGTTTTCTCTTTAGCCAAGAGGTTTGATATCTGATTGCTGAAGTAAACCAGCTACTCAACAATTGTGGAAATTGAAAAACATAAGAAGTCATAACTCTTTGATGTCATAAAAATTATGCAAATTTGATTTCTGCCAGAACTTAATAAGCTGATACTCAAGCATTTTCAATGCCATTATTCTTAGTGATCTTTTTCATAGTTTATGTTCTAGTTATGAGTTCCCTCTTTGGGAATTATTTGGTTTCAAGAATGTTCTCTCTCTTGTTTTTAATAGCAAGCACTCAGCAAAATAATATAGTGATGTCTTTTGGAAATAGAAGAAAAATACTGACAGGAAGCTGGTTGTATAATAAATGTGGACAGAAAAAAGACTATGTTTTTACATATTCACCATCTTTAATCTATTTTCATTATAGAAAGATGGACTGTGTTGGATATTAATCCATCTGGATTTTCCACATTTAGTTATGCTTATGGAGGGCTTTGTTTTATTTTAGTGAGAAAGATGTTAAAACTGATAGTCCATTCAGGCAAGTGGGGAAGTTTTGAGCAAATGAAATAAAATATAAAGTTCTAAGTAATTAGAAGTAAGTAAATTCCCACCATTAAAACTCAAAGCTGCGAACCACACTTATGATAAAGTCCTGTTCTAGGAGGTAGCCCTAGAGGCTGCTATTTTTCTAAAAACAAGAACTATACCATACACACCATTCAAAGCTGATACATAGTGGGCAGGCAATAGATATTGATGGGGGTTAACGGACTATGTGCTTTTTAGCAAGTACTTATTGAACATTTTCCATGTACCAGGCACCATTTTAAGCAATTGGTGTTGAACAAAGATCCATTTCTTCAAGGAGCTTACATTTCAGTGAAAGACAGAAATAATAAACATAATAACTGAATTATAAAGTATGTTACATGGCGATAATTGCTATGTAAACAGGGAAAATAAAGAACCGTAAGGGGATTAGGGGCGCCAGTGGTGGGCAGCACGGTGAGTAGGACGTAGAATGGTCTGTGACTGTGCATATAACACCTGAGATTGGATTCACACTTACTTTGAGTTTGCAGTCTTCATTCTGACACAGCTTCCTGACGAGGGCCCCAATGACGATCATGACAGTTTCTCTGAT
Organism: Equus przewalskii; assembly: GCF_037783145.1. Taxonomy (NCBI): domain Eukaryota; kingdom Metazoa; phylum Chordata; class Mammalia; order Perissodactyla; family Equidae; genus Equus; species Equus przewalskii. The sequence goes on from NC_091833.1 coordinate 39,753,040, forward strand.
GTCATTGCTCCCAAAGGAACCTTTGAACTTACTCTGTTAGCCAAACAGGGATAAAATGACTTACCAAAACATTTAAACATTTCCATGGGACACTTTTAGTTAAGAGACAAAGTAACCAATGCCTGAAGAAAATGTTTTTATGTTCCTAGATTGCAAACTCAGAATTTTGCTTTGAGGACACTTAGACATTCATTGTCTCGCTTTGAATTGAAGAGTGAATAGAATATCCCCTGTCCAGACATTCTTAACATCGGTCTGTGAACTCCCTAGAGGTTTATGGATTGAGTTCACTGGATCAGCGAACCAAGAAAACGGTATGTAAAATTTTATGTATGGGTGAAAAGGGGTTTCATTGCTTTTATCAGATTCTCAAATGAGCCCATTTTCCAAAAAGATGATAAACTATTCCACTAGATCATAAGGGGATAAGTGCACTTTTTATTTTTAAATTTTGGACCCAAAAGAAGTCTAGCTTTTGTTTCAAATAATTTTTTTTTTTTTTTTTTTTTTTTTGCTCAGGAAGATTTGCCCTCATCTAACACCTACTGCCAATCTTCCTCTTTCTGTATGTGAGCCACTGCTACAGCATGGCCACTGAGAGACGAGTGGCATAGGTCCACACCCAGGAACCAAACCCGGGCCACCGAAGCCGAGCACACCGAACTCCACTAGGCCACCAGAGCTAGCCCCCAAATTTTTAAATATCAGAAGAATTGTATCTGTTCAGTGTACTGTGTATTAAATACAATGAAGATTTTTGAAATCAAAATAAATCTTTTAAAATCAACTTTTGAAGCATAACCAAGACTTCCATCCAAAATTTTGTCCCGTCACATTACACAATAGGTAAACACAATCTTTAAATTTCCATATAGTTTATGTTATTTAGAAGAATTGCGAAGAGGACATTATGTGAAATAATTTACTATACAGTTAACGATTAATGGATGAAAAGAGAGTCCAATAGAATTTGAATATAAATAAACGGAAGGCTCTAGTTTCACCCCTCACTCTGATCTAGCAACTTCCCTTTACTGCTTAGATTCTTAGGAGGTTTTCAGCTGCTGAGAGCGTTTATTTTCCCAGTGTTCACTGACTCACAATGAGGGTTCTCAGGAGTTCTTCACTGGGATGGGAGGCAAATCCACAGGCATAGAGAAATCTCTCCTGGAGGATAATGCTACTGTCACTTTTGAAATCCAAAAAGTCCAAAATGGCATCTAATGAGTCTGGAGTCTGAGCAGAGGTGACGGCATCCACCAGCTGAGGTCTACAAAAAGGCACAGTGATGGATATCAATGTTTAGGGTGCTTAAGAAATTACTTAAAATCTCTACCATTCACAGACTTTCCATTGATTTGAGTTTCCTAAGGAAGTGAAATTTTTTTACTTGAACAAAAGAAAAATGAATGACTTTCTTAAAAATACCTCTACATTTTATTTTAATCCTCTCCCTTACCTCCTCTCTCCCTAATTCAGTGTATACTCAGAGTACACAAACTAATTTTACTATATTAGCCTAAGGCAAATGTAATTTGGAGAACTGTAAACAAAACTTATATAAACAAATTATAAATTAGGCTCAAATTCTTTTCTACATGGGTAATACATAAAAGCCATAGTCCCCAAAATTGGTTCTCTTTCTCTAATCAGTTTTGCAAATATACACACTTCCCAAATGCCTAATTTAACTCAGGTAGGATTATTTAATAGAAAGATAGAAAATTCTTTTAAGTTTAATTTGTACCCAACGGAGAAGTTTCGCCATTTTTTTTTTAAAAAAGGACCATGGTATAGTTCAACTACAATAATTATGCATGGGCAGACAGGAAATCCCATAGGAAAGTTCTAATTGCATATTCTAGTCTAATGGAATCTTTGGTTGGTTGAGTCTGGGATGGTAAAATTTCTGAAACTAGTTGTCATACTAATAAACACATTATGTAGGCAAATATTATATTCTATATCCATATAAGCACACCATATATGTGGTTAGTCCTTTACACTTTACAAAAATGATAGACTTGCATGATATCATTTTGATCCTAACAAAAATCTAGGGAATAAAGCAAAAACTGAGAGATAATACTTATTAAGTGCCTATTATGTAAGCACTGCATTCGACAGTTTAGGTGGACAACGTCTCTTTTGCTTTAATTTCTTCATTTATAAAATGGGGCTAAAAATAGCAGTTACCTTATGATTGTTGGAAGGATTAAACTACGTAATCTTTGTAAAACACTTAGAATAGTTCTTGGCACATGTTAAGCGATCAATAAATATGTGCTATTATTAACACAATCACCTCATTTAATCCACTGAACACCTCTGCCAGTTTAATACTAATTTTCCCCCTTACATATGAGGAAACAGACTCAGGGAGATTGAGTCATTTGTTTGCATCCTGTAACTGGTAAGTGTACAGCTGGGATTTGAACTCAGGTTTTTCTAACTCAGGAGTCCGTGATCTTTTAATCACATCAGTGTTTCCCAAAGTGTTTTCCATGCAACTCTAGTACTACAAAATGCTTTAAGAAAAGGGATTCTCAAGGTCATGTAAGTTTAGAAAATGTTTATGAAAACATCTATAATATTATCTGATTAAAGATGCTGAAAATTTCTGCAGCAAAGAGAACTATTTGACTTAGTTTTATGCAGTGTTTTTCAAACTCAGTGGCCTACAGAATCCTTTTGTTTTGGCATACTTGTTAATATTCTGCGAATTACAGGATACACACAATAGACACTTTGGGAAAGGTTACATTCCACCACCCTGCCTTTCACCATCCTACAGTAAATAGAGCAAATTATTCTCTGAACTTTACAGATGTTGCAAGTGAGGCTCAGAGAGGCTTAATGTAAATGACTTGATTAAAGGTTATACGCCATTGGAAGTAAGAATTTAAAACTACGTCTTCTGATTTTAGTTCATCCTAGTATCCTTTCTACTACACTATGCTACGTGTGTCAAATATGATACAATATTTTCAAAATAATCTGATTTAGAAAATACATCAAATACATGAAGTCATCCAGATCATTGCCACCTTAAGATTTTTAGGATACAAATAAGGTTAAGGTCTAGTTTTATATCTATTCTAAATCAATAGCTAATTTTTGCTCTTTCTTGTCAGTATTTTTGTGTTTGATATAAAGACAAATCACCCTACGAACACATCTTAAAGTTCTAGGATTAAAACAGGGTCTGAGAATTTATGAGTTTGTGAGAAAGCAACCAAGTATAGTTAGTCATATGGAATTCCTATCAATTTTTTTTAATATCCTCAAGGCAAGTAAATGACAAATACAATCAAGAATAAATAGACTTCTCAGAAAAAAACCTAAATTCTTTTCTTGAAAATCTGAGTCCTTTGAACTCAGTGACTACTGCTGCCATGTGTCCGTGCAACTTGGCCAATTACCACTTTTGATCACGTTAATGGCCCGTTTCGAGTGTTTGTCAAATGAATCGGAGCCATATTCTATATCACGAGGATAACAGGTAGCACACAGCTGAATTTGCACTTAGAAATTCTACATTACAGACAAAAAACTCTTGCAAAGTAAATTTGAGAATTAAGTCAACTGTCTTTACTGTGCATGTACAATGAATCACACTTTCACCAAATATTCAAATAATGCACAGATTTCTTTTTCTAGATTCTTTTGGCTATTTACCTCAGTTCTCAATTTTCTACATAAAACATTGCCTCAATGGGATGATCATTGAATCTTTAATGAAATCATATTTTTCAATTGAAAAAGTCATACTCTTTTTTTGTTCTTATAATCAACTCTGAAATCTTTTCAAGTGTAAATTAATAGTTCTGGGAACACAATTTCAAAAGCCATGAGACCGCACATGCACCATGGTGTCAAGATGGAGCCTGCCCTCCTCTATCTATGTACCAAGCTAGACCTGATTTAAACTCATAAATACTCAAAAAATGTTCATCCTGAGTCACTGCTAAAAACTTGTTACTGCATTTCTGGCCAAGTAACTGTTAAATTACAGCATTGTGGCATAACTGTTGGATGAAAATGCAAAACAATGAAATAATTGATTTGGAGGTGGGGCAGGCAGTTGGTTAAAAAGGGGTCTTTCTTGCTTAACAAAAAAACAATAACCCAGAAATGCTTCCCAACAGATGACCCCACACGATGTTCAGTGAACTTACAGTACTTCCTTGTTTTCAGCCTTTAGGATTTGTAGGATCTCTTCTTTCTTCGCAGTCCTGAGGCGCTGAATGAAGGCCAGGAAGCTTCTGACAGCCTCAGCTTTGGAGAGGTTGTCAGGCTGCAGGTGTTTTCTGGTGAAATGCCAATGCTCTGAGAGCTGCAAAACATGGCGGCAGGCTCATACCCCATTCAGAATTCTGAACATCCACATTTACAAGGGATGTTCTCCCCAGAAAAAAATTTTTCCTCAGATCTGACAAGCAAAAGAAGCTTTTTACATCTTACCTCATTATACCTGATTGCCCTGCTCAGAGGCACATATAGAGGCCTACCCACCCTGGGGACGGTTCCTCTGTAGAAGGATCGTTTTTGTCTATTAGTATTTAGCTCAAAGGACCTTGGGCTTCGGGCATATACGTCATTCCATGGTTACACCAAGGGAATTATATCGGAGGCCAGGCTTTGACTACCATAGTGAAATTGCACAGAATATTAATTAATGGTATTGGAGGGGAACAATGATATTGGAGGGGGAAAGAATCAGAATTGCTGAAGAAAGGTGTCAGGTTTCTTGTTTACTGGGGTCTCACCGAAAATCCATCTTTGTATTAATTTGAGCTCCCTATTCTATCTCTTCACTTTATTGTTTGTATGAAAGCAATGTTTAACTATTACTGAGGTCTGAACTGTTCGTTACTCATATGTCAGAGTAGTATTTAGATAAAGGTAATTCTCATACACTCTATTGCTATTCTACTGTGGTTTTAAGAATAGTAAATAGTTCTAAATAATGACATCTTTTGGCTTTGAAATAAGCTAAAGAACCTATTTTTTGTAGTTGACCACATTTCCCCTAGTTGTAAAGAATGCAATAAATCCCATTAGTGACCTCCAACTCTCCAACTCTGTGGTAATCAGCATGATACCAGTTTTTAATTTATTAACTCCTTCTAATAAGCGATATACACATATTTTGCTCTTTTTCACATCCTTTTGGTTATCTAATCTTAGGAGGATATTCCAAAGCAAAATTCCAGATGTACTTAGCTAAAGATTTCCTGAGTCATTTCTAAGGGCAGAGAGCATATCAGTGTGAATTTAGATTTTTTTTCTCTAAAGCATTGCAATTGTGACATTATACTGAAGTTGGAAAAGCAAATTTCTCAGAGACATAAACCTTTCCTACAATAATGATGAAATAATTATCAAAAATCTTGGATGGCTCATGATGCTTAATAACTATGGGGGGAGAAAGTAATAGTTCACAGCATGAAAAAGATCATTGGTTTTATTAGTCACCTTCCTAAACAATTTCCATCTCACATGACATTAGAAAATTACACTGGAACATTAAATGATATATGGAAGAAAAAAACAGGTAAAAAATAAAATGAAGTTTGAGAATGATGATTTTCTGTTTCATTTTGGTTTTCCCTTAATTCAATTTTGATAAATTTGAGAAACTAGTAAGGAATTAGTGCCTTGTACTTTAAGCAAATTATGGTATTAGTTCTTGATCATTCTACTTCCCTGAACACCAATAAGACCCACGGGAAGAACATCTTCTCGTAGCTAAGAACAGAGCACGAAGCCAAGTGTTTGCTCTCTTGACAAGAGGTTAAGTATTATGAAATAATGGACCCGAAAGTCATTTCTGTGGCCATACATCACAACTGACTCATGCAATAAATGAAATTTCTCTTTGTTGTATTAAAAGTGTTGTAAGACAATTTGTACTTTGACTTGGGGACATGCTATCTCATTTCTGGCTGTAACTGTAGGGCAGTTTGGGGTATGGTAGAGAAGTCTTCCCTAACTTAGGCAGAGAGCTTGTATCCTTTTTTAGTCCTCACAGCAATACTCAGAACACTGAGCTCAGTAAAACATTTCACCTGTGGACACATCACTACTAAGTGGTAGAACTTTCTGGATTCGGATCCCTGTGCGCGCTCTTGACACCATACGCTTCCCCCTGACTTCATTGGGCCCTTATTCCTCCTGCATTCTAGGTGCCACTTTTAAAAAGCTGCCCTTACATCATAACATTCTTGATTCGAGATGAGTGGATGGTAGTTATTTTTAGTTATTGTTATATTATTATTCATCATTGCAGGCGCATATTGTTAAGCTACTGCCATTCTAACTCAGTAACGGCTGGTGGTTCTTTATCAATTTTCTTCATAGAATTAACTGAAGCTTCCAGTGGAGACAACAGGAAAATAAAATTTTAAGGCATGATTATTCCCATATTTGGCCACACAATGCAGTTCTTCACACTTACAGAAAGGCATCCTTTGCATTTACTCTGGAAGACCTGTCCCACAATGGGAAGGGCCACATACTTGGAATCAACTGCTTTAATTATGGCTGCAACCTGCTTTCCAGGCATCAGTCTTGGGCCTTCTTCAGTTGTCCTTAGCTCTAATTTCTGCCTGCATATAGAGGAAGAGAAATATCACATTAGCAGCCTTCTTTTAAGTGAACAAGCTACAGATTGCCATTCTTTTGGCAAATAGGATACTAATATATTCAAATTGTGTAAGTCCATGTCTTTCAAACTGCGGTATCTCCAGTGGTAACAAACCTCAAGATAATTATGAAATCTTTCTAGAGCAATAATTTTATTCAAAAATTTGAAAATGTAAGTCTGAATTTTCAAAATATTATGACAAGGTAATACAGGGGAAAAAATTTGCCTGGATGCTGAACAAGATATGCGATGTCACCTCTTTCAAATTTAGCCCGGCTTTCTGAAAATGATATCTTCAATACGACCATGTGTCACTTATTAACTAAGACAACTAGGAAATCTTATTTTCCAAAAATAGCCTCAATAATATTTTTCTCTGATATGCTCTTTTAGAACTTTGCCTGTCTCTCATCAGGAGGTAGAGTGTGCATCCCTTTTCTTGAAACTGGGCAGAACTCTGTGACTGCCCCGACTAATAGAGGACGGTGGAAGTGACACTATGTGACCTCTAAGGCTAAGTCATACATAGGAACTCAGCTCTCAGATGGCGTGCTAGTAGCACAAGTACCTGTGGAGACTTGAGCTGCCATGTAAGAGGTCTGGCTACCTGAAGCTGCCGTGTTGAGAGGCATGTGGAGATAAAGAGACGCATGAGGACCCGCAGTAGCTGAGTCTTCCCAGCCCAGGCACCAGATAGGTGAGGCAGCAACCTTTGAACGAGTGCAGCTCTAGGCAGTGACCGTTTGCTACTGCATAACAGATGCCAAGCAGGTCACGCCCAGCTGGGCCAAGGCAGGCCCCAGAATTATGAGAGAGAAAAAGAAAATGATTGTTCCTTTTTATACCGCTAAATCTGGGGTGGTTTGTTATACACCAACAGAAATCTGATGGACCCGATAAGCAATTAAAAATATTTAGTTTGTATGAAAACAGTATATATATAGTACAAAATAAAATGCAAAATTCTACTCCAGATGAGGCTTCAATAAAATTTCAAAGCATTTATAGTTTGAGGCACTTCTCCAAAGATTTTGCATCCATTCACCTCTGACGTTAGGGCTGCTTCGGAAGAAACATGTGCGAAGCAGTGGCATAAGGCCTATTACATTTAATGCTAGAAAATATTCGTTTCTGAATTAAAATCTAAAAATATCACCTACTCTTAGATTTAAAATTCCAGTTCTTAATCCTGTGAGATTTATTCTGACCAGAGAAATTTCCTCCAATTGAAGAAACAGGCTTGAATATTTGTGTTATAAATCCCACCAAAAATTCTGTCACATTGCTTTACTATGGAAGTTTTACGTGTTGCTTAACAACAATAACAAAAAAACTCTTGAGGGGAAAACGTGCGAATGCCACTACTTTTTAACCTGAACATGAAGATCATTTGACAGAGAAATTAGAAAATGAACGACAATGAATCAAATAGTTTGTCTTTTTAAAATTTAAATTCTATTCAATAAACAACTGATTTTTAATGAAATTCTATTGAAAAATAGAAGTTTTATCACATGCCACATTATTGTAGATGATGTGAAAAATAAAGATGAGCAAGATGAAATCACTGTTTTCAAGGAGCTCATAGTCAAAACGAGGGAGCACAATACACAGACACATACACACACACAAATATGTATATATACACTTGTTTAAAAGCCAAGTACAATGGTATATTAAATAATAGAAAAGAAAATAAAAATTCTCTCACTTTGATACTATTTTCCCTGCAATGGTTTGTAGACTGTTCAGCCCAAAAGCATGTGTCTCTTCTGCAAGCATAGCTACAACAAAGCTGTCTTCTATCTTATAGGTAGTGACAGACGTAGCTTTTGAAGTGACACCCAAGACCTAAATAAATAAATAAATATTTATAGAAGTCACAAGTAATCTGCTTTTTATCTTTGAATCAAGTCAAATAACAAACTCTCTTTTAATCTTCAAAAGAGCTGCCCCTTTACACCCTCCCCCCATACCCAAACTCATATTATATCAAATCTATTCATTTGATATGTATGAAACTACACCCCAAACTAAACATTTTAAATATTCCAAAACTATACCCTTACCTTATTTTTCTATTATTTTAAATTTAATCTCTACAAAATGTGGTTATTTGAATCCCTCAAAGAAAGTGATATCTATCATACCTGATTTGGGGTTGTAAATCCAGACCTCTCTATTTTGCACGAATCCAAGGCCTTAATTTTTGTCACTTTGTCTTGATGAGCCTGGTAAGTCACTTTACAATCCCCAGAGATATCTACCTAAGAAGAAAAGTAAAAATACAATGTTGGGATTCTCGCATAGACCATTTGAATCTTAGTGGGAAGTGGCCTGGAAATTGGGGTCCCTAATACACTGTTGGGAACTCCCTTTTGTCCAGGCTGACAAGATAGGAAGACAGGAGAACTCAGTGTTTCCTGCAGCCTATAGACTCTTTTCTATTCTCTTTGGTTGAGTCTTTCTGGTGCCTTCTAATTGCCCCAAGAATAATAATAAAGGATTTCCTACTTCTCTTTAATATCTAATAAGAACTGGACAAACGGCTTGGTCATAACCAAAACCTCTGGGAGTTGACTTTTAATGCTGCTTCTAGGCTATGTGTGTGAATGTGTGTGTGTGTGTGTGTGTGTGTGCGCACATATTTTGACCAGCTGAATATAATGAGAAATTCTTAAAATCCTGTGGGATTAATTCAACTCATTATAAATGACATCAACAACTTGAGTGCAGGCAAATCTATCCCAATACAGACTCTGCTTAGCTTCTCTGAGCCTCCCCTTGGGCATCTGCCAGCACCACTTCAGCCTCTGTTCTAGCAAACTAACCAACAACTTCCTTGGCCTAGCCCTACCATCAGATTTTCTCACCCACTCATGGGTGGCTGAATTCAGACTAGGAAACTTGGACTCAGCTCTACCTTTGACTCCAGGTGTGATGCCGGGAGAGCCACTCAACTTCCCTAGTTTAACCTTAATTTCTTTGTCTGTAAAATGAAAGGGGTTGGTTTAGACCAGTGGTTCCCCAAACTGACAACACATACAAACTGTGTGAGAAAACTGTTAAGATACAGATGCTCAGGTCCTCCGTCATCTGTTGAATCAGAATCTGTGCAGGGCATCCAGAGAATCTACATTTTTATGAAGCTGCCTGTAGGACAGACATGCACAGTCATGTCACTGAAATGCTCCCCAAAGTTTTCTGCATCTCTAACATTTAGTCATTCGATAGGCCTCCTTAGTATAACCAATTCTATTTTCCTTTACCCTATATTTGAGTAATAAAATGTTGGGGTAAATGGCAATTTGTTTCATACGTAAATGAGATGACTACCTAACTCAACTTTTCTGAGCATTACCACAGTAGTAACTTTTTTACTGAATTTTTACAAAGAAAAATCCATATAAACAATTTTGGCAACTCCATTGACAAATAAGATTCTGGATCCTCAATACTAGTAAGTACCTCATTGGTGGTTCCAGAGCTTAACTGCATCTGAAATAGGCTAGCCAGGCCTCTCTTGAGATTTTCTATGGCCACTGGCTCATTTTGATATGAGTAGAACTCTTTGACCTAAGGGAGAAAAAGGACAAGCACAAATGAGGCAAAAATGCATCATTTATAAGATTTGGTTAAATAAGTGGCAGGAAGGGTCAGATTCTCACTCCTATCAATTCTGGGAGAAAGAAGTTTGTTACTCCAAAGCCGGGGTTTCTTTTTCTGCGAAAAGAAGCTATTTACATTCTAAGAAGCTAGACCATCAGAATATGGAATTTCAGGAGACTGATAAGGAAGGCTCTTAACGTGATGGACACAGCACAGGGAAGAGAAGAGAACATTGACGTAGGCTGGGATTTCTGTGAAAACAAGATTGCTCAAGGAAGAGAAATCAAGAGCATTCTCCTTGAACATGTCGACATGTTCTCTACCTGTAACCCTGCTTGAAACAAAAAAACCCCAAGGTTTACAACAACAGCAGAGACAGAGGTTCTTGGAAGAGAACAGCTATCACCACTCTTGAGACTCCTGAGATGGCACAGCCTCTATGTGATAAGGGCCAGATGTGGCCATAAAGTCCATGGACAAAATTCCACAGGGGTGACTTTCTTTGGCCCTCCAGAGCGTTCGTGTTGGCCTTGGGTATAAGGAGATTCAGAGTTGGAAGATTTGAGGCTGAGAATGCTATTACTGTCTGGCCTGCTTGAGTTCCCTTTAAGAAAGAAGGAAAAGGAAGTTGAAAAGAGGAGAGTGACTGTGATTTGGCTGCAATAATAAATGGCTTATCTTAGCTTTGCTTCGTCCTTGATATTTATGGGCACAAGGGTGATAACAATGTCTCATACAATTTTGATAATGTTTAAGAAACAAGGACAAAAATACAAAGAAAATTTTCTGGAAAGCAGTCTGTCATTTTTCACCCTGTATTAACTCCAAACACTTCACACAATTCAGAAATAGAGGACGGATATAGCTTCCCTATAAAAATTCCCAAAGTCTATGATAATTTTAGCTGAGCTTTTCTAACAGAAATATCCTGAATGCCTTCCTATTTATCTTTAAAATCAACCATGACTTCTCAAGCAAAACAGAAAGCTCAGTAATTATGCAATGAACTCCATTAATATCAATCTGAACAATTCAGCCTACATGAAAACTCTCTCATACCTTAGAAGAAGAGAATATTTTATTTGAATTATCCAAACAAGTGCCCGAATCTCTATTTCTATTTTCTACATATACTCTGCCTAGTGACAGATTTACTAGGTACTTTATTCGGCAATCAATTTTAGTTGTTTCACTGGACAAACCTATAAATGTTGGAATTGTGTTTGTCCAGGTTAAAAAGGAACTGGAATAGTGACCTCAGCGTCTGAAAATCCATGCTATCATATTCTCAAACAAATCACTGGCAATTTCTCAGATCCAAGGCTGAGTTTTTGATGTTCTGTTTTGCAAACTGGGTCTTTCCTTTGAAAAATTACAGTGTAATTTCCTTTTCAAATATTTGGGAGTATGATATCTCCAGATATCATGACTATTAGAGGTTCATAACCAGATCCCTTGAGCCCAGATACAGTCAGAAGGGCTCACTCAGTGGCAATATACACATGCCTATGGCCTGCGACTCTTCTGGCCTGTCTTAAATACCTCAGAAAGCAAGAGGAGCCATTAAGCGGGAAAAATACTTGTACTATCATCAGTATCCTCAATTTCCTTCCAGGCTACAAAATGTAGCTGAACTACTCATAAAGTTTTACCTAAAATTTCAGGAAACCTAGAATTTCAGATTTCACCTTTGGACCGTGCATAAGGTTAAGCGCTCCTCTATTAGGGGCCCACTTCTATGGATCAAGTTTTGATCTTGACCGCTAGGTCCCTAAGAAAATGGTGTTAGATCCTTTTTTGTTCCTGGCAGTCTGAACAATGTAAACTGCGAGACAGAAAGAGAATGTTTTTTTCATTCCTTCTGTTAGTTTTCATTGTTTCCCTAGAAAGGTGGACAAGTCTCTTTTCCTTTGTATGACTGCTCGCTTTGGGGCCTAAAATTCTGTTCCTTTACTGCAGACCAATGAGATCCAAAATGAAGACAGCACTGGTATCCATATTAGCGAAATGTCAAAACTGTTAGAATTGGGCTGGCTTTAGATAATCAAAAAATTAATAATAAGTCAGAACTTTGCAGTTCAATTCACGTGGCTGTCACAGCAATAATTTAAATTCATTCTCTCTCAATAGGAGCTGAGTACGTTTTACCACGTTTAGGCTGTAAAGCTGATTACTTCATTCAGCTCTGAAATGAGCTTTGAACATTTCAGAGCACAGGACTCTTATCTACGTCCACAGTCCCCAGAGCGCCCCGGGAGCAGCAGCGGCGCAACCCAGTTACAGACTCGGCCTTTAACCCAGAGGAACCGAGCGCAGATGGAGACGGGTGGGCTGTGGGGAAGGAGATGCGGTGCCTCTTCCAGCCAAATTCCAAGGGCCAAATTTCCCTTTGGAATCAGTAGGGATTATTAGTACTTTTACCTTAGGAAAAAAATGCTTCTATAAATTCCCTTAATTTATACATTCTTTAAGGATAAGGTAAAGCAAAATTCCATTAAGTGGCCAAAAGCAAAAAGAAACAAAAAGAATCCCAGCAAACAGAGATTGGTCATTTGATTTGGTCTACTTAGCGGGAGCCACGTCTCTAAACGTATCTTTGACATGTGTCTAAGACAGAGCACAGCCAGGAAATGGCACACTGGAAACCAAGAAGGGAAGAAATACGTGGAGAATTAGAAGGCTCTCAAGGTGTCACATTTCTTTTAGAGGTTCAGTGTGCACACAGGAGCCACACTGCGAGGTTCAGATAGCAAACCAATGCTTAGATATGACACAAAATAAAGGGCCGGTTCAGCAGCAAAGTGATGAATTTAATGGATACTGACCGGGAAAACTAGAAATGGAAAGCAGGTAATTATCCAGTTAACTGGATTAGCATTTCAGGTCAAAAAGGATCCATGCAGTAACTTGAGGCATCTTTTGCTTGTTGGTGTTAATCAACTTAACCAGAAAATGTCATATTCCCAATTTCAATTATGGTTTGTAGACAAAACTAGAGTCACACCCAAACACTTACATATGGGAGATGAGGGGACATGGGAAAAAAAAGACGTGCAATAAATACGCATCTAAGTGTTTTAATGGGCTCTCCTTTATAATGTAAATATAGGAGCATAAAAAAGGGGCTCTGGAAGGACAAAAAAATACATGCTGATGAGCATCCTTGAAATCACAGAAATTCCAGAAAGTAAAACTTAATTTGAGCCTGGGGTAGAAAATACTCTTTAAGAAAATTGCCGATCAGCAGTTCAGTCTTTCCTTTCATAATTTTTCTCATAGTAAGCTGAAGTGATAGTTCAATAATGATCTTTCTAACAGTGATGTGGCTGAAAATTCCACGTGGCTTGTTAGCCTCCAGGGTCATGTCTTTTCCCACAAGTACTTTATTGTATAATTAAAAGATACCATACTGCACTTTAACCTGTGGCTACAGTAAACCATCATAAGTCATAGCTCCTCCAGAATTGGCACGTTGGAGTCACTGAAATAGTGATGTGGCAGCTCCCTGCCAGCCTTTGAACAGTGAGGGTACTGAGTCCTTTTGTGTGTGTAACAAAAGACTTTGTACTCAACTGCTGCCCAAGGAGCTAGAAAATGATTGGTTGTCACTAAGATTGTAAATGCAATTAATATCTCATGGGTTTAAGTGTCTTAGCACATTGGAAGGCCAGAGAAGAAAATAATAGTATTTCGCGTTGTTAACAAAGTTGTGCCATATGAAAATCAAGTGAGTTAACAGATACAGTGAAGATTGAAACAGGAATACTACAAGTCAACCAAAGACGCGGTATTTCCCCAAATACTTTCCAGCTAGAAGAGAGTATACATGGAAGGTTTCCAGGCTAGACTCTGAAATTAGACCTTCCCAGCCCCACCACCTGACAGTTGTGTGACCCTTGGCGAGTTTCTTTACTTCTCTTAACTTGGGTTTTCTCATCTAGTACAAGAGGATGATGAAGCAGCACCTTCTTCCTAGGGCTGTCATGAAGATGAAAGAGCTAACTCCTGTAATGCCTTCAGTCAGCCTCTGGGGCACAGAAAGTGCTCAGTACATTTTAGCTATCATTAAGCAAACAATAAGCAAAGCCTTTCTCAAAGTTCAACTCA